>NC_140560.1:29780230-30172730 GCF_057381845.1 Rhamphochromis longiceps | reverse complement strand
CATGGGTCTTAGATTTCTTGGCAATGAAGCAGTCTTTCTAAAAGACACCCTTTTGATTTGCTTCGTATTTAATTGTCCTTGTGTGTGTGTGTGTGTGTGTGTGTGTGTGTGTGTGTGTGTGTGTGTGTGTGTGTTGTGTTTGTCCTCATTTGCTTCTGTTTGTCAGAGTCTAAAGCCACATGGGTGCGTTTTTTGGATTGCACCACCAAACATTTCATTGACACTCACAGCAGCAGTCAGTGCATTGATTTCCCATTGGCTGATGCCAGTTGAGTTTACAGAAGGAGGTGGCTGAGGTAAAATGTCTGCTGTCTTTCTTTTTTTATATGCAGAAGTCACACGGTTTTTAGTTTCTTATTAAGAAGATAGTAATAAAGGATCTTTGCAAGGTAGCACTACAAATGTAGCAATTTTAATTTCAACAGCAATATAAGATCACAGAAATGGTCATAAATAGAATTGATTTGTTCTGTCTTTAAAAAAAAAAAGTATTATTGATTTGTTTACTTCTGCTTACTTCCATAGGTATGTAGAGGTTGTGCTGTAAACCTATAAGCTCCTGTGGCATCTCCAGCACACCCTTTTACTGATGATGTGTACTTCAGCCATCAAGTGCTTTGCTCACTCTTTTCCTGTCCTGTCACTTTCTGCTATTTCCCCTGCCACTGTTCATAAAGCTGTTGCCTGAATATATCCTTAGGGTGATATTGGTATCATCACTCCGTACTCCCTGCTGTTCTGAGCTTTGTATTGTCTTGTGGGCAGTGAGAGCCAGAGCCTTGACACCAACTTTAAATGCTGTACATGTTTAATTCCATTTCCAAAACAAATGTGGGGATGCTGTGAGGGATATTTGTCAATCAAATCAAACACAATGCCAAAAATTTCTCTGGATAATTTGCAACCCTATATATTTTCATTAAATATTTAACTATTAAATGCCAGAACAAATTCAGAGGCATTTGATTTTAATTGATTGTGCTACACTAGAGAGAACACCGGTTTTCACATTGATTTGACTACAGTCCAAGATTGTTTGGAGAGGCAGAGCAGCCATGTGCTTGCATGTATAACCCCAATTCTGAAAAAAATTGGGATGCTATGTAAAATATAAATAAGAATGGATTTGAGAAAACTCAAACTCATATTTTATTCACAGTAGAAAAACTTTTAAATGTTAAATGTTTATAACGGTTTTAAACCATAATATGAAAAATATTAGCTTAGTTTGAAATTGTGGCAACATGTTTACCATAGTATAGCATCCACCCTTTTATTCTAACAACAAATATGTGGGAAATGAGGAGACCGGCTGCTGGACTTTTAGAAGAGGAATGTTACCCAATTCTTATCTGATATATGATTCTAGCTGCTCAACAGTCCTGGGTCCTGCTTTTCATTTCAAGATCCACCAAATGTTTTTAGTTAATGAAAGGTCTTCATATCAGGCAAGCCAGTTCAGCACCCAGACTCTTTTGCTATAGAGACATCTATTACATGTTGTAACAGAAGCAGTATGTGGTTTGGCATTATGCTGCTGAAATAAGCAAGTCCTTCCCTGAAAAAGGCAATATCTGTATGGGAACATCTGTTCTAGAGCTCCTGTATATACCTTACTTTCAATATATGAAAGCTGCCAGTCACTAATGTACCCCCCTTACAATCAGAGAGACGGACTTGCTAGTCTCTCTCCTCTTGGAAAGGGTCCATATTTTCCAAAAAGAATTTCAAGTACGAATTCATCTAACCATAAAGCATTTTTTTCATTTGCACAGTTTGTTTTAAATGAGCTTTGCTATAGATGCTGAGATTTTCAAGGTCTTCACAATTTTACTTTAAAGAACACAATTCTGACATTAGCTGTTGTCGTTTTTGCAGACAGTGAACAGAGATGGGGAGTAACGCGTTAATCCGATTACTATTTTCAAGTAACGAGTAAAGTAAGGGATTACTATTGCAAAAAAGTTTTGGATTACTGTTACTTTCCTGTAAGCGTGCTGCGTTACTAAACCATGATTTTGTTTGTGAGAGTGTCTCTTGACAATGACGTACGAGCGTGCGACGTCCGTGGCAGCACCAGATGTGTGTAGATCAACAATGGATAATGTGGAGGGCGGGAGAGAGTACGACCGTGCAGCGTTTAAAGCTTGGAAGTACTGACATTACTTTGGGTTTGATTCCGTAAAAGGTGACAAAAACATTAGTGTCCGCAGTACACTCGGGATAGGAAGAAAACTTCTTTCTACAGCGAAAAATTTCACTTCAAATCTGAATGTGAAATTCACAGAGAAACTCCTGGATCTCCCCACTGACATTACTCTGCAGTACCGGGCAAACCTCCACTGCCCCCACTCCTGCTAAACAGATTAAAACAGATTTAAGAGCGACAGGATTTAGTGCCGCTGAATCTTTGATTTTATTTATTTTTTGCTTTGTTTTACCTGCATCTATTGGAAACAGTGAGTGTAAACACAAAACATATTTTATATACTGGAATATGCAGAAAATAAGTTTAAACGTTAAACAAAGTCAGAGAATGTTGCGTGTAATAACAATAAAATATTAAAACTAATAAAACAAGTTTTAAAAAGAGACTTTTTCATTTAATTCAACTTTATATGATGGATTATGCAGAAAAAATAGAATTGGGCTGAAAGGTCTATTGTTTTATTATGTATTCAGGTTGTGCATCATTAAAAAGTAACTAAGTAATAAGTAACTAATTACTTTTTAAAATATGTAATCAGTAAACTAATGGGATTACTTTCTTGGAGAAGCAATCAGTAACTAATTACTATTTTTAAGTAACTTAACCAACACTGCTCATGAATCCCAACTTGTCATTACTTTAGAGCAACGGCCTCTTTGAGACCTGTTGCCGATTGTCATATTAATTGGAAAATGTTCCTCCAGCTGTTTCTTTGTAGCTCTACTTACTTTTTCAGCCCTTGTGGGATTCCAGCATCCCAACTTTTGCCAGTATCAGAGTTGTATCTTTAAGCATTGTTTCTTGCTTTGATAATTACAAAATGTTTTCAGAAAGGTTAGGATGCGGTTTCAACATTCATACCTAAAGTAGAGAGATTTTTATTATGGCCTCTAATGGTCCAAATTTGGGGGCATAGTGGCCAAAAGGCAAAAGTGTGGCCTAGCACTTTTGGGATTTGGTTTCAGTGTTGGTGTTTATACCCTCAGAGCATGGCTAATCCTCAGAGGCCATCATTGTGTACTCAATCATCTTCTCACATGAAGCACCAAGCCTGCTGGACATGCATGCCTAGTTGGTCCCATGACAACATTTTTCTTTGATCTGTGCCTGGTAGTTCAATGAAAAGCAATGAAAGAGAACAGACTTTCTCTTTCCATCTATTTCTTTACCCCAGAGCTTGCTGTTACCACTTGAAGACCTCACACTTGTTTTAAATAGTAAGAAGACGACGAGAGCAAAAAAAAAAAAAAATTGAGATTTGATAGTTTTTTTTCCTCTTTTTTTGAGATGTTATTTATATCTACATTCCCCCCCCCCCCCCCCCCCCCTCCCCTCATGGTAGAATACAGCTGACCGGATCTTTGAGGGTGCATGAAAAAATTTGGTTTTGAAGTTTAAGTGTTTGTGACAAACCTGTCTGATCACACAGCACCTTTCTTTATAACAGTCTCTGATTCCTCCTCATACTGAGCTGGCAAAGCAAGTCTAGCAGATAGCTGCATTTAGGGCTTATGTATATAGACAGGTAGATGGACTGGTAGTGGGAAAGGAGTACTGTAACCACAGAGATGGAATGATGAGGTCAGTCATGGCATCTGGTAATCTAGTACCATACCAGAGGCTGAATATGGCCAGACATGAAGGATCTTTATTGTCAGAGAAGGAGCCACTCTGCTGTCCATGCTCGCTTAGAAGAATTAATCTTTCAGTTCTATGAATACACTCAATCTTATTATGTCATTCATCATCAGTCTTTGTCCACCTACCTGTCCTCTTTGACCGCTTCTCATCTTAATCATTAGCAAAAGTTGGGCTTCAAACTTGCAGACAGTATACCTCTGACAATTTCTTCAGTATTTCATTGTGTTCTTCTGAAACTCTTAACTGTGAAACCTTTAGCTGACATATAGAACTGGGTTATATCTTAAAAGGCTTAGAGTGAATAGGCAAACTCTTGTGAGGCTACACTAAAGTCCCATGTCTCTTTAAAGAAATAAACATGCTAACATGCTTACAAATAAACTAAAAGTATGTATGTATATTTACTACAGACCTGTTCCTAATTACAAAGTAGTGGAGGCTGATGATTTTTTTTGTTTTAGGTATTACATATTTAGATGAGAATTTCTGAAGTGATGGGATATTATTACTGCAAATAGTCCAAATTTCATGGAGCTCCACCTACAAATAAAATTGCACAGTATCAGAGGGCCATGTATAAACCATGAGTTTACACACTTTTTTGCCACTTTATCTGTGTTGATATCAGTTAAATTTTTTATGTGCTGGTAGTGTTGAAGGAGTAGTCAGACAATCAGATATTTCTATTCATATGATAGGAGTGGATTGACTCACCAACAGACTTGCACTGACATCCACAGACCAGTACCAGTTTTGTTACATTTTGAGTTTACTACTTTCTGCTGGCCAATATCATAAGTCTTTCAGTTCATGGAAGATTTGCTGTCAGATCTAAGTGGGGTTTCACAAATAAAGTTTAAAAACTTATTTAGATGGTCAGAATCAGTTGATGAGTTTGAAAAAGTGCAGCTTGTCCCTGTTGTTTGGTTTCTTTTCACACTGAGAAAACTCCAAACAAAATCCAAGCGGAACAAAATGCACCACTGCAAACCACATTGAGGACATTTAGCCTGCTTATTGGATACATGTGTCTGCTGTAGGAGCAACGCTCCGGGTAAATGGATAACATGGAAAATTTACTATCAGCAACGGCTAATTGCTACAGTTTGTGTACTCTGCTGCATCACAGACTGCAAAGGCTACAGGAAGGCATTGAAACCAGACTAAGCCCACATTCTCCAAAGGGTATTGGCATGATTGGTTTGTTCCGCACCTGAGTGCGATTACCGTGTTCACATCTGCACAAACAAGCAGCCTCAAGGGGGAATACGAACCAGAGTTTGATTTAAATGGACTAACCGGCACAGGTGTGAAAATACTCTAAGTAACTGCTGGGCACAGGAAGTGATGAATTTTGAATAACCAGGCCCAGCAGCTGCAATTTTTTTTTCTGTTAAAACACATAGAAGTCATCAGTACAAGAACTCAATAGGTGATATTACCCGCGGTAACCACAGAAACTGAAAAGCCCACGGAAAGCTGCATTACAAAAGGGGGAGAAAAACACATCAGCGAACTAAACACATTTGTTATTTATGTGAAGCTAATCATTGTTAGATCCTTGAGCAATGGCCACTTTGTGTCGGTGATTCAAATGAAAATGTAAAAAAAAAAAAAAAAAGTTGTTACTCTCATGGAATATGGTTTCCACTTTCATTGGGCATGCAGTCGTGCAGTGCGTTTGTCCTATATCCTTGCTCTACAGTCTCAGGGAGGCAGGGAAATAAAAGTGAATTTGATTTCAGACAGGTGTTTCACTCAAGAACCTCCAAGGGGCCTCTCCTGACAGTGGTACTTCAAAACCCTTTGTAAAAAGTGAGGTGGGGCTGTCACCAGCAAGTCCCTACTGATGTGTCACGGAAGTACAGCATTTTAAGAATTCATGTGTTTGTATGCACATTTTGTATTGCCTATTTTCTACTTCCTGGGATATGAGTAACCTTCCTAATCAGCAAGTTCATCTTTGCAGAAGGTAGTGGATTAATTCTCAATCTGTTATTATTTTTCCCTGATGGTTTTATAACTTTAACTCTCAGTAGGAGTTCCCAAGCCTGTGCACAGCTATCGTTGATGTTGGATTTTAAAGATACTCTGGCCCCGGAAATTTATAGAGACACCATCTTTCAGCCTACTCAAATTCTTTCAGAACATTTGGCCCTTTTCTGGTTTTTATGATTGCATTTTGATTTGTTGGTTTGATAGATAGGCTTTTGGTGCCAGCCAGCCTCATTTCAACCTTTTCTGACTGACTCTTTGCAGAAATTAATCACCAACACCGTACTTATGATATTATTAATAAATCAGTAATAGACAGTTAATTCTTACATGGTAGACAGGATATCATGCTGATTTCTTCTGTATTCCAGTGAGTCATTTCTCTGGCTGCAAGGTAGCGACTGTCTTGGTCTTGTTTTAACAGGATTTCTCTCTCTCTCTTTTTTACTCATTCAAAATTACACTTGGTTCTAACAATTACCAAGACAAATAGATCTTCATTCTTTTATTAGTTCCTTTTGAATTGCTCTTACATTTCAACACACAACTTTGACTTCAGTCAACAGATTAGTCCCCAACCCATTTATTCTTCTCTCATTTTATGTTTTTATACATTTTCCTCTCACTCTGTCTTCTCTTCCATTTTCACACATCAAAAGAGCTTGATGCCTTGACAGGACGGGCCCTAGAAACTTGCTGCCTCCCTCCAGACCTTCCAGTCTCTGCTCCCTCATTGAACTGTTATCTGCTCCATTTCTGGGATTTTCCATGGCAACCAGGAGCCAGCGAGTGTGTGAGTGAAAAGAGTGAGGTCTCCAGTGGAAGAAGTATCTTGTCTCAGACAGCTGTCTGCTAAAAAGACAAAGAAAAGAGGGGAAAAAAACAACAAAGAGAAAAAGGAAAGTTTGGGAAAGTTGTTTTCCTCCCGTTAGCATGAACAACAACCTAAGTGGATGTATTTTACCACACAGTGAGCTACAGTTCAATTAAACCCTTTGACCAATCTCAATCCTTGACCTCGTGTGTCTCTGTCATGCTTTTTTATTAAAAAACAAACAAACTGTATTGCTTACTTACTTTTAGTGCTCTGGTGACAAACACATTACAATAGTGCTCTCTTCTTGATCGGTTCCTAAGCAACCTGTTCACTTGATGCAGGCTGCAACTGCTGACTGACAGTCCTTAAAGTTTCATCCATGGGACCCCCTCAGTGGAAGTAACCCACATCTCTCTCTATTTTAAGATTAATGTCAGATGTAAGGTCTTACCAAAACATATGGGCCTCTCCACTCAACATGTATCAAATGCAGACTGATTTCCCTGGAAAGTCAACATGAACACTTGATTTCTCACACTAGAGCCTCTCTTTACAATCCTTAGCCTCTCCTCTCCAGGTTCTTCACTTGGATGTGGAGCGACAAGACAACTTTAAAGTCAGGTTATGTCTGTGTCTTCCATAGGATTACACTAGATTCCCAGTGGTTTTAAACAGTCACACTCTGCCACTCAAAGCCAGACATTTTCGTTTGGAGCGTTTATTAAAGGAGCTTGGGAGTCTGTGGTGACAAGTGAAGCGTTTTGTGGAAACGGAATGAGGGATGGAGAAGAACAGAACTCTGCAACAAGGGTTTTCCTTTTTAAAAGTTTCGGTCTCAAGACTTTCACAGCCTTTGTCACTCTGTTTAGAAATACAGTCACAAACATAGCCCAGGGACATAGTGACCCTGAGGACTTGGAAGCAACAAAGAGTCAGAGGCAATCTGTGAGTGGCGATAGCCACAATTCTGTATGACGGTTTTCCTATTAAGTTTACTGTTTGTGGGGTGAAGTGAGCCTTCACCAACCTTAGTGCATGTAAAACCTGATGAGAGTGCTCTTTGTTTTCTTTTCCTAATAAAAAGGGAGTAGAACATGGATCAGAGTGAAAACATAATCTGGGAGAAAGAGAAGCAATCTGATTTGGTATGTAAGATGTCCTGTCATGGTAAAAAGAAAAGAGACTCTCTGTCAATTCTAAGGTTTCACATTTATGGACATAATAGAATAACTAGTCATTACTAAGTGCATCCCACGATTCAGTAGTTTGTAGAGCCACCTTTCACAGAAGTAGCTTTAAGTACTTGTTTTGTGTCTGTGTGTCTAATGTCTCACATTATTTTGGCCCACTCTTCTTCACGTCATAGCTTCAGTTCAGTGAGGCATGCACACATTCATTTATGCACACTTCTCTTGAGGTGCCATAACAGCATTTCAATCATGTGGAGGTCTGGACTTTGGCTCAGTCATTGTAGCACCTTGATTCTTTTCTTTTTCAGCCATTCTGCTGTAGACTTCCTGCTGTGCCTGTGATCTTTGTCCTGTTTCATCACCTGGGTTTTTGCCAAGTTTAAGATAGTTTCAGACACATGACCTCATATTGCTGTGAAATACTTATACAAAGGAGTTCATGGTCAACTCAGCGAGTCCAAGGTGTCCAGATCCAATGGCTGCAGAACAAACCCAAATCATTACCCCTTCACCATCTGCTTGAGAGATTTGGTATGAAGTGTTTGTGCTGATCTTCTTTCTTTGTTTTTTTTCCCCAACCATGGCGCTGTACATTATGGCACGGCATTTCCACTTTCGCCTTATCTCGGGGCAATCGTGGCTCAAGAGTTGGGAGTTCGCCTTGTAATCGGAAGGTTGCCGTTCGAGTCCCGGCTCAGACAGTCTCTGTCGTTGTGTCCTTGGGCAAGACACTTCACCCGTTGCCTACTGGTGGTGGTCAGAGGACCCGGTGGCGCCAGTGTCCGGCAGCCTCGCCTCTGTCAGTGCGCCCCAGGGTGGCTGTGGCTACAATGTAGCTTGCCATCACCAGTGTGTGTGGGTGGATGACAGGTTGTGTGAAGCACTTTGGGGTCCTTAGGGACTAGTAAAGCGCTATACAAATACAGGCCATTTACCATTTAATTTCTTCCAGAACTCTTTTTTTTTTTTTTTTCTGATGCAACTTTGCAAATCTATGTCAGGAACCATTCTATACGAGCTATATTTGTTCAGACGTTTTTTCTAAATGCATTGTCATGAACTTTATCATTCAGCATGTTAACGCAGGGCTTGTAGAGTCTGACTTGGAGCTCTGAGGGTTATTTTATTGCAGTTTCTCTGAACATTGGACAGTGTTATTTTGACTGGAAGACTGGCTCTGTTTTCCGCTTGTGAATAATCTTTGCCATTGTAGAATAATGGCCAACAAATGATTTGGAAATGGCCTGATTACCCCTCCCAGCTAAGATAAGATAAGATAAGATAGCCTTTATTAGTCCCAGAGATGGGAAACTCACAATGTTACAGCAGCAAAGGAGACAGGGCAGGAATAAATATATAGATGCCGCATACCCGAGAGTAATAATATTATGAATGTATGTACATATACATATATATGCTAAATATGTGTATATATGATACAACAATGCACTATACTAGTAGCAGCAGAATGAAATATTTAACAGTGGAGCGGTTGGCTGTTAATAGTAATAGATTGATAAGTTCTTGTGAAAGATTATTGCTGATATTGTTCCTTTTTGTTGCCGTGTTAACACACTTGAAAATATTAATTTCAGCTGATTTAAGGACTTGAGAGTTATATAGCAGTTTTCAAAATAGCGACCCTCCCAGTGTAGACATTCCTTAAAATGTCATCAAAGATTTTGTGCACAATAAAAATACAGCATTCAGTATGAAAGTGCAGTAAAAGAAGGTACAATAAAAGCACCACAAGTGTAAAAAACACACTATGTAAAATGCATAAACCTATAGTCTGCATTTTTATTGCTACCGTTTGGAATCTCAGAATGACAGTTTAACAATTTGTGCTTCTGACTTCCACTAAAAAGTAAGCAACACCCCTTCTTTTCTCCCTTTACCAGTCGTTACTTCTATATCTAGTCAGTGTTTGTAACAACAAGCTTGCAGTGAAATCCCATGTGAAAAGCAGCATTTATCATCCTGCAAGAATAGAACAAAGACTGGAAGAAGCAGAGCAACATCTTTTTCCACCATCCGTGGTTTCCTCAATGTAATCTACCCTGCGATGCTTGTGAAAACAGAGAAACGCTCTCTTGCAAACTGCCTCCTCTGTCAGTTTTACTGTGTTTATCTACTCCTTCTGTCACTCTCATCTGCAAAATAGTTGGTGAGACTATGGATCCAGTTCATGACAATCCATCATTTAAGACAAGTATACACAGTAATCTATTTTAAACAGCAGGGTATGACACTGATGATGCATGGCAGAAGAGGCTGTACAGAATACACACTTATGCATATTGATAATCAATTTTCTTCATTTTAACCACTGCAGGAAAAAATAAAAGTTTCCGGGTGCCACTCTGTGCCATGTTCTTTGAACTTAGTAAATGCACACTGATTTTCTGTATTGCCATTACTCACTATTTAGAGTACTGGGATTGACCAAAATAAATGAAGCAAATATGCCGAAAGTCTTATTGTGTATTGATCTGTCAAAGCTAGACAGGTGTTTTAGTTACACAGACAAACAGAGCTGCTGCAGAAGAAAAAATAATCTAATTGCACCACAGCAACTTTAATGTGTGGAGCTACACAGCTACAGTATATAACACAGACGAAAGCAGTGTATTCATGTGTTTGTGGCAGAATATAGGGAGATAAAACAAGAGGTGTGATGACAGAGTGACAGTATTTTCTTCCGTGTAGCCTTCCCTAAGCATTTTTATTTATGTTTTTGTCGAGTTGTTAAGCAAGTGGAAAATATTACCATGGCAACATGGAAACTGTCCAATGACATGGCACAGCAGTCCTTGATGTGGCCCATGGCATTTCAAAATTTTAAACATCTGTGTCCTGCAACACTTTATCTGGTGAAAATGGAAAATTTGGTTAGCAACTTTCTTTTAAAAAATTAGTCTAAATAATTAACAAGTCATCAACAGGTAGCTTCTACTTCCTGTGTCCTGCAATTTCTCCATACTCAAATGTGCCTTTTTTCCCCAGCTGGTTCCCACCAGTATCCCATCATCACACTCCCATTCTTATGTTCTCAGTGACTGTAATGAATTCCATGTATGTAATGAAGACCATTCTTTTGAGATATGTGTAGGCTTTCTTCTTGCTTCCAGCTCCCATTGCTACAATTTCAATCTTCCTGCCAGTTTGATGGGGCTGCCAGGTGCTTCTAGCTAAACCATATGTCCTTTGACACTCTGTTTTGGGGATGGGGGAAACGTGGAGAAAGGGGGGTTAAAGAGGAGACTATCTGGAACTACCTCTGAGAAAAACTCTCCCTAAAACTCAGTTGGCTGACATGTGACAAAAACACAGGCCACCAAAACAAAACTCCAGTTCTAATTCCTCTTTGCGCTAGGCCTGAGAGAGCTATAGATAGAGGGATGGCAGGGAGCTCTTCACTGTTTCCCCGTGGGGTCGGAAAAACAGATCCTGTTTCAGTGAGCCAGTTGGCTTGGTGTGGCGCAGTGACCGCATCGCCATCTTCGGCTCAGTCTGTCAGTCAGTCATAGTCTGCTGGTCTGCAGCTCCAGTGGTCAGGCAGGAGTTCATTCTTTTCTGGTGTCTTTGTCTGAATGTTTTTCTGAGGGCCAGACAATCCTTTCAACTCTGAAACCTCAGTCTCTGCCTCGTCTCTGTCTCCGATCCAGGGCTGTGATTCTGCGCTGAACTGGTCACACCATCGTTCAAGCGGCTCCTCCTGCCTACAGGTAAGGCCTGTAAGCCTAGTGATAGTTCTGCTTGCACAAAGGCATAGTTACATGTATACACACACACACACAGCAGATTTTTAAAATCACTTACAATGTCTCTGCAACAGAGACATAGCATAAACAACAGCTAAATGCCCCCAGAGAAGAAGCTGCTTTTGGCTGCTCCCTTATCTGTATTCTCTCCAGTGCAAAAACCAGTACGACACAACATACATTTTTTATACTGAAACTCCAATGTGAGATTCTGTGTGTATGTGCTGAGCCTTTTGTCATTTTGCCGCACTAGACGGACGTTTTCCCAGAAGTCCATGGAACCCAGCAGTGACCTGAAGTTACCAAGTCTCTGGGATGTATTGTGGCAGACTTTAAATGTGAGGAAGAGAAACTCTCATCACCCATCACCTCTGTGAGATGAAAGGCCCCAAAAGCAGCCAGCCACCCTGCTGGACAGCTCAGCTGTTATAAGAAGTGTCTGACAGAAGTGGCAGGTACTTGACCTTCTCTCTAGCTTTTTTTTCTCTCACTCTTTCTCTCTTCTTCTCTTTTCTCACACTCTCTTTCTCTGTGTCACTGCTTTGCCACAGGCTGACCACTCACGCCTCCCCGCCTCGTCGGTGTTGTCAGAGAGCTAACAATCCCAGCCTGCTGTGCTACACCTGCATTTATTTGTTTATTCCCACTGACTTCTAATAAGTACTCCTCATGAGTCCTTGTGGTGGCGCTGAGTCCTACTTTCTCCACCTTATTACTACAGGGGTCTCATGGCTCAGGGAAATTTATTGGTGAGTTAATGTCAATAGTTGGTCCAAGAAATTAGAGGATGGACGCGTTTCTGCTCAATTCACAAGTAAAAGAAAGCACTGGGGATTCGAGTTGTATAAGCATGGTTTGTGTTACTCAAGTGGAGTTAGATGAAGAGTACAATAGCATCCACAGACTAAATCAGGGGAGAATTACAGTGGCAAACATTGCGGGTTACCTACTGTATTCTGAGCCTAGATCTGCATGTCTGGGTGGGGAGGGCAGTTGAATTTTTAACAACCTTGATGCACATTTCCATTTCTCCTGCAGACAGTGTCCCATGTATTCATCTCTCCTAACAATGGCGAAATGTCAGCATACTTTCAGGCTGGTCTAAATTAAACATTCATCCCCTTTGAGTATACAGCTATAGAGCTGTTCTTGCCATCCCCTCCCACACTCTTTCTTTCTATTTTCATATATAAGGGTTCGTCCAAATGTGGAACGAGAACAAGACACTTTCTCTCATTTTAGGCCAGATGGTCAGTATGTAGCGTTTAAATTATTTTAAGTTTGCTAATATGCTAAATAACACTTCTCTGGCTGACTTTCATGGTCACATCCCAAAAGTCCCAAGCCTTTATATGTGCAATGGCCAAGAAAGTTGAAGACAAGACTTAAGATGGGGAGTGGGATATTTTATTAATGGGAACTATTAATATTCCATCGCAGGGGGATGATGGCGTGTTTCTTTTTGCAGAAGCATAATGAATAACTGAGCGCCTCCATGGTACCCGATTCATAGGCATGAATATTCAGGCTCTGGCGATGTATCATGGGAGTGTTGGGAGCCTCTTCTCTACCCTATAGTGGATCACACCCAAGCTCTTTGTCTCACCTCTCTACTCCTACTTTTATTTCTTTCCATGCACATTCAGCCAATGTCACTAAGGCCAGCAGCATCTTGAGACCGGCGACTATAGATCTAATGCTTGGCTCTCAATAACAACCGTCCACAGAGGCTGGATTGATTGATTACACTACTGTGGCTTTGTGTGGGTTTTTAATTGATTGATTTATAGTGGGCCTATGATTGATTATGAGTAGTCAGCAGTGGGTTGGAGTTGGGCTGTCAGGAGGACACAGGGTGAGAGGTGAGCTCTTGTGGCCCCTGTGATATGTTTGTTCTTTTATCCAAGAATCCCACTTTTATGTGTAACACTTGGTAGAGCCACATTTTGTCCTTACCTCGGTCACCTCTCTGGAGCTCTTTTCTCCCTAATTTCAGTGAATGCGCGCCTGTGTTCACATGTGGTGTTGCCTGGAGCTCTGTATGTCCTGTTCTTGCCAACAAAATGTTCAGTAATGTCAAGTTTGTGGTATTCAGCAGGTACAACAAAGACCTCCTTATAAACCTCAAAGAACTAACTCTCACAGTGCCTGTGTAGGAAAATAAAAAGAGATCAAGCATAAAAAGGAGAAGGGAAAGGGAAAGATAGAGAATCACATGACAGTGCAGAGGGAAAAAAGAAAGTATTACCCCGCTCTTAACATCCCATTCAGATATAACGCTGAGGAAAGAAAAACTATGAAGGACCAGAAGAAAGAATCAATTTGGTAACATAGATCAGGAAGGGGAGACAGTTAAATGCAATGGCAAACAAACATTTCGACAGTAGACATCCCATTCTCAAATGATACACTGTCCCAGTGGGCCAATAAATAACAAAAATCTATGCTTATTTCCACTCGTAAAATCAGGCCGGCCGAGATTAGGGGCGGTTAGTGTGCTACCACCAAGACACAAAGCCTGAATGTATCAGTCATTTCTTCAAGTTTCATTAAAGTCTGATCAGTGTTGTCTCAGGATGTGTAACAGATAAACAGATGAATGAATTAACAATAAGACAAACAGAGAACAAATGGATGAACAAACAAAGCGCAAACAAATACACCAAGAACAACAAAGAAGCAAAGAAACAATTCAGTGAACAAAAAAATGAAATAAATGGACTAAAGACTCTTGCATGGAAATGGGAAATGCACATGGGTATCAGTCATTGTCTTTTTGTCTTTAAACTCCCAATGCAGAATAAAAAGTATGGGACAAGCATCTTGGCAGCTGAAGGCTTTGTTTAATCACACATTAAATTAGCAATGAAACAATGACATGCATTTATTGTGTCATTGCAATTTTAGAAGTGTACAACAACAACTCTGATTACATTGTGACTAGTTAGTGCATGTTAGTTTGATCATTTCCTCAGTGTCTGTGTGTATTTTAGTATTCTAGAGTGGGGGAAAAATCAATTTTGATATACATTACTGTACAAAATTACTGTCGAAAAGATGTTATTAACTGTGGTGAGCTTGCTATTAATATTACTGGAGAATGGCTTTGTGTGTTCTTATTACACTTGTGGCTGAGACTGCTGTGATTTGAAACTGAGCTAATATCTTTAAGTCAAGCGATCTAACAGCACAAAGATGCTAGGCAGCTATTAGGTAGCTATTAGAGGCAGATATTAAAGGGAATCTGTGCGCAGCATCGGCCTGGACAGTGTAAGATTCTTCACCAAGAAAGAACATTATTCCTGATCCTAGAAACCTATGCCTTTGCAATGCCTCAGAGAAGCTTGCTGATCGTTGCTCACATACATCCAAATATGCAATATCTTTTCTTTTAGTTGAAGGTAATATGCAGTAATCTAACACTGCTACTGCTAATCCTTTTTTTCAGACAAAGGGTTACAGCACAGAAAAGAAACAAGAAGAACCCATCCTCTTGTTATCCTGATGCAATTAGAGCCCATGAGTGGCCCTCAAATGCCAGTTAAAGTCTGGAGGATGTCATCCGAACTTTGTTATGGCTCCCTGTGTCAGGTCAGTGATTATGGCTATCCTGACTTCTATTTGAAGACTGAATACAGTCTGCTTTCAAGAGGAAGAAGGAGAGGTATTACCCATAGAGCTGGAAGTTGTGCGCACTGCGATGCCTTGGCACTCTTCTTTGGTGTGGAAGTAAACTGCAGATGCTTAATTTGGAACATACACCCAAAACTTCTTAAAGTCTTTTTAAAACACTGGCTTCAGGCTCAAAAAGTTGTTTAAGGACCTGGTGGAGGGAGAAGAGCAAAGGACCTTTTGGCTTTAGCCCTGAAGTTAGCACAGGCAGACAATCCTGCTGCTTTACCAAGAAGAAAACATAATTGAAAGATGCTTCCCAGATGGCAATGCTGGTTGCTGGGACTGTCTAGGAGGTAGGAATACATGTGGCTGCATCACTGTAAAGCGTGCCCTTTATTAATTAACACAAATACCAGACAGGTAGTCAAATGGTCCTTTCACCTATTTCATTCTTTTGCACTTTGAAATGTCAGCATAGAATCTTTTCACTTGACCTTGTTTGCACTTTTTCCACATTAAATTAAAGATCTAAAAGTAAACATTTATTGCCTTTACTTCACTGATCTTATTCTTTTTGAGACACTTACCATGTTAACCCTGTTTTGCCATGTAATTTTTTTCAAATTCTGTTTATTAAAACAAATTTTAAAAATCCATATCAATTTGCATAGATATGTTCAGTTTATTTATATATATGCAAATAAAAGCATATACGGTGGTTAAGGCTAAAAGGCTAAAAACATACGCAGTATGAGTAAATCCATAGGTAACTCTGTTAACCTATGCGTATCGCTTACTGATGCATCACAATAGCTATTATAATGTACTTAAAACTGATATTTGTGAATATGCTGTTAACTGGAGCCACCAGAGGACAAAGACTGATTTTGGAGAAGCTTACATATGATGTGCTTTTGACTGAAAATTGTCTGGCAGAGGTCAAACAAGTTCACAGCCACTCCCTCTCACATTTCCTGATGCTGTCTCCTTCCTGGACAGCCCAGAAAGAGAGATGTGTGACTGAGTCACATATCACAGCCATCTGTCAGCCAAACATTGCCAGATGTGGCTGATGATATTAAAAGTGGCAACACTCAATATATCAAAATTCCTATGCTCAACAGCAGGGCAGGTCAAAGATCACATAAAATAAGGCGCCCTTTCATTAAAACCAAGTTTTTGGGTCTTTTTATAAC
Organism: Rhamphochromis longiceps; assembly: GCF_057381845.1. Taxonomy (NCBI): domain Eukaryota; kingdom Metazoa; phylum Chordata; class Actinopteri; order Cichliformes; family Cichlidae; genus Rhamphochromis; species Rhamphochromis longiceps. The sequence continues at coordinate 30,156,303 of NC_140560.1, read as the reverse complement.
AGACAGGAATAAGTAAATATGCATTCATTCTATGACAGTAACTTGTACTTTCTAAATATGGGTTCCTGCTGGCCAGGCAGATGACATGACTTACTGCAGAACAGCGTGGCATCATGCCTTGAAGAGTAAACCTGAAGATGGAGGGCACATCGGTATGGTTTCCACTGACTGGATGCTATTAAAATCCCTGCAAATGTGGCTTTAAATATGAGAGTTCGATAGTTTTTTTTTTTTTTTTTTTGTTTTTTTTTGGGATAAAGGCCCTTTTTTTTCTTGCTAAAGCACAACAATAAGTGCAATGCAGTAGGTCTGCCATCGACTGTCTATTCACCCCAAGAACACTTGCTGTCTTAGCTCACAGGTACAACAGGACAAAGTACAAAAGGGCTTACTGAAGTGGAAGATACACTATAATAAAACTTTATTCGAAGCACTTGCTTCAGCCAGTTATTTTGCTGCAGTGGATAGAAACATACAGATCAGGAACTTCAGTCAAACTTAACATCTAATATCTGATTTAGGAAAAATATTACCTGAGTGATCCAATGAGCAAAAAGTAAAAAAAAAAAAAAATCAATAGGAAATAGAACCACATTTTATCCCACTCCTGTCACAAATTCCCAAAACTAAGTCAAACATTTGTTCTTATTCATCAAAATTAGTTAAAAAATGTAAAACCTGAATTTTTTTTTTTTTTTTACTTCAATTGCAGCGTCAGAGTTTCAGAAGTTGATGTCAGCAGCACATATGCATAGATCCAACCTGTACACTTCTTGCCCCTTACTACCAGTTCTCTGTTAATATGATGTCATAGCCTATTTGATTTGTTATAGTAATTTTATTGGTAAAACACTTTTAAAATACAGGAAGTGCTTCACAGTTTGGATAAAAACACATTAAAATTAAGTGTAGAGGCTTGTGTAAATACATCAATGCATCATATTAAAAGCTGTCTAAAAAGGAGTTCATGAACATGAGAGTGACACCGAGTGATGCTTCCCAGTGACCAGAACTGATTAGGCTGATGGACTCAGTGGTGGGGATTTTTTAATAGGGGAAATTTATTGTGCAGCAAATTTTAAAAAGAATTGTGTGTGTTTTAAGAGCAAATCATATTAAACGTAAAGCAGGGTGTTCCTAAACATTGGTTGATTAATAACAGATTAGAGATGCAATAATTAATAATGTTGTTCATGTAGGTTGGCATTTCTCATACTGAAAGCCTGATTGAACAAAATAAAATAATAAGTTCTCATGACCAGCTGTGTGTGCTTGGCTTTATCAGGTGATAGAAGTTACGGCCTGGCTGATGACAGCCCTGACCAACACTTGGTCCTTCTTGTGTGCAATTTGCACTCTGTCACCAAGTGCACCTTAGGTTTTCTGAACAGCTGGTGAACTTTGGTAGACACTGCAGACTGCCAAAAGGGTTCTGTCATGTATTAAAATTCACATCAACACCGTCAGTATGGAGCCTTGGGTATGTTATCTGATGGATATGTTGCTTAAATTAAAGCAGTATCTATGATCATAGTCTCTTATTAATTTCCTTGGTCAGTGCTCTGACTTCAAATTGTAGTTAAAAAAAATTGTGAACCTATTTCATCTAACTTTAGGTTCTTTCTTCATTTTTAACAACTTGTGCCTTTTCTCTGTTGGCAGTTACAGTAGAAGTAGATATATATTATAATTAAGTATTTGTTGAAGTATACTGTGTAAAAAAGCACAAACAAAACAGACAAAAAAACAACTTCCTGTACTCAAAAGTGTTAAGGTTGCAGAATTGGGATCCAAATGCATTGCTTCCAAAAGCAGACAGACGTAATAAAAAAAGCAATTGTGGATTTAGTTAATGCAAGGCCAAAATACAAGCTAAACAATATCAAACCTGAAGCACATATGAAGATGACACACTCTGGCAAATAATAATAAGAGAACCAAGCAATCAGGGAATGAAAGACAGGAAGCTAAATGTTCAGAGGACACAACAGAAAACTTAACCTTCAAAGTAAAAAAAAGAAAAGAAAACTAATTCAAGAGAATGACGCAGGCCTCAAAAAAGACTGAACAAGTCTGGGACAATAAGAATATGACAAAAACTCCTTTTAACTAATAAAAATATACTTGAACCAAAACAGAGACTCATTACTTGAATACAGAAACACAGGAAACGAAGACTTTATGTTTCAGGAATTAAGACCTTGAAATGTATACACTGAAAAAGAAATTAAACAATGAATCATAAACCCAACCTAGCGTTAACAAAAGAAAAGAAAAAAGACTAAGAGCATAAGGATAACAGTGAAAACAAACTCAAAACCCTTAATAACCAAAACCCCAACACTCCAGATCCCACAGACCATGACACAAAAGTAAGCAAGAGCGCATAGAGTATCAAGTTAGTGCCCAACACTGCTCATAGGTACTTTTGGGCCGAACTTGTCTTAAAAATTTAAGTCAAGTGTGATTGAAGCTTGTGGTGTTTTTAGGTGTTGTTTTGACCTGTAGAGCAGGAGGTGCATCTGGCTTTGGCTTTGGACAGTCTGTAGGTTCCCTGTGGGGCCCAGCAGTAGAAGCAGTAACGGAGTGAATGTTACTAACCCTTTCTACTTTCATTAGAGACAGAAACTAGAGGATTACTGCCAGGGGCAAGGCTAATGACTGTCATGCCCGCAGAAAGCCGATTTACTGAAACCGTGGCAGGAAGGCGTGAAGCCAAAATCTCCCACTAAGTCCCAGTGTGAGGGGCCTTAATAAAGGAGAGGCTCTGCTCTATCGCCAGCTTTCTTCAGTGAAAAGTTGTAAAAATCACAAAAAAGTGTATGTAATACATGCATCCCCCCAAGTTTACCACCAGCATTAATCAACTAGTAAAAACAATGGCAAATGAAAGTACACAGAAAATTGCAAATATAGTTACCGAAATGATGACATTCCCTTACAGATCCATAAACCGACCATAAAACTCTCTTTTGCAGGCAAATCTATTTTTGAGGAATTTGTAATTCCTTCTTATTTTCAAACTGGGAGCATGCAGAAATAAATAGTCCCATCGTTGGCACTAACTCATAAGACTGGAATCACTAAAGAGTGTGGTGAAATGATTAAGTGGGACAATACAGACAATGAATCTTCCGTCTCACAATAACAATACAGTGCAATGCATGTGTTTAAATGTTAATGCTCTTTGAGGCTCTGCACAACTGCTTGACGATATTCGTTTTTCCAACGTAAGAGTTTGGTTCTGGAAATAGAAGCATTTTATTTAACTAGAGCATCGTCAGTTAAAACTCTGTTGATGTGATGCTAAAAAGGGGGATTGCACAAGAAAGTGTTTTTGTAACATATTAAAAAGCAATGCAAAGTGGGAAATTCAGCACTCAAAGCAATAAGCGCTGTCCCAATTGCTAAGACACGTTTATATTCAACAACACCGTAGGGAGACTTTTCAGTGATATTTAAGAATATCGAATCTGAGGAACTTCCTAACATACATACTGCTACTTCTCATATTTAAACAGATTCCATTTTCCGTTACCTTTCTCCACCTAAATAGCATGCACATACACACAGGCTCGCAAACACACATGCCTAGGCATTGATTTGGCTGCTTCAGGGGCAAGGGAGAGCACTCATCGAGAAGTTTGGACAATTGATCTCTGGAGGGCATGAGATACAGGGCCCGCTTTCTTCTCTCCTTTCTCAGTCGAGTCTTTCACTATCTCTCACACACACTCTTCATCTCTCGACTACTGGACATGTTTCCTCTGAATGTGCATTCTCTGGATTACAGCGAAGTCGAGGAGTAGCGAGGTCATTGCTTTACTGAGTGTTTGGGTGAGATACTGTGGGTATAGCTTCTCAACTCACAGTTGAAACTGAAAGTTGAGATCGCAAACCCAGAGGTAAAAAACCACAAAAACTAGCAAAGATTTTTATACTGTTTCACTCTGTTGCATCAAAATCAGGCTTTTTATACTATTGCTCAGAGGTGTTGTTCACATGTCAGTAGTGCATCTATATGTTCAAACAGTCACTGTCCATTTAAGCCTGGACCAATTACCTACTGCATGTCCCTCAAAGTTCCACTTCCACTGACTGTGTAATCTCCAAACACTCGCCAATTGGTTGGGGAATACACATTTTTCTATAGTGACTAGAGGTTGCTATGGAAATGTGGATTGCCAGTTAGTATTTTGGCCTGCGTCACTGAACCTACATACAGACTGGAAGCACTGTGGTGACCAAACATCAGGTGAAGGTGAAATAATCGTTGGTAATAGGACGTGGGCAGGAGCCAAGAAACTTTAATTCAGCTTCAAGCCAAGCAATGGGACTACCGATAAGAACACATGATACTGCTGATTTAGATATGATGTGAAATGGACATCAAAGATAACCTGAGAAAAAGGCGATGTAGGATTTTAAAATTAATACCATCGGTGCGTTTACTAAAAATCTTGGACCGCAAGGTTAAGGCCTGAAAATCACCCAGCATTTTTCAAATTTATTCCACAGGTGCATGTACAAGGAGGCTGAGGGGTAGCACTGGTGGACGTCAGCATTTTCAACCCCCAGTACTCTGTCCTTCTCTATACATGTGTTTTCTTTTTTGTTTGCAGCATAGTGTTTAGTGTAGCCAACACTGACTTGCATGACATCACTTGAGAATGTTTATTAGATTTTGCACAGCTTAGTTCAGTTCAGTTCAGTTCATTTTTATTTCAAACATTTCAAATATGTGCCTTCACAATCATTACAAAATATCATTCCATTATTTGTTTGAAAAGGAGTAGGCTGAAGTATTTACTTATTTGTCCCTACCCCCTCAAGTTTTACCTCTCATTCATTTAATTTTTTTTTTTGTCTTAAATTAAACAAACAACATATGAAACATATAAACATATGAAGTAAAACAAAACATAACATACATAAATCAAAAACAAGAAATTAGCAAGCCCCACCACAGTATAGTTTCTTTCATATGAAAAATACAGAATGTGTATATTTGCAGATACACAAGTTATGGAAAAACAACAAACCAAAACAAAACAAAAAAACAAAAAAACAACCAAAAAAGAACCGCAACACCATTTCCAGCAACATTACCATCCTGGGTTAACCCCGTTTTCTTCATTCTTATACTTATTTAAAATTAGGTTTTTATATTTTACTTTAAACTGTTTTATGTTTTGACTGTCTTTTATTTCTTCTGTTAGACTGTTCCATAATTTAACTCCTGAAATTGAGATTGACATAGTTCTTAAAGTTGTTCTAGCACTTTGTATTTTTAAATTCCATCTCCCTCTTAAGTTATACCCACCTTCTCTTTCTATGAACAATTTACAGATTTCTTTGGGAAGCAGTTTATTTCTGACTTTATACATTATTTGCGCTGTTTTAAGCTTCACCAAGTCTTGGAATTTAATAGCTTGCATTTTGACAAAGAGTGCATTTGTATGGTCCCTGTACCCTACATTATTTATTAATCTAATGGCCTTTTTCTGTATTATAGTTATTGTTTGTGTGTTACTTTTGTATGTGTTTCCCCAGACCTCTACACAGTAGCTCATATATGGCAGTAGTAAAGCACAGTATAAAATGTGCAGTGCTTTCTGATCCAACATATGCTTTGCTTTTCCCAGGACGGCAATGCCCCGTGCCAATTTCCCCCGAACATAAGTAATGTGTGGCTTCCAACAGAGCTTGTGGTCAATGATCACCCCAAGAAATTTTATTTCATTTACTCTTTCTAAATATACATTGTCAACACATATTTCTACTTCGATGTTTTTCTTTTGGTTTCCAAACAACATAAATTTGGTTTTATCGAGATTCAATGATAATTTATTTATATCAAACCACTTCTTTAATATCGTTAATTCCTGTGTGATCATTTCCAAAACCTGTGGCAATTCCCCACCTGCACACAGTATATTTGTGTCATCTGCAAATATTACAAACTTTAAAATCTCCGATACTCTGCAGATATCATTTAAGTACATAATAAACATTTTTGGACCCAGTACTGAACCTTGAGGTACTCCACAAGCTATATCCATCAAATTAGATTTATATTCATTTATTTGTACATATTGTTGCCTATTCCCTACATAGCTTTTTAACCATTCCAAAACCACTCCCCTAAACCCGTACTTTTCCAGTTTTTTTTAATAGAATTTCATGATTAACAGTATCAAACGCCTTCTTTAGATCTAAGAAAACTCCGAGCGCATACCTCTTATTATCCATACATTCCGTTATCTTTTCCATTAGATCTATCAGTGCCAAAGCTGTTGATCTGTTGTTTCTGAACCCATACTGACTATCTGTCATTAATTCATATTTTTCCACAAAACTGTCAAATCTTTTTATGAAGAGTTTTTCCAGTATCTTAGAGAACTGGGAGAGTATTGACACTGGTCTATAGTTTGTAAAATGATGTCTTTCACCGGTTTTGTAAATGGGAATAACTTTAGCAACTTTCATTTTTTGTGGAAAAACTCCTTTTTGAAACGACAAGTTGAATATATATTTTAATGGTTTTACGATACCATCAATAACTGTCTTTACCGTTACCATATCAATATCATTCCAGTCTGTACTGGTTTTGTTCTTAAGTCCTCTAACTATGTCATAAATCTCTTTCTCTTCCACTGCTCTTAAAAACATTGAGCTACTATTCCTTTCAATATTTTCACCAGTGTCCCTTTCTATTCCATCAACCTTTATTTCTTCTGCCAGTTTTGGCCCTATGTTTACGAAGAATTCATTAAAGCCATTTACTATCTCCTCCATGTTATTAATACTTCTTGTCCCTTCTATAAAGTATCCAGGGTAATCATTATTCCTTGTTTCATTTTTGATTATTCTGTTTAATACATTCCATATATCTCTTGTGTTATCTTTATTGTGTTCTAACCTTTTAATGTAATACTCTCTTTTACAGGATCTCATTATATTAGTTAATTTATTTTTGTAAGTTTTATACTTCATTTCAGTTTCTATTGTTCTCTTTTTTATGAATTCTCGATATAAGGTATTTTTTTTTTTGCTGGCATTTTGTAGTCCTTTTGTCATCCATGGTCTTCCTGCATAGTTGTGTTTCCTATTGATTTCAATTACTGGGCAGTTTTTATCAAGTAATGTGTTAAATGTTCTTAAAAATCCTTCGTAAGCTTTATTAACTTCTGTTTGTTCATATACAATATTCCAATCTTGCTTTAAAAGTTCATTTCTAAGACAATTTAAGGTCTTCTCTGTTCTTATTCTTTTGTAAATAATCTTATGTCCATCGTTGTTCACTTTATAATGGCATTTATAAGATGCAAAGACTGGTAAATGGTCACTTATATCATTGATTAACAGCCCACTTTTTATCTTTCCTTCTATTATATTTGTAAATATATTATCTAATAGAGTTGCACAATGAGATGTTATTCTGGTCGGTCTTGTTATCAGTGGAAATAAACCGATGCTGTACATGGAATCAATACCCTGGAACCATTAAAGAATTTATACCACTTTCATTGCCTCATTTGAAGTAATATTGAAGGCATAAAAGGAACATAATTAAAATCAGAAATATTTGTCAAGATGCATCATACAATAGCTACACAAACCAGCGTACGGAGTTCCTCATGTTCAACACAAATGGCAATTTTAAGCAGTCAGATGAACGTACTCTGTAACATATTATCTCAACCATAATGATGTAATACAGATGCAATACATACTAGTGATTCAGTTTTCTAGTGAAACAAAGGCACTAACCATGTAAGCTAAAGTTAAATATGTTCGAACCATTTTCTTAAACTCCAACATATCACAATTTAGGAAATGAAATACTTTTTTTTTCCAGCATCAGGAAGTCCAGCTGTACACTAACAGTTACACTTTATTCGCTTGGTCACCATAAGTAAAATGACTGGCTTTTTTGTTGTGTTTCTTTTTTTCCCCCCTACTATTTTAAAAACTGTATATCACAAGCTGGAAAGTCTTTGTGACCATCTGATGTCTGACTGCATTTTCTCTGAAATCTCTGTATATTTGCAAAGAAGAAAGTCTGGCGAAGGATTAGGGAAGAACAGCAAACTGCCAAAATCTGCACAGCCTGTCAGAGTTTGGAAAAGAATGAGACAGGAGAGGGAAAAAAATGTCAAGAAGGAGACTGCAAATGAGGCTTGTTTCAATAAGAAGATCGATGGGGATGAAGAAAAGATGTTGTGTGCATCGATGATAAGTGTCCATGGGCAAACACGAGGGGTGCCTATAGAAGTGGGATATATGGGTATGTTGGGAGGGAAGTTGAGCAGTGAAGATGGTGTGAGAGAAATGATGGCGAAAGTGTGGCCCACGAGAGGCTGCAGATAAACAACAGTTTTTGACTACATTTCCAGTGTTTGTGTGACTTGAAAACCATTTTTCTAATAAAGAAAAGACCGTTTCATGATTATAGAAAAGACTACATGAGAAGAGACTCGGTAAGAAAGCGGTAAACAGCATCCAACAACACTTTTTAATTGCCGACTTGGATTTTGCTAAAATTCTGCTTTATCTCTTTGTATTGTATTTTTTGACTTATGTGTAGCCTTGATGATGATCATTCATGGCTTCTGTATTAAGTGGGAAATCTCTATGGGTTTGGTAATTATTTTAGGCTGTTGCCCTTTGTGTTATTCAGTTTCCTGGTCTGGACCTTTTGGGGGGAGATGTGATTGTTGAGGACAGCCCTTCAGCAGTTGTGCATGTCACAGGGTCTTGTGGGGGATACACTTTTCACCACGAGACCCATCATGGCAAACCAGCCCAAACAAACAGAGTTGCTCTGTTTATGATAATCTTCTTGTAGTAGTATGTTATTTATTTGTACATTCTCCTCTACGTTCGGCTTGTACCGCACGCTGCCTAGCTGTGTGCATATATTGAAGTGAATCCTTGTAAAGAAGAAAAACCTAGGTATTTCCCAGCCTTGATGTCAGCTGCGTTACTCAGCTTCTTTTTCTCAGTGTTGTGCCGCACAGTGTATGTGAGGACGTTGCAAGCTGTGGAACAAAGGCATATTGATTTTTAAAGAAGCAGTGCAGATATGCAGACATTTCTTGATAGGTGTCACTGTATGTTTATCAGATACCACTTCACTGATGTGTTCACAGTGACAGTAGGACAGATCAGTTGCAAGTGTGGAATATTTTTTGTTATTATTTTTGAAAGCTGATGGCAATAGGAGGAGATCTCTCCAGTGTTTCCCACCGCTTGACATCCTGTGTTAAAAATAGTCATACAAACGGTGACACTGAGCCATCATGGCATGTCATTTTTGTCATCATCTCTGTGCTGAGAAATGGCTGGAACACATGTGACAACCCGTCAATTGAGAGGGGAGAGATAGTCACGATTGTCCACCTGGCTCATGTGTTTGTGTTGGGTTAATTTTCAAAGAATACACATGTAGGCTCTAATCATGCTGAAATAACATTAATTACTTAATGCATTGGCTCTGAGTCATTTTCTGGGTTCATATTTTACTTTTCTTCCCTGGTGCAAAAATAAGGTCTAGGAGTAACCTCTTCTTGTGGCTTTTAATTCCAGTGACAAGACCCTCTTGCCAATGTCAAAAAGTGATGATTTGGAGATGATAACATGTAAACACCTTAAAAGTTTTGTAGTTCTTCACCATTTTTGGAATTGGCCATTCTCCAAAACTAAAACCATTGTAACAAATATAACACAGTGTGAAGAGGTACCAACACCATCCTTTCGGATAGTGTTTACTGAATGAAGATGGAGAAAGCACTAGGCACTAACAAGTCCCTAACCCAAAGGTGCTCTCCTCTCCATCTTGTGCTAGCAGTGGGGCTCTTGAGCATGTTGTTCACACACAGGCACATCCATCTTCTTTTTATCCCAAATTACTTGCCGTCTTTGATTCTCACGCCCCGTGTAAATGAAGTGGGTGTGAGAGGGCGGGAAAGTGGTGGGCTGATGGATCTTATTAAAGGTGTTGCATTGATAATCAGTGGAGAGACAACAAGATATGGGTTGAGCAAGGAGGAGAAAGAGAGAGGCAAGAAAGGGGTTGGGGGGGAGGGGGGGGGGAGATAACAAAAGATATGTCTCTGTTCACAGTGGCAACATGCCCTTGAGAGGACGGAGACAGAAAAGCCAAAGAAAGACAGAGAGAGCATGGGAAAAGAGATGGAGGAGACTGTTGAGCTGTCACAGATGTAGCCGTTATGTCACTTTGGTTTATCTCCATCAGTGCATCTGACTGACCAGGGAGGCAATTTCACATGTTTGAGCTGAGTGAAACTCCATGTTTACGAAGGGATAAACGTTTGTAGGACTCTCTCTCCCTATCCTTCCATCCATTCCGTTTCCTGGCCCTGCTCTAGACCTCCATTTAGAAAGTGAGAAATTACACATCTTTATTTATAAAACATGGAACTCCCATATCTTCCACTTGGTAACAATAACTGCACAATTCATTTGCCTTTTTCTGGAGGCACTCTGTCTGCTACGGTGTGAGTGTTGTTTTTTTCCATATGATAATGTGTTTTTTCTCAGTTTGATTTGTTTATATTGAACTGTGAACATACAGTGCGCAACATTACCGAAACACCAGTCTGATCTTTCCCTAACATTGTTCCTATTCAGTGCAACTGCAGGTCATGCCTTACAGAGTTCTTGCAATGAACAGAATATCACTTTGACAGGAGACCTCAGGGGATGCTATCCTGTCTCTCAGTCGGATTATTTCCACCTGCTACGATGTGTGGCCTGGAGGACATGCTATTATGATATTTTCTTTTTAAAAGAAGGCATATGTTTGACTGTAATACATACAATCAGATCTTGTTCTGTTTATATCCAATGGTGGGCTAGGTTTGGATACAGCTGCAACAGTATTTGTTGCATTTCTGTATTTAAAGGGAAGTGATATATAATTTTTAAAAAACACCTGGATTATACAGGCAAAACTCAGACCTTCAAGCATTTATCTGGCCTGTCTATCGGTTTAGGTTCTCAGTAAAGCCATTGTCAGGAAATGTTGAAATTTTAAGGCTTTAAAAGTAAGTATGATTATGCCACAGAAAGTTACAGAGTCAAGGACCATTTTCATGTTATTTCATGTCAGTTTTATGTCAGGATAATTTCCTGTATGGTTTAGATGTTTTTTATAGATATTTAGAAATTTTCCATTTATATGTCATGTTCAGGCAAGCAATACAGGATATATAAAAGAGTTAGAAATATGTCAACGAGCAAAAGAATTACACATTAGTTTTGAATGTATTTAATTTTCTAAAATGTCCTTATTCTGCCAATAGTTATCATGTTCAGACTTTTGAAACTTGAGATCTCTTCAGCATAAACTAAACGGCTAAATCACTTTTTAACTCACCTACAGCTGGTGGAGGATTTTGTATGCACAAGATTAATGTTTGGGCTTTTTTAAAATTATAATTAAAATTACACTTAAGCATTGCAACAAACTGCACATGCCTTGTTCTGGTTATTGATTGGGATTTTATTGCCTTATTCTTTATGACCACCCTTCTTATCTCATTATGTTGTAGATAAACTAAGTTTGCCAAGCTTGGAAGTCAAAGTCGAGGTGATGTGGGATGAGAAAGGAAAGAGAAGTGTTTGGGGCTTGTACAGAAGGTATTATACACACACTGGTACACTGCATGCTAGAGAAAACACACTGAGCCTGTGAGCTTGACTTTATTAGATTCAAGCTTAAAGTATTGTCAGTTACAGCTGGAAAGCTGACTTTACGTAATCGCACAGCCTGAGACAGCCAAGCAACCCAAGGATGCACGAAAAGACACACACACGTATATGTGTGTGTGTGTATGTATGTATATATATATATGTGTGTGTATATATATATATATATATATATATATATATATATATATATATATATATATATATATAATCTCTCCAAATTTAGATATTTCTTATACTGTGAGGTGTGAAAACTGAAAGTAGGCTAAATTGAATTGTTTATTATTAGAAGAATTTAACTTTTCTAGCTTCAGTGTAAAAGAAGAACAAACTGCTTACAGAACTTTTAAATGAATTAAATTAAATGGAAAAAAAATAAAATGACAAATCTGTTAGATGTGTTGACAACAAAAACCGTGTCTGTGGAAAACAATTTTTAAACTTTATGAAAATAACCCAAGAGTTATTATTCACTTTTGTTTGTCATTGTTTTTATTTTTTAATTATTGCTTGCTTTAAGCAGCAAATTAACTTGCTTGTGGCCAATGCACTGCTAAGAGATTACAGTAATTTCACCTATTTCTATGTGACCAAGTTGAGTTGTAAAACGAAACCTTGTAAAACCTCAATATTCACAAGGTCTGAGTACTGAGCAGCTCCCATTAGCAAATCAAAGTCATTTGCTGATGGTAACTGTCAAATTTCAGCTGTTTATTTTTCTCACTACTCTTACTAGCACCAATATCTTTTGCAGCTTTAATGATATAGAGGAATAAAGGCAACACAGATACAGAGAGAAAGCAGAATATCTGTGTCAAACAGCATGAGATACTTCTGAATTCTGTCCTATCCATAGACAGCAGAAAACATTGACATGCCTCCCGTGACGTTTGGAAGAATCCAGTTGAGTGTTTTTGTTGTTGCCACCTTGGTGTTTTGAACTCAATCTGACAAAAAAGGGGTGGATCTGACTGTGAACCCACATGCTCATTGGCTAAGGACATGTCATTTACCAGCACCGAGCCAATGATCATACTGTGCATAATCTTTCTTTTCTGAAACAGCCTAACTTTTTATTCACTATGACACAAAATGAGTGATGGAGACCATGAATGTGGCAAGAAAGTGTTTACAGAGGTCAAGTCAGAGAGCAGTTTTCCTGTAGACTTCTATATTGTTGGAAGGTTTAGGTTTTTTTTTGCCACCACCCCCACAGAGATTGTCCCCTGGTGGCCATTTAAAAGAATGCAGGCTTAAGGTCCTACCATGTTTTATACTGTTTATGGTCCTGTCAGAGAGCAGGCTGGTAAAATGAACTAACATTGAATCATTAGAAATGATTTCGTCATTCCATTAATTCGACTTTTAAGTTGGGCTGGCTCAGATTCGTTCAGCATACGCTAGCCCTATCTCTTCTTTTCATCCCAGTTTTGTTAAATGTCACATTTCTCAATTTGTCATTAGTCAGAGTTCAGTGTGGAGTGACACTGACTGACAGCCAAGTCACGCTGTGGCAAACGATCAGTGATGGATTTGACTGAACCAGCTCAAAGGGTTGTTTAAAAAAAAAAGCATGATTTTATTATTACTTGTTTTCATCCGTTGCTGAAAATAGTGAAATTATCATCGAAATACAGTTTGTTTAAATGTCATCGTCTGCTGGCAGGGACCCTACGATGTAATAAAAAAAAAAAAAAAAAAAAAAAAAAAAAAAAAAGCAGGGTAGCAAAACTAGAACTTTCCTCACCCTGAGAATTGAGAAATGGGGATGCTTTTACTTCCCTTGTTTTATTTATTAGTTAATCACAGTGACTTGGTGATGGTGCTTTATGAAAAGTAAAAAGTATAAGTAATGTGTAATTTTTCCTGGGGTTCATCCTCTGAAATCTATGATATCTCTGCAAAAATGTGTGAGTTACAGTTAATCAGATTAATGAGAGATTTCAGAGATTTGTTGTTTGTGTATTTTTCTTTTCTTTTTTTTTAGGGTCACAGACAGAGATGTGTCTGGTCTGTTAATTTACCAGAAAACAGTAAAAGTATATTAAAACAAGAGATGTGAGAGAACATAAGGGTCAGTGTGGATGATGCAGTTACGATGCGTAAGTACAACAGAGCCAAGAACTGAGCGAAATGCATAGAGGAGGAAGAGGACAAGGCTTAAAAATTTCCCCCACATCGCGTGCCTTTGGGTTATATCTCAAGTGCACCAATGAAACAATGTTTTCTCACAATAAATTACACATGAAATTGCTGGATCATAATATATTTGCAGACTACATATAAATGTCATTAGGTATTTAACTGTGTGTCTCTTTGAATGTTCCTATCTGCGCCTCTGTTATGCTGCCTCCTTGTCTCTCTCTGTCTTTCAGAGGTTTTTTTTGTTTTAATTCGTTTCTCTGGAGGGGATTAGAATAGCAGCAGTCATGAGGGAGTTGTTACCTGGATTAAACTTGATTGGTTGCTTTCTTGATTGTTGATGATAGTAACATAAAACAGTAATCCACTGGATAATGATGATTCTCTCGAGATGGTAACATGGAATTAGAATCACCAGGAGGCTATGTTTTCTAACTACCAACTAAATTAAAAATCTAATTTTCATAGCTTTGTTTTATTGCTTCTCCCATTTCTAAATCTGTATAGAAAAACAGATACTGCTAAGTATTAGTACTAGACTAAGATAATAAGCTGTCTGCGCTGTATGGGTTTATTTAATGATCTGAGTGAGAGCTATTTTAAGCTTAAATACCAGACATTAGCAAAGTAAATTGCAATGACACTATAGCTGACTGAAAACACAAACTGTCAGCTATAACTTTTGAAGTATTTTTCTTGTCAGTGAAAAGGTGTTGTACTTGTCAAGCAGCATAAATGGATGTTGAGCATTTTCTCTGGTGACACAGGTTTTAGCAAAAGATGCTCTTTTTGGATACAATCTGGCGCGATACAGCAGATACAGTATATATATTTAAGTTGAATACTGAGCCTTGTGAAATTATGTGATGTTGATAGTCATGGATGTCTTTTAGTACATTTGGGTGGAAATGTGTAGGCCGGTTGAACATGCTTATTGAATGTTATTCCAGCCGCACCTCGGCGTCTCCCCAAGTCGCCCATTAACTGAAATGTGTGAGCAAATGCATTTGACTGTGCTGAGTGTGACTTTGCTGAGTGTGACGGAGTTTTCTTTTCAGAGGAGGAAAACGGCGCCTCTTGAATCATTGGAGCGTGATGCATCTGTATGGCAGCAAGTTGGGCCTCTGCACTCATGCAAATGCTGTGACACCCTGCTCTGCAAATGTCAGTCCCATCCAATTAAATGGTTGAGTGATGCCATTGCCCACAAGGGGATCCCGCCGATGAAGTTCTTTGTTTGTTATCGGCTTTGTTTCCCGTTTTTCACTTTCACAGACAAGAATGTTGTTCATAGATGCCCCTGCAATACATTCTGAGAGAGGGAAGACCCGTGAGCTGTTACAGTGCCATGTTTCATGCAGAAGTACCCTCATGCTCTGTCTGTGATTCTCTTGGGCCATGTCTGTGCTTGTTATTCATTTGCAAGCAGTTTGGACCACCTACACATTGGCTATATTTACAACAATGTCAGTCTGTAGTCTGCAGTTAACTTCACTTTGATTATTGGTTGCTCTCCTTGTCAAGCACTTACATTATCTGTCTAGGCTCAAGATATTCATGTGAATGTTCAAGAGCAACCAACAGTAAGCAGTGGTCTCTGCTGAGTGATGATAGATTCATAAAAAATCCACACAAAGCTCAGTTATTGTCATTATAATGCTATAATGCTGTTCTGTCTGCGGCAGAAAACAGCACAGTTTTGTTTCCTTGGAGATTGAGCTAAAAATTAGCTTAACATTTGCCACCACACTGTCTCGTGGTATATGAATACGAGGGGAGTCTCATACTTGTTTTAATTTTAACATGTTTTATATAAAAGAATCCCATAATGATGAGCCAGGCCAATATAGTCATCTAAGAGGACATACTTTACTGTAATGTTCACAGAGAAAAATTCCTTAACATGACTATAAGCCATACTGTTTGTTCTTGGCTGTCTATCAGAGCATGGAAGGGTTATTGGCTGACTTTTGCTCATATAAATCCTGCTTCAGCAGCCACAGTCATTTCCACATATTAATTAAGCCAACTTGCAAACCTACTGCTAGTAGTAGCTGTGCCAATTTGCCACTCTTACAACAAGAAGATAACGCGGAGGAGAAGTGTGCAGGCATTTGCTGTCTTTTAGGAAGGAAGGTCTTAACCGGTGAATTTGGATCTCGAGGCATATTCTCCAGATGCTAGGCCAGTCCCACCCTTTTCTGTTGGATGTGTGTTTCACACTCTTACTAAAGTCATTAGCCAAAGCCTTTTACACTTTGGCACCAAGACATTTTTCAGGAAAGGGATTTAAGAGCTCTGTTGAACTGTTTCCTTAACTGGGCTTGGTTTGCTCACCATGTTTTTTTCCTGTTGAGCTTATGCTAAAAAAAATGATTCAGATAGTGATTTAAAAAAAAGGACAGACCTTATAGGACTGTAATTCCCTAAAAGGAATTTGATGTTCATTCCACCATGTTAACAGTGACACTCTCCAAAGGCAGCACATGTGAAAGGTTGGACACTGTCACGGTTCTGGGTCCGTCGGACCCAGTAGTTTGAGTTTTATTATGTTTTGGTTTTAGTTTGCATCAGGGATTGTTTTCTTGTTCTCTTGTAGTGTTGATTATGATGATGTTTATTATTTGAGTTTCATGTTTCTGTGGTGTTTAGGATTTGTTCTTCAGTTGTGTCTGCTTAGTATTTGTCTAGCTCCATGTGCCATTTTCTGTCTGTCTCTCTATGTCGAGTTTGTGTCTTAGTGTGATGGTTGCTTGTTCCTGTTTTATTGTGATGGTCTGCGTCTCATGTGAGTGTGTTCAGTTTTACCTTTGTCTCGTCTTGTTGATTATTCCCAGCTGTGTCCACCACCTGTGTGTAATTCCCCTGTGATTCTCTGTGTATTTAAGTCATGTCTGCCGTCATTGTAGTTGCTGGTCCGTCTGTGTATTCCACCCTGCGTCATCTGTGTGTTTCCCTGCTGTCAACCGCCAAGTGTTTCTGCTCATGTTCAGGTTCGTGTTCTGTAGTTTGTTCCCAGTCTAGTTAGTCATAGCTCCCTTTGCCGTTTGTATTTACTTTCATGCTCAATAAACCACCTTCACACCTTCACGACTGCCTGCGTTTGGATCCTCCTTCATTGCCTCCACACGGCTCACCTCACTCGCCGTGACAGACACTACATTACAGGGAAATGTTTTGTGTGAGGGGCTTCTGTATGGGTCAGTGGGTACTGCCAAGAAAATATTCAGAATCTGACATTTGTTCAGGGCTTGTCTTCAATCTGCTGTAAATATTTTCTTTGCCAATGAAGTTAAGTCACATTTGTGACTTATAAGAATTATAATTCTCTCCAAACACATTCGAAATGATTGGTTAACTCTACAAGCATATTGAATTCCTCCTGAAAAACTGATGATTACATACTGAGGGTATTATGAGAGCTATTTTGGGAGAATGTGCGCAGTGAGTTGGCAGTGGTAGACATTAAGTGGTCTAAAACTAGATTTTTCAGCCTGGCTTATTAAATGTTTGCTAATTGACAGTGCAAAGGTCATGATGTTCTTGGCTTGAAAATGCTCAAATACCTCAGGACAATTTAGCTGTCTACTATTTCTATGTTTAAGCTAATTGAGAAATCCAGTACATTCTTTTTCTTTTAGCTTCTGTGCAGTACCAATATATTAGAGAAAAGAAAGTGGACATTTTATAAAGATTAAAGGACATGTAAGTTATTAAATGCAACAGCTGCTTAATATGGAACATTGAATTAGTTTTATATGTCAGACATAAGTTACAAAAGTTAAATAGTAAAAAATAAATTACACTGCTTACAATATGGATTCCTGGATACATGCATTTTTTAAAATCCTGCAGATTTCATTTAAGAAAAATAAATATGAAGGCAAATATATCAGACACAAAAACATAAAAGCACCAACAAATAATCCAGAAAGATAACAGTGTGGTTAAATAGTAGATAGCTTTAAATTCATAGACACAATAAATTTAAGTAATCAGTTCACTGTAGTTTCGTTTATATACCACCATTTCATTGTCTGAAAGCATTTTATCTTGTAAAGGTAAACAATTTCCAAATATTAGCATGAACACCAGCCATGAGATCCACTGTGAGTAATCTGACTCCAATGGTGGGGGGGAAGAACTCCCTTGAAGAGACCCTTGGCACAACCAGGTTTTGGTAGGGGGAGCCATCTGCCATGAGTAGAGTTGAAAGACAGGAACAAAGGTTAATGACATGCAAATAGTGGCAAATAGATGGGTAGTCAAAAGAGAAGAGTGAAAGACAAGCTCTCATTGCATCATGGGAAGTCCCCCTATAGCAGTACACTTAAAGGGTGTTCTACAGTAGAGCTTAAGGCTCTGACTCCCAATAAACAGTATTTGAATAAGAGATTTAGCTTTGAATTTAAATCTCATCATTATGTACATGTTTAGAGTCCACATTAGCAAAACTCCAAAACACTTTTTAAAAATTCACAGCACTATGTTTACAATATCATAACAAATTAAGACATGTATTATATTTTGTGACTCCTCTAACAACTGCAAGGAAACTACATTAGTTCTGACTTTAAGATTAAAAAGCAATGACTTGTACAACAAGCTCAAGTAGACAAATGCAGCAAGTCCCTGAGGGGTTAAGAAGTGTCCATCAACTGTCTGTCTGCGCCTCAGCCTCAAGCTTTTCCTATCCTCTATCAACTCGCCTCCCTTCAAAGTGTCAAGTCGGTAAAAAGTTTCTTTAGACAGTGGAGACTCTACTGAGTGCAGCTATAGCCTAAGGAAGATTTATTAAATTGTAGTCTTTTTTTCTCAAAATTGAAAGTGACAGAAGGAAAAAAAGAAAACAAATTTAACGATCAAAACGATTTGTTACGAGTTTTGTTTGTCTATGGATGTCTGACAGCTGATAAGGAAACGTTGAAGCATTGACGGGAATAAATAAGTTCCAAATGATGAGGAATAGTTTTTGTATATTCATACTGAACACTTAGAGTTTTGTGTATATATAACATACATACACCGACAAGGAGATTATGGCATTGATGGAATACAACTCTGACAGCAGACACAATGTGGTAGGTTATACCTTTAGGTATATAAATATTTGAACAGAGACAACTTTTAAAAAAAATAATTTTGGTTCTGTTTGTTACCACAATGAATTTTAAATGAAACAACTCAGATACAGTTGAAGTGCAGACTTTCAACTTTAATTCAGTGGGTTGAACAAAAAAGGCTGCATTAAATGTGGGGAACTGAAACATTTTTAACACAATCCCTTCATTTCAGGGGCTCAAAAGTAATTGGACAAAATAAATAACTGAAAATAGATTGTTCATTTCTAATACTTGGTTTAAACCCTTTGGTGGCAATGAAGGCCCGAGGTCTTGTTCTCATGTACATCACCAGATGCTGGGTTTCCTCTTTAATGTTCAACCAGGCCTTTCAGTTGCTTTATGTTCGTGGGTCTTTCTGTCTGAAGTCTAGTCTTCAACACATGCTCTTCTGGGTATTCCACTTCTTTGCTTTAAAAAACTCCTGGGTTGCTTTGACTATATGTTTTGGGTCATTGTTCATCTGTATTATGAAATGTTGGCCAATCATTTTCATTGCATTTAGCTGGATTTGAGCAGACGGTATCTCTCTGAACACCTCACAATTCAATCAGCTGCTTCTGTCCTGTGTCACATCATCAAAAAACACTAGTGTCCCAGTACCACTGCTAGCCTTGCATGCCCAAGCCTTTACACTTCCTCCACTGTGTTTTACAGATGATGTGGTATGCTTTGAATCATGAGCTGATATACGCCTTCTCCATACTTTTTTCTTGCCATCATTATGGTAGCGGTTGATCTTGGTTTAATCTGTCTGTGCTGTCTTTTTTAGATGTTTTATTTTGTTGTTTGTTTTTTAGCAAAGTCCAATCTGTTCTTTCTATTCTTGAGGCTTATTAGTGGCTTGCACCTTGCAGTGGACACTCTGTACTTATTTTCATGCAGTCTTCTCTTCATGGTAGACTTGCATTTCAATACGCCTACTTCCTGGAGAGTGTTGTTCACTTGGTTGACTGTTGTAAAGGGGTTTGTCCTTACCCTGGAAATGATTCTGCGTTCATCCACCTCTGTTGTCTTCCATGGATGTCCAAGTCTTTCTGCATTACTGAGTTCATCAGTGCTTTCTTTCTTCCTCAGGATGTACAAAACTTTAGATTTTGCCACTACTAATATTGTAGCAATTTTTTGAATTTTTTTTTTCTGTTTTCACAGCTTAAGGATGGTTTGTATCACCTGCATGGAGCAAAACTTTCCAAATACAAGCACCACATCTCAAATCAACTCCCGGGATACTGATAGTGGACTTCCGGAGGTGCAGAGAAGTACACACCCCCATCACCATCAACGGTGCTGCTGTGGAGAGAGTGAGCAGCTTCCGCTTCCTTGGTGTACATCTGGCTGAGGATCTTACGTGGTCAGTACACATAAACAAAACAGTAAAGAAGGCACAACAGCGCCTCTTCTTTCTCAGGAGACTGAAAAGATTTGGCATGAGCCCTCGCATCCTCAGGACCTTCTATCGCTGTGCCATTGAGAGCATCCTCACTGGATGCATCATCACCTGGTATGGCAACAGCACCGCCTACAACCGCAAAGCTCTCCAGAGAGTAGTACAGTGTTCTGGACGGATAATTGGAGGTGAGCTTCCCTCCCTCCAGGACATCTACAGGAAGCGGTGCCTGAGGAAAGCGGGGAGGATCATCAAGGACTCCAATCACCCCAGCCATAAACTGTTCAGACTACTTCCATCAGGAAGGAGGTTCTGCAGCATCCGGTCCCGCACCAGCAGACTGAGAGACAGCTTTTTCCATCAGGCCATCAGACTGCTGAACACTTCATAGACACCTCACCTTCACTACTGGAACTTCAACATTATGCACACAAGAATTTCACTCACATGTACTGTACCAGTGTACCTGCACATGTGATGTGACAATAAAAGTGATTTGATTTGAATAAAAGTGCTTTCAGTCTACCACTGCAGCCTTTTCCTCCTTGTCATCCCCCTCTGTGTCTGGTTGGTTGGAAAATAGCTGCATTTTCATCTGAAACTTGTAGTCCCAGATGTTCCAATCACTTCAATGGTCACAAGTGTCCAGAATCATTCTTCTAAAAGCACTTGTGAAAAAAATGGATTGCTCTCAGGAGCTCGGTGAATTCCAGTGTGGTACTGTGATAGAATGCCACCTGTGCAACGAGTCCAGTTTTGAAATTCCTTGCTACTAAATATTCCACAGTAAACTGTTGGTGGTACTGGTAACAATAGCAACTCGGCCACGACATGGTCGGTCATATAAAATCAGAGAGCGGGTCAGCGGATGCAGAGGTGCAGAAATCACCAGCTTTCTGCAGAGTCAATCACTACAGATCTCTAAACTTCATGTGGCTTTCAGATTAGCTCAAGAACAGCTCATACATGGGTGACATCAAGCTGTATGCCAGAAGTGAGAGAGACATCTACTCACGGATCCATCTCACCAGGATCTACATTAAGGACATTAGGATGTAGTGTGGTCGAATGGTTGCAAATAGAGGTGAAGTGAGCTGAATGAATGGAACTACCAGTCAGAATAGCAGAAATGCAGAAACACGGGACAACTGCAAGTACCTGGTTATTCCACACGCCAGCAGCAACTATGATAAAGATGTGAAAGGTCAGCCATAGCCAAGTACCTCTAAAAGACGGGGGCTGAGAACCTAGTAATAAGATCCAAGCTATAAATATGTGTGGGTGTTTGAGTGTGAGTGTGCATTTACATCCAAGAGCACTCTAACATTTTGCTATCATATTTTAGTTGAAAATATTTTTTTTCTCCATGTTATTTGATAATTATTTGATATAAATGAACATAATTCTTTGCAGTGCCTCTTAAGATTATCAAGGTTTGTATTAGTGAGTTTTGTAAGAGTCCAGATATTTCATTTTCTGAAATTACACAGAGCATAAGAAGGCCCATCTCTTTACCTAAGTTAAAATAAACCTAGAGGCTCAAGGCCCATTATTCTCTATTTTCTTTGGTCTCATCTGAAACATCAATAGATTTAAGCACTTAGCAAGCCTTTGTCACCAGCTGCTTGTCCTCAGCCCACCAAGTATCCAAGTCTTTGGAAATTAAAACCTTGAAAATTGATAATAGTAGTTTGGAAAAGCTTGAGGAGCTCAAAACGCAGTTATATGCAAACTGAAACATCATCTAACCAGGAGTGTCAAACATAAGACCTTCAATCTGGTCCATTGGAGGACTGAAAAATGTTGAGGAGTGCATACATTTTAGACTCTCAACTGTATTTTCATTAGTTTTACAGCTTTTCCTACTGATAAAGATCTCCCCATGGCCATTCATTTGTTGAATTTGACATATTTATTTTTCACAATTTAAGTCCAAAGAGTTGCACTAACAGATTTCTTTCATTTACTGCAACACCATTTTCTTTGTTCATGAGACATAATGTTGAAATTGCACTTCTTTGCGTAGTTCAAGCTCTTTACATTGACAGTTTCATTGGTCTGGTCTATTTGAGAACAAATTGCATTGTATGAGGCCCACGATGTAAAATTTGTTTGACATCCTCGATCTAAACAGTTAAAAGATTACTGGTTTATGTTTTATTCGTTGACGACATTGGATATTATTAGTTTAGAAATTTCAGTACTTTGTAGTAAGTTGGATTGAGTAAATTGGGATTGGGTGGGATGTGGTATAGCATGGGAAAAAAAATCTAATCTAAGCTGTAAGAGTGAGTAGAATCTTTTTTCGCTTCAATTCATCTTTATCTGCATGGATTTATGCAGCTGTCCCAGCAATTTGCCGGTCTTTATGCTACACCCTGTTATCAGACTTCAAAGACCATGCTGTGTTGCTTATCAAAGTGTTCAGGGTCTATAAAAGCTTATCGTGGTGGGACATCACTTCTGACACCAACAATGTGTGTTTAGGGTGAGATTGGGCTTTTGATTTTAACTAAACCCGTAGCTGATACAGCGCTGATGATGCTTGTTTGTTGTTTTGCAAAACTGATCAAATGTGTCTCAGAATCAAATTGCCATGAGGGAGTATAAGTTATTACTAGTTCTCCTTTGTGATATTTTCTAAGACTGAGCAAGAAATATCTCACTTATAGTTTTGTAAATAAATATTAAACTATATCAGTGTGACAGCCTTGCATGTAAGGGTGACGGAATAACTTTACTCTAAGAGCTGTTTGCTACAATAAATATAATATTGGGTGTTGGGACCATTACTGGTATAAGATAAGTAGTAGTAGAAGTATCCCTACTACCTGAAGAAGAAGCCTCAGATATAATGTACAGCCAGTTAGACTATTTCATTGATTTTTGCTGCCCTTTTACTGAAGCAAAGAAAAATATGAAAAGGTCTGAGGTTTACCAGTACTTAGTAACAGCTAAGGTGTGGTTTATGTAGGGAAATGGAAAAGAAGCCTCTCAAAAGAGGCTTAGAAGCACATCAGGACCTCAATGCTGCCCTGTACCACCGCAATTGTGTGATTATTTAAAGACAAAACTACCCAAATGCAAAACCAAATCTTTATTACAGAGGTTTAAGCCGCAAACAGGAGGTCAAAACAAATGAAACAACATGTAGACATGTAGTAGGAAAAAGGAAAAAGAACAATAGGAAAAGACAAAATTGCAAAAACAAAGGAAAGAATTGCCAAGAGGAAGACTGAGGTAAAATTGTTAGTCCTTGCTGAAACAATCAAGAACTAAATCATTTTGTGCGACAAATACATTTTTCTATTTGACTCTTGTGTATAGTTTGTCTTTATGAATCTCAACCTTGAAGCTGTGCCTGTAATTTACACAAGCTCTCATGGAGCTTGAATGAAGGGAAGCTACGCATCAGCTTCTTCAGTTTGCCATTTTTGTTTCTCAGATATGGCCGTTTTAACACGCTGGGCAAAGGGTGATTTCAACTTGGAAGAACAAGACAGTGAGAGAAAAGCTAGAAGACAGAGCAGAGGGAGATTGATTGGGAGACATACCTTGGCTAATGGAAAAGCCTTCGGATGAGACTGTAATCTGGTTAAAATGTCAGACTGCTTTCAGCCGGGGAGCCTGACGTTTTCCCAATTAAGCAGAGGTGCAAAGGCAGCTTTTCCCTAATTGTTTAACATGTAGTCCAGTGGCTGAATGGCACAACTTACACAGGTATTCAGGAGATCACCATGTGGTGATTGACATAGCCAGCCCTCTGTGATGTCTACTCCATGAACCTCATCAGCCTTCAGGTCAGCACCTGCACAACAAAAGAAGGGCTTGTGGCTCGGCTTAGAATGAAGAGCTTCAGAGGGATAATGAAGCTGTTATCAATAGTGGTGGTTATCAGACATGAGTAGTTTTGAAGGACTTCATTTATCTTCATTATTAGTCTAAATATGTCATTCAGATATTTGCACCTCCCTCTCTGTTGACCATTCAGAATAATTCAAATAAAGAACAAGGGAACTGCTTTCCCTCTTCTTTTTACTGCCTTTTTTGAAGTCCTGCAATATGTCCAGTTTTACTGAGCTACTGCCATAGATCCTTCAGGGCTCTCAGAAGTGAAACATCCAATTTTGGCCAGTCTTGTGTTTGCAGCAGTCCTGCGCTGGAGTGGCTGGTCAGTGCTGAGTTTCACTGTGTTTGGCTAGCTTAATGAAACCTTGATTTCCCAAACTCCCTTTCTGTATGTTTCTTCTCTCATCACTCTGCTCAGAGTCTCTGTGCCTCTGACAGTGCCAGGAGCTGCCATTTGGTTTTGTTTGTAGAGTGCTCATAGCCAACTGAATCAACAAGCTGACTGATTAAAATGAAAATGGGCCCTCACTCTTGGCCCTCTATTTCTGTCTTCTGTTTTCTCTCTGCTCAGCTGTGGGGGCCTTGCTATATACATTTTCCTCTCATGAATAACAGTGATAAACCTCAATATCTACCACTGCCACTTGAAATAAAAAGTTAATGAAACATAAGAATTGTTTGGATGTCAGACTGTGGAAGATGGTGTGTTTCTGGAGAGTTCCAGGACTTCAGGCAATATTTAACTACAGAAATTGCTGACTCAAACATGCAGAAATCTCCTCTTTACCGTTGGTAATGCAATAATAGAACTAGTCAGCATTGTTGGATTTTAGGTTATTCATTAAATGTCAAATATGAGAAGCTTGTTTATGAAGTAATCTATCCTGCTATTTTTTTCTATTTAGGAATTTTGTAGTGATTAAAAAGGTGTGTTAAAATTAAAGTTGATTTAACATAGCGGGGCATCTGAGATGTTGTTATCGCTGCCTCTGCAGAAAAATAACTTACTGGAACTATATATATATGTCGGACTTGTACACGTGCTCAGCTGCACTGAAAATAGGTAAAGTGGCCTTACCTATGTGAAAATGCTTATTTATGATGTTAGGAAAGCAGGTTTTTTTTTTTCAATGATTGCACTTTTATGAATTGAAGCTTCCCTTTTGGAAAAATATGACAGTGGCATATCACCAACTGCTGTGATGCTGCTTTTGAAGTGACAATTGGCTAAGTCTGTTGGAATACGTAAAAAGACTGCAACTGGCCAAGCTAGAGCACTCGATGAGGGATGTCAGACTTTTAGACACACCAGAGAAGACACACAAACTGTGGTCAGCACAAGTGCTACAAAGCAAAAGGGAACATTTGCATTTCATGGCAGATTAGATGTATGTACTCCAGTGGTTTTAACTGACTGTCTTTAAATACTCAACTCTGAGAAGCACAGAGCAAGTTGTTAGGAGACTTGAAAAGACGTGATGAAAAACCAAAAGTCAAATCTATATTTTCTATTTTTGCACAGGCGTCTTTCTCTAACAGGGCTCTATAGGATTATAGCCACTCAGGATCACTCATGTTCAGGCAATCAGAATGATCCTCTTCAATCCTTCAGGGTGCTGCCCTTATAAAAGGACAGCAGCCGCCCACATTTCTTCAGTGACAGCCGACGATACCATGGATAGCTTCATCAGACCACTCTGCAGAGTTCTATTGCGCCTGGCACAGTTGACTGCATGGGCTGCTGGCTGCTGTGCAATGATGCTGAGCGCACCCCTGCTAGTGTCACACAATTTTCTCGGTTATTGGCTCTGCCACAAAGTTTTGTTACACCGCAAAATACACGAAATTCCACATTTTAAATTCTCTGCTGTGAATAAACATCATACCATCATATATGCTTTTGTCAAGACACATACAAGTCTATTTAATACACCTTTTTCATGGCTTCTGTACCACTATGATGTGTTAAAATTAGTTTACATTCTGCAGTGAACTATTGTTACATTAGGGAATTCTGTGTTTTATGTATATGTCAGATACAAATACAAATGCAATTAGACTTTAAATATTCTGCATCAGGACTATAGCTTTTTCTTTTTAGCATGGATAGAGCCAGAAAGCTTTTAAAGGGACTTTTTCTTTACTGCTTCTTTCTCCACATTTTTATATTTCTCAACTAGCCTAAGATCCAATTTCTTACAAAGAAAATTAGCAGCATTAGATCCTGCAGGACTTGCAAATATGATTTTGTCTGGAAAGCTACATTGTGACTGTTGGTAGATCACTTTCTGATAAGATATAAGAAGTTTAAATCAACGTATCCTACGTTTTATATTGCCTACTGTTCAGACAGATATAAAAGCAAACAAGTAGCTTGGAGAACTTCCTGAGTGTAAGAAAGGCTGTAAATTAGCCCTTTCCATGACAGAACTTCTCCTCTGTCGCCCAGTTGGATTGAGCACACACTGTGAGTTTCTGCACTCGTCATGATCACAGACCTTTGTGTGATACCACAGGGCACAATGGGTGACATCCTTAGTAATCAGCGCCTGCTGCCTGTGACAACAGAGCTATATATTCACAGATGACATGTCATGTGGTCACATACTGTGTGTTGATGTGTGCGTTTGATAGCAGGGAGAATAAAGGTGTGAGTCTAGACTCAAGAGAGAGGAGATCGCCGTAGGAGACTGTGAGGCAGTGGTTTACATGCAGAGCTGGTGGTTTGTGTGAATAGCTAATGACGAACAAAGTCATCCACAATTCTTATATGGGATAGGAAGTCCTGGGAATTAGCTAGCACCCTTCCAGATGCATCAAAGCGTGAATGTCTTCTGTTGGCAAACTGTTACAGCACCTCCCACAGTTTGCGCAGATTTCTGTGTGTATGTGTGTGACTGAACCTTTCTTATTTAGGCAAACCCTAATTATATTGCCTGCACCGAGAAAGGTTTGTCTTGGATTTTAAACAATTAAACTGCATATAGACCATGCATATTAATTATGATAATATTTCCTCTCTCTTCGATTTGAGAACTTCCATTCTTACAGCATTGTTTCCCATACTCTTTATCTATTTTCTATCCCGTGCACAGGGATTCAGATAAATCCTTCATTATCATTTTCTGCTTACCTCCGGGTTGTCAGATGCAAATTGATCCTCTCTTTTCTACACTTTTTAATCAACATGAGCCTAAGGGAAAACAATGCCTCCCACAAGGTAAAAGTGTTTGTTTTCAATATGTAGAAATCAATCTGTCTTGCATTGCTGCAGTGTCCATTTGTGGTGGAGAAGCTGCACTATCTGATAGCTTCAGAAGGCTTTGACCCTTTGTTACTGTATATCCCTGAGTGGAATGAAGAAGTTAGCTTTGTTTGAGTGCTGAAGGAGTGCACACACATATTTAGACAAAAATCCACTCACAGACGGGCTCTGTCCTTGAGCGTTTAAGAGAGCATCTCATTGATGGGTGGAAAATTTATTTTTCTTATATGTCTATAGTAGTTTTCAAGCATTATTATTATTATTATTTTTTTTAAAAAGGGTTGCCTTTTTTTTCTTTTTTTTTGCTGCATATATTTGTTATTTATTTAATTTTTTGTTTTTACAAGGTTGTACACCAAATAAATATCCTGTAAGGTTTGCAATGTAATAGAAGAGCTGAACTCAAGGGTGCTACAGAGATTTAATTATGTGAGCAGAATGATCTTGAAAACCAATATATATACTTTTTAAATACACAAGAGGGGTTATAACTCATTTTGTTCATTTCCTCAATTCAAATTATGACATCATCCCCTTTATTGTAGGATGATTGTTTTATACAGATTCCTTTTTTTGTTTATTAACCATTTTTATTTCAAACATAAACACAGAAAAATTAAAAAGAATAAGTGTTTTGACACAAGCATAAAAGCTATTCTATCAATGAAGGCACAATTAATTAGCAAAGGCTTAATGAATAAATGCATTCATTAGGAATGATAGCATTCATGAAGCATGTATCCTCAGACGCGCTGGAGAGAGAAAAGTGTTGCAGACAAAGGTGGGCACAGATTATCTGCTTGTACAATGAGCTTACATCCTCAGAACACTCTGCAGCCATCCTGAACAGGTGTTGTTGCGGATTTCTACAAAGACAGCTTAATGATGCAGTGAAAGCTTATCCATGCTATCACCTACCTTTTTTCCTCCCCACCCTAGTGAAGTTCACCTGCAGTTCTTTTTGGAAAATGAGCATCCTGTCTGTACTGGATCTCTCCAGCATGAGTTTGCCCCAAGCAAACAACAGGGTTTTGTTTGTTCGTACCCTCTTGAAGAACACATAGATGCTTTTTCAAACATAATTTCTCGGTGTCTTTCAAAACTGTTACAAGAGTCTGTGTTGGGAACAAAAATGCCATGTATTCATCCAGTTTCTTCTGCTTAGAATCTCTAATTAACCTAAAATATATGTTTTTGGACTGTAAAGGACCTTAAGTTACAATTTCACAGCCACTAGAGGGCTTTGGCACTTCACCTTATGCATTTGTCATTCAGTGGCTCTTAGTGAAACAGCTAATGTCATTCTCACCTGCTAATATTTTCACTTATATTTCTCTTTTTGTGTCTTTTAACAGTAATACATTCTTGTTCGTGTAACTGTTGCTATATTAACAGAGGATGGTAAGTATTTCTAAACAATGGTACCAGTGCAATTTAAAGTCCAAACCTGAAAGATTGAACCCTGTCTCATTCTCTCCTGTGTGAGCTTTTATGTTCAGCTTTGGTTTGATTTTTTAAGGTCTTTACAGTCCTGCTGTTGTTACGATTAGTCTCATATTTTAGTGCTGTGTTAGCACTGCGGTACATTGAACAGCAGTGCTGCTAATTCAAGTGCATAATTCTCCCACGTCTGGCTATGAAAATGTATAGCGTCTCCGAGCATGAACAGTCATTCTTATGAGATGCAGTCTCAGTTGTTTGACCATTATTGTGATGGGCACGGTTAAGAGATACAGCTGTCAAGAGGCCAAATGGAGAAGCTAAGTTCAATACTAGGTCAGCCTTGAAACAATTCATGGTAAAGTGACAGTGCTGTCATCAGTAGCTGCGTTTCAGTGACACATTGCAGAGAATCATTAGGGAGTCATGGTGAATGTCATATTAGAAATCCTTGTGTGCAAAATTCATTAGTGCTTATTGTTGTTGTTGTCAATGTTTTACCTTCCTCGTGGAGCCATAGTGTCTCCCTGATGACAATAAAATGCCTTGTTCGGACCTGCTAACCTGCTATTAAAAAATAACATTTAGTCAACAATAAGTTCCTTTTCTTTTTGAATCATAGACTGTAGTTCCCAGCAACTCTTCCACATATTGTAGAGTGTTAATGAATACCCTTCTGTCCCCTGCATTTTCAGTTCAAATTATAGGAAAGCAGGCCAACTCTCTTTTCAGTGAAGCTGTACTTAGTTTGTGGTTGTGGAATTAGAAAAGCAAATTTATCCTTTTTTTTGCAGCAGTTAGGGAGCACTGGTAATTAGTTTAATTTGCAACACATTCTAATCCTGATCACGTCTCAAATTTGAGACACAGTGGGTACTGTTTTTGCAGAATAGTGTCACCGGGCCTGTCAACTCACACACGCAATGACTTATATTTAGATGTTTCTGTTTTACTCCCAACATATGTTGCCACTAACGGAGACAATGAAACAAGGGGTTTGAAGATAACCAGAAAGCAATCAACGTTTGGCAGCAGTTGTCAGCCACTGAATGATTTATGTCCGATCGCAGTTCTGGTTTACCTCTCTTCCTGCCAGTCAGCGGCCGGTGTGTTGTTGTGAAGCAGAGGTTCTGCTCGCAGTTTGATTGGAGTGGCGTGGAGCTGCAGCACATGAAAAAAGAGCCGGTGTCACCTTGTCACTCCTGGGCACGCCGCCAAACTGCCGGTGGGGGGGTTGGAGCGGGCATGTTGCCGAGGAGGGATGTGTGTTGAGCACGTTGGTGATGAATCATTGTGCTGCTCAACTCTCTCCTCTACCCCTTCTCTCCCCCAGCCTGTCCCATACCCCACCCTCCACCTCTCCCCATCACTAACACTGTAATTATCCGCCTACAGAGGGTGGGACATCTGCAATAACACTAGAGTTTGATCATTTGTGTGTGTGTTGAAGACCATAGTGACTCACTGCAAAAAGGAGCATGCTGAAGAGGGTAATTTAGGATTGAATCTGTCGTTTTCATAAGTCATTCAGTGAGTTTCGGTCTCTGTATGTCAGAAAGTTGGCAGCAGGTGGACTACATGTTGTCAAGTCGGTTTGGTCGGAGGACCTATGTGGTTCATTTCAAGCTTGCACATTAGAGGCCCAGGACTGCACTTAGTCAAGATCCTGCAGCTGATCCATCTGGGGGTTTATGTGTGGTACATCTGATTAGAGACCGAGGGTCGAATGTGAAGTCACTCAAGATCAAGGCTTGTGCTGAAATAGATGCTCTCATGGTAGCAGGGCTGTCACAACAGCTGAAGCTCTGTGGTGGAGAATAAAGGTGGATGGAGGTGACGCTGGGGGACTCTGGGTTGGTAACACACATGCTCAGTCGCAGCAAATGCTTCTGGTGATCGGAAGTGATTTCCTCATATTTGACCATCCCACATCTGTGTAGAATCAAAGTCAGTGACTCACTGATGAAAAAATAAATATATTTGTTAATATAACAATACAAGTATTTGACTAACTGAAGAGAATATCAAATAAAGTACGCAGTGGATTGTGTATTTGTTGTATTTATTTATAGCTCGACATGTGGAATTATATGTTAAGACATCAACTTGTTGAAGGTTTTCATTAACCTAACACAAATTTCGATGAATTCATAGTGTAGCACATCATATTCTTGTATATTAGCTACCACTAAGCATCCACATAATGAGAGGGCAAACTTGTTATTAATTTTAATAACAAGTGATTCGCTCATTATATTATATTTATAACCAATACTTATAACATTTTTAGAGGGTCTCTCTTTTTGACCTTTATATTAACTTTATATTACAAAAGGTTGTTTAAAAACACAATCTCAACACAAACCTCCCATTGCCTTGCATGCTGTTGAGCTTGAGGTTTCATCATTATGATATAGCGCTTTACTATAATTCCTCCTCTTGGCTTTATTTCTGTGTGTCAAGACAAAAACTGTCTAAACTTTCTGCAACTTTTTTCTTTCTTTTTTTATTTCAAGAGGAAAA
Source organism: Rhamphochromis longiceps (assembly GCF_057381845.1). Classification (NCBI taxonomy): domain Eukaryota; kingdom Metazoa; phylum Chordata; class Actinopteri; order Cichliformes; family Cichlidae; genus Rhamphochromis; species Rhamphochromis longiceps. Next base: position 30,124,838 of record NC_140560.1, on the reverse strand, counting down.
TTTCAGGCTAAAACTTCCATGGTTCCTACCTCTCCCAGCTGTGGCCCAGCAAGGTCACTGAACTGCACACTAATTATCACCTGAGGGTGCGTAGTCTTCTCAGGGGTCTGGGAACCCCACCCCCAACCCAACCCACTCACAGTTTGAGCATTTAAGGACTTGGAGCAAGTGTTGCATGGGTACACATCTGTGCCTGCTGCATATGTGTTTTTTATGCATAAACTGTAATGTTCACCATTATCGCGCGTGTGAGAGAGACAATGGGTGATCCCTCTCGGATTGTCATGGTAGTGAAGTCTGGTTAAGCACCTCTTAAGACAGCTGCGCTATCTGTCTTGTCTCGGTGGATTTCCTCCCAATTTCTGTGAAATGAGACAATATAAGAGACCAGCCAACATCTCATTTAAAGAGTAATTAGGTTATTCAGAAGGCGGGCGAGGGCGTGCGTTGCATTAATGGTTTAATATGTGCTCTTTGAGATGATGAATATTGAGTCACATTTATATTGCATGGGTGAGTGAAAATACATAATGTTATCTGTTATTTAGATCCTTGTAGAAGCAATCTGCATATCTCAGCTTTTAAATTCTCACAAAATAATTAGAGAGAGAGACTGTATGTAACACTGCAGCATGTTTGCTGGCACACAGTTGATTTCTCAAAGTTGGGGGGGGAAAAGACAACTGTGAAATGTGTTTGGACAGCAGAAGCATTAACATCTGTGAAGTCAGGAGTGTGAAAATGTCTGAAAAAAATCCGAGTTTTTATCTGTGACTCTTCTTTTTTACCTCCTCTTATATAGACATGACAAGGTTAAGAAAATGTATAAATTTAGTGCAGCTGAGCGAAGATGACATTTTATGCAATCCCTGCACAGCTTGCCCAAGAAGCAGGACTTGAGGGGGTTTAACTCGTGTCAACATATAGAAAAAGGGAAAGAGAGTATGATATGAAGCAGAGAGAGAGAGAGAGAGAGAATTCCCTTAAGAAGAGAAGAAAGAGCTTTCACATGACCTCCATGTACATCCACTGGTGCTACCTGGAGCACAAACACTGGGATCCAGAGGATATGGAAATTTCCCCTTGTCATCCATTATCGTTTATGGCAGCTCATGGATTTGATATTTCTAGTCAACTGAGATCGTCTTTCATCCATGAACACCCCTTGGAGAAGAAAAGCCTCAAATAGAGATTAAAAAAGGAAAAAGTATGGGAATTAGGAAGGATGAGGGAGAGCTGGACACTTATAACCTCACCTTATAACCTTCTCTGTTAAGCCATCAGTCTTTCTGACCCTTGTAATTAACACACAAAGCACAGGGATGGAAATTGGTCCCTGTGAGACTCTGGTCTCAGCCTACAAATAAGATATTGCCGCATAGGCAGTATTTTACAGAAAGCAGAGAATAGATTTGTCTCCTGGCAGACACAGCAAATATTTCATCCAGGGTATGCCTGCGGCTTAAAGCCTTGTCGGTATTAGCGTGCCTAAAAGTTGTCGGGAGCTTACAGTCCACATGGGAATGGTTTTACAATATCAGTTACTTCAAACACACACAGGCATTCAGAGGGATTTACACACACATTCGTGTCAAGTGGAGGAGAAAAAAAAAGCGAACAGCTGGAAATGACATAACAACTTCCTCTTGTTTTTCTAATTGGCTTAATCTTTAATTCTGTACTGTTACAGTGCAAAATGACGGTGATTTTGCTCCACGCAGCACTCCCATCTTCGTCTGTACCCCCCACTAGCAGCCCCAGGGAGTGGAGGCCAGCCGGATATAGTAATTGAATCACTAACGGCAGATCACTTTTTGGCTGACTCCAGCTTGTGGGGTAGACACGGATGCTTCGACAGTGTTGGCTGGCAGGATGAACAAATAGTGGACGATGTGGATGCATGCTGAAGAAAGCCCGAGCTCAAGAATGAGAATGATTGGACTGCACATGTTAGCTACAGGGCTGATGGTATAAGAGCAAAGGATAAGGCTGTGCCAGTGTAATCTCACAAGGGACCACTTTAACACCATTTCTGAGTTCTTCTTATCATGTAGCTTAATGACTTTAATGACTTGTAGAAAAATTCTGAAAACTGTTAGAAGGCTTTGAAAATCAAAGAAAGGCTTTATGAAGTCAGGGATTTTTTTTCAAGCGCAGCAAAAGCCTGTACAATCCGGTCTGTGTAGAGTCCGCTCAGGACTCTGCAATGCCTCATTTCAACTCTTTGTCTTTGTTCCTGTGAAGAGGACAGGAAGTGTTGCAATGTGGAGGAACTAGTTTACTTATTCATCAGGTTTTCAAGTTCTAGCGGACACAAGGTTTCTCGGGGATGATAAATGGCATTGGAAGGCCCAGGTGGATGGAGAGGGGGAGGAGGTAAATAATGGAACAGCCTGACAAACAAAGGGGGCTCCATGATGCATTGTCTGAATGTGAAGCAAAGCTACAGGTGTGTGTGTGTGTGTCTGTGTGTGTGTGTAGAGGTGTGAATGTGTGAGCAGAACTGATGGTTGTGGAAACTTTATCGTCTCTTTCTGTCTCTCCCTGATCCCTGTAGGTGTGTTTAGGCATTTTTTGAAGTGAGCCTTGCAGCGCCACCTCTGTGAAGTGACTGCGTGGATGAAGACGGCAGGGATAGAAAATAGAATAAATAAATATATAAAAGAGAGAACATCCCCCCCCAGAGTGGAAATGTAACTCTAATGCAGCAGGAGGAGGTGGACAGGAAAGCTATTAAGGCTAAGCGAGGGCCTGGGGTCCACTCAAGTTTTACATTCCTACTCTGGGCTGCACCGTGTGTTTCACTGACACAGTCTCTCTGTCTCACACACACACACACACACACACACACACACACATAGACACACTTAGACACACATCCTCTCAACCTGCTCTTCCAGCTCTGTTCCATCTGAACTCTTTCTCAGCGCTGAGCTGAGCAGACTCAAGGAAACGGTTCATTTAAATGTACATAATTTGCTCTCCGAGGCTTACTCTTGGTCTTACTGTTCCCCTGTGGCGCCATAGAGAAACAGCCCAGGAGAGAGACACAGAGAGAACAGATTTTATCCTGGATGAATCCGGTGGCCTGGACAGAAGCACAGACTGGTAAAAGCCAGGCAGTGTGAGAGCTTCAGGTACACTGGACATTTATCCCCTCGAGGCTTTGATGCCAACACGTGTTTTCATCTTGTCTCGCCACCAGATTCTGTGTGCTGGAGAAGCCCAAACACTATGCTGCACAGTTAGTTATTTACTCAGTAAAGTGCTCAATAGCATAGATTTTCATACATGTCACTATATGTTGAGAAAATTCTGAACAATAAAAAGAATCCTGACAGCGGACTAGCAGGAATTGGCTTAGTTGCAGTGCTCTCATTCTGAAGCAACAGGCCAATGAATAATAAATGTAACGTTCCAAAACCAGATGAAACGAGGAAGGCAGGAAAGAGACGAATTGAAAGAAAGGGAAAAGCGGTCTGGCCTTTGTCAAAGTCAACACTTGACCTTTTGCGGATCAGGAGGTGATTGTTTTGACTGTGCTGCACAAGCTGGTGTGTTGTCAGAGTGTGTAAGATGCACACCAGGGCAGACTTACTGTGAGGCGTCACAATATCGCTCATCAGGCTGTTTGCTTATTTCGGTGTGTGAGAAATTTCTTAACCTCTGGATTTAAACTGGCTCAGTCTTTACACTAAGCGTTGAAGCTCCGAGCACATGTCTGTTCTCCGTGAATAAAGTAAACAAAGCAAGCAAATCCACATAATTGATTCCATTTGGTCTGAGTCAATTCATATCAAATAATGGGTAAACAACAAGAGGGATAAAAGGGATAAAAGACATGGTTTTTTTTGCAGAGGGACTTCGAGTCACTACAGTAGGAATGAAATAAAATTAAAGATTTAAAATCACAACAAAAAGAGTTTTTGCAAAACAAAAGCTTAATTAGGTGGTTCATTCAACATCACAGGTGCATTTCTTTGACTCAATTTTGACCTGAAAAAATAAATGAATTCAAGAGTTTAAGAGCTGATGGGCGGGTATACTCTTGACTTGGTTGCAATATACAGCTGAAATAAAACTGCTGGCACACTGGTTCCCTTCTGTACTAATCATTAGTGCAGAAGATGCATTATCATCCATTCTAATCAATAATAAAAAAGAAAGCAGTCCAGATTATGAAGAAGACTTCATCCCTTACATGATCAGTGAGTGTAACTGATGATGAGGTAACTTTTGATTGCTACTGCTAAATTGCTCTATATTTGTTCTTTGCAAGGCTTTCAAATGTTTAGATTAAAGGGAAGCAAACGATCGTTTACATGTGTTCGTTCAAAGATGTTCTTTAAAACAGCAGCAGGCAAATAACTGCTCCATTACTTCTTAAGTTCCTCAATCTTGGATTTCAGACTGTTTGCATTTGTTATTGCACATATTTGTTAAAATCATAGCAGCCTCTTTTGAAGCTCTTTAAAATCCACACTTGCTCAGAACTTACCTGTGATTAATTACAGAGCAAATATACTGGAGATCTGAGGTTTAATTATGACTTAACTTCATTTAAGCATTATTTTTATGTGTAAAGCAAAGTCTTCACAATATACTCCTGTGAAAGATGCCAATTATTATAAATTTAATTTCCTCTTAGGACCACAAATGGTGGCTGTTTACCCTCTAAAAGTAGTAAAAATAATAATAATGACATAATTTATTCAGTCAAGTCAAATAATCACTAAGAACAAGTTCTATGTAAATTCATTTGATTGCTGTATTAGTGCTTACGTGTATTGTCTCAGTAAATTAAACTAAACAAATAAAAGCAGTCATGAATTCCATTTCCAGACTTCTTATTTTGCATGGCACCATGCACTGGTAGATCTGGTCTTTTATCAGTGTGTCAGTTTACAAAAGACCATAACGCCCACACTCCCACTGGGATAAATCTGCTGCTCAAACACACACAAATGAAAATATTTAAGAAGTATTTCTCAAGAATCCATATGGTGTAGATGTGTAAATGTGTCTCATAGATCACGGGGCTCAGTTGTTATTAAAGCCACAATAAGCAAAGCATTCACATTGAGTGTTGTTAGTTCTTGCTCCTTAATTGGTTGCATTCACAACCGATTACTAGATTACATTTCAAACTAAACAACACCTAACGTTAGCCTGAGATAACGGGAACTTGTAAATTCTTTTGTAGAAGCGGGTTGCTTACAATGCTCATCAGTAATTTAAAAAGCAACTCCAAAAGGCATCAATGTATGGTGCTGTGAAAAAATATGTGCCCTTTCCTGATTTTTTTATTTTTGGCATATAGTGTCACACTTAAAAACAAACATAACCCAAGTGAATACAAAATAGATTTTTTAAATGATCGTCACATTTATTAAGGGACCTATCTGGCCCTATTAGAAAGTGTAACTGTGAATTAACTATAATTACAAACTTCTTTTGAAAACTGAGTTTAATTTCACTGGCCACACACAGGCCTGATTTCTGTCAGGGATGTTGAATGGAATAAATCACTTAAATAGAATCTGTCTGGAAAAGTGACGTAGGTTAAAAGATCTCAAAAACAGCATGTTTTGTAGCATCTAAAGAACTAGATGAGAAACAGCCAACTTTCAGTCTGCAAAGGGATACAGCTGCATTTTTAAGGCTTTGAGACTCCAGCAAACCACAGCGAGAGTCATTATCCACAAATGTGGAAAAGTTGAAACTGTTACGTGAAGGGCTGTATGCAGGCAGGAAAAGGACTGAAAGTGCAGACTCCGGAAACAGACGTGAACTCAAAAAACAGCTTTAATGCTGATTTCAAAGTAAAAAAAAAAACCTTCCAAAATAGAAAAACGATAAACGCAGGCAGGCAGCACACACAGCATACAACACCAACAAACTGAAACACAGGGATTAAATACATAGAGGGAGCAATCAGGGAATGGGCAACAGGAGGGAAACACAGCTGGGGCAAATCAGGCCTAACGAAACAGGGGAAGCAAAACCAGATACATTAACATAAGACATGCACCTCCAAAGTAAAACAGGAAACATAACACAGACTGAACTACAGACACAGACTCTGACTGGACACGGGGGAGACAGCAACTATGGAACAGAACAGAAACCAGAAGACACAACTCCGACAAGGAAACCAAAAAACTAGAAATGATAAATAATATAATAAACTCAAAACTCTGGGTCAACGACCCAGGCATCCAAACAGAAACAGTGGTGCACCATTCCAGGAGGTCGCAAAAGAAACCAGGAAAACATCCAAAGAACTACAAGCCTCACTTGTCTCAGCTGAGGTCAGTGTTCCTGATTCAACAATAAGTGTTCCAAAGTGAAAACCATTTCTGATCAAGACTTGTCTTAAATTTTCCAAAGAACATCTTGATGATCCCTTCTGGAATGACTGTTGGAAAACTATTGTGAAGACTGACAAGAGCACAGTTGAACCATTTAGTAAGTTTGAGTCCCGTTGCATGTGGTGTAAAACTAACAAAGCATTTCATAAAAAGAATATCATACCAACAGTTGAGCATGGCGGTGGTAGTATGATGGTCTGCCACTGCTTTCCTGCTTCAGGACCTGGACAACTTTCCAGAAAGTACTGTAAGAGAATGTCTGGCAGTTTATGTGCCCTGAAGCATAAGCTTACTTAATTATGCAATTAATTAATTAATTAAATAATAAATAAACGTGATGTTGTCAAACTCCAGACTCAAATCAGATTAAGATGCTTTAACATGACCTTAAACAGGTTATCAAAAACCCTCCAGTGTTATTGAGTTAAAACAAACTTCTTCCACAGTGATGTCAAAGATCCATTGTCGGTTATCACAAACACTTGATTGCAGTTCTCACTGCCAAGCAATTACTTCTTCACACAGCAGTCAGGTTTGGATGACTTTTTTTCACCTTAATAAATTAAATCTTCATACAAAAACTGCCTTTTATATTTAGTTATGTTATCTTTTGATTTGTTTGATGATCTGAAACATTTAAGTGTGACAAATATGTAAAAAAACAACAACAAAAAGAAATAAGGAAGGAGGAAAATAATTATAGTTTGTCACAGCACGTTATTATAAAATTGTGGAGTATTACTCTCTGCAGTCTGGTCAATGAGCTTTTTTAAATGACTACATACACCCTTTACTTTGAACCAATATTGGATACATGTACATTGCTGGAGCTGACGATACAATAAGGCCTTGTTAGACATATTGCAAAGGAAACTATGACAGTATGATCATTAATTAAGATACGACTTCTTTTAGCTTTAGGTCAAATTCATATATCTTTATCACTTATTTGCAAAGGCACACATTTTTCTGTTCTGTCCTCTTCTCTTCAAACCTCATCTTAATATGTTAATATGTTGTTAATATTTTAAGCTGCTGTAAACTTAGCACAAACCTCTAACCTCTGGCATCCACTAGGTTTTAGTCAAGTATAGTAATTTATCACATTTCCATAATAATTAGTCAACAGTGAGCTCCATAGCCGCCTCCAGGAACACAATCGGCAGCTGCTTCACACAATCGGGGTGCACCAGGAAAACAATGGCTGGCAATTGTCACTTCAAAGTAATACTATTTATCAAGTGAACAATAGCAAAGACTATTGGTTGTATACATAGACACTTTAGAAAATATTATAATTTGCAATTTGTTTTTATTTACAGAAGATATATTTTTATTTAATGCACAAAAATAGAAAACAGTTTTCACTCAAAGGACGGTGTGTTCTAAAATCATGTGCATGTATGCACTTATTAGGAACAAGTTATATGAAACAAGCATTTAATAACAAAAATGACTACATCTAAAAGACGTCATCAAATGGAGTGCAGAGTTGTGCTTGCCTTTTTTGTTTCATGGAGAATTTAGACCTTTGTATTTTGGCAGAAAATAAATGCCTCTGTTATTTCAACTGACACAGTGCCAGTGCTGGTGCCCAGTCAAGAACCAGTTACGCCTATTTCCACCAAAAAAAGATTGGTGCTAAATAGCTGGCAACAGAACAGCACCACAAAATTGCTAGGTCCAAAGTTGGAAGCACTGGTGTTAGCAGAATTTCACCACAATGAATTCATCAATGATTGGCAGATGTAGCTATCAAATTGATGATTTTCTTTCCATGGAAATGATCCCAACCTGTTATGGGCTGGTTTGATGGCTCTTTCCAAGGTACTATGTTGGTGGAAAAGAGACACAGGTGTCAGAGTTTATGTGTAATGTTAACAGGCCCGTGTTGGAGTTGATGATTTCTTAAAATATTAGATGTTTGAAGATGAAGTTCATTCATAATCATGGAATTTATCACAGTATTTAATATTACTCCTTGTAAAACTTCAATATGTTCATACTCAGTCTTAGTTTTGAAAGTTTGGATTAACATTATATTGGGTTGCACTGTATTGAAATTAATTGAAGCTTAAAGAATAAAACGAGTACCTATCTGTTTGTGCACCATTCTGCATTTATTCAGCATTTATTATTAATCTTTGGCTCTCTTCTACTGTGTTTCTTTTGTTCTGTTTCCTTCACATAACCCCTAACTTGTTGTGGTAGATGGTTGCCCTTTCCTGAGCCTGGTTCTGCCAAAGGTTTCTAATTTCTTTCTGTTGAAAGGGAGTTTTTCCTTCCCGCTGTCACCAAGTGCTTGCTCAAAGGGGGTTTGTCTAATCGTTGGGGTTCTTTTTTATTATATTTGGGACTTTACAATATAAGTTACCCCGAAACAACTGTTGTTGTGGTTTTGCGCTATTTAAATAAAATAAAATTATATTGAAACTGAATGCTGTATGTCTGGGTTCAAAACAGCAACATCACCATTCAAACAGCTAAAATAATGTTAGTTTTTGGGTTATTTTTTAAATCCTTGCTTCTGCGTACTGCAAAGGTTCTGCAATGTATATTGTATAACTGGCACTACTGGAAAACAAGATTTTCATTTTGTTTGCAGTCTCTCCAGAGGCAGCCTAGTTTTACCTTGGACGATCCAATCTGCAGTTCAAGGTTTTACCTTAAAAACTGATAAACATGAGCTGTTTTCTTAAACACCTTTTACCGAGGTACTCCCCTTCAGTTCTTAGTGAGCACTCTTTCTAAAAAAGCAAGCAAACAAAAAATACAACAACTGTATTTTGATTTCGTAAAAACTTTGGCATCTGAATGATCACTGTCACTGGTAGAGTGTAATTCTGATATGTAGCAGGGTTATTTTCTTTGTTTTATATTTATACAGACAGATTCAGATTTTCCTCCATATTTTTATCACACTTGTATACAGTCGTCCTACAAACCCCAGGCTCAATTAGCTGAAGCAAATAATCTGGCCTTTGGCAGACGCACTCTACTTCTTGCCAAACTTTGCCGGCTGTCATGGCAACAGGTGACACTCTGACATTTTCAGTCGGATGCGTTTATCACCTCACACCCTCCCTGCTATAAACACCTCTGACATTTTGGAAGGGGTGGAGCTGGCACTGGGTACAGCAGCTCCACTGCCTCAGGAGCCTCAGTTGGTGTCTTTATGTGTCCCTTTGCAGAATACAGAATACTACATGCATATATGCTCATGTGTATGCATGTACGTAAATGAATGCCATGATGCCTTTATTTCATTCAAGACCTGATGTCTCACTGAAGAATTTCGGTGCATTTCATGCCCACGGTGGAATAAATAAAAAAAGAAAGAAATCTAAACAAGCTGTGGTGCCATGTAAGTTATCCATTATGAAAACATTATGAATAACACAGCCTTGTTTCAATGATTCATCTCATCCCATATTGCGTACATGAGTGGAAAAGTGTTTTTCTATTAATGTGTGGAAGTGCTCAAAAATGAGTCTACAGACCTCGTGCTTAGGCCTCTAGCCCAATAATTGAAAATTGAATAGAACAGTGAAGTCGCGGGCTTGTGGCTCATGGCCTAATTTGGCAGATGGCTCACTGAATCTCTCGGTGGAACCAATCCCTCAAGTGTGTGTGTGTGCGTGGTGTGTATTTCTGTTTGTGTAACTCCTCAGAGATAACAACTACTCAAAGTGTCCTCTTAACGATTCAAGTTTACATCAGGATCAGCAGTTGGAAGCCATTTAATAGTTTGGGGTATTGGCGTTGGTTTGGCTTTATTCTCTCTCAAACCTCTGTTGCCCCTCTGTCCTCCCCTGCGGTCTCCTTCACCTTGCAGGGGCTCATTACCTCCTCTGTTTGTTTGAAAGCTAATCTAATTCCCAGCCAATCAGAAGTTTAATGTATTCAGTTTACCAGATGTCATTCTGAACATTTGTTGTTGTACTTGTCTTTACTGTCCAGGAATATGTCTGCTAGAATAATGTTAATATTATTCATAGGAATGGCAGTCAAGGCTAATGCTCTAATGTACCGGTGCCTCAGTGTACAGTAACTGTGATGGTAACGATTATTGTTAGGGGGACGAGGGTGCTATCTGAACATATGGCGCTGGGAAAGGATGATTAAATTGTTGCTCCGAACCTCCAATCCTCCTAAAACTGGCACATCTCCAGAGGTCCTTTCATGTTTCTAAATAACACTAAAAACAATTCGTTGCGCTTCCAAAGGCAGGTGTTAAATGCACACATGTGGCTCTATATATGCATACAGCACATACTAATTTCTCTTGCACTCCACGTGAAATGCATTTTTCACTCAACATATTAATTATATTCTGCTCGTGTAATTTAATCCTTTGCGAGTCTATCGGTGGGCTCATTGTGGCCTCCCAAGAATTTCTCATCCTTTCATCTGTGTCTTTATTTAGTCAAACTTTTGCCGTCAGGAGCAGGTTGTGTGTGAGCGTTTCCCAGCGCGCCTCCCCGCAAATCCTCCACACTGACACGTGTCTGTATGTGTTAATCACAGATGTCTATTTCACCCCCACTCTGGCCTCCTCCAGACCTCCCATGGCTCTTCCCCTGTTTCCCTGCCCGGTGCAAGTGCAGCACAGGTGACACAAGGCAGCATGACTAGCGTGCCACACATCCATCAGTCTGCAAGAAGCAGCAGGAGAGAGCAAACTGAGCTAAATTGGGAAGTTATTACTCACTACAAGCAGCCTGCTCAAAGTTATCCAAGAATCTGGTGGCTTTTATATTTTATTAAAGGTTTGGCAAAATTACCATTTTGTGGTTTCACTGTCTCCCTCAGACATGTTGTTAAGGTTTCATGTATTATTCACAATATCTTAATTTTCCAGCGAATACGTCTCTCACTTGTCAATATTTGTCTTATCTGCATACTACTGTCTGAAATACAACATGTAATGGCCTATCCTGTTTGAGTGGGAGTGATGTGGGGGGTAATATCTCCTCTTTGACATATGCCCTGTGCAATTCTGAGCTTATCCACCTCGCCGCGGTTTCCTGCCGTAGGCCCTGTAGCTCCGTCTGATGTCCGCTCACGCAAACACGACTGCGCTCCGCGCACATAAGCATCCATACACGCACAAACACACTCACTGCAATTAGAGTCATATGGTGTGAGCTTACTGCCTCCCACGATACTACCCAATAAGGTCATTTTGTAGATGAAGAAAACAAATACTTCCATTTCTGCAAGAAGCCCGTTTCGAATGTGCTCTCCAGCCTTTCTTTTCCTTGAACCAAACAGTAGATTATATGGTTGTATTTACAGTATCCTGGTGTCTTTCCTCCTCCATAGTTATTGTTTCTTCACAATCCTAGTCGTCCGATTCCCATTTGTACAAGAAAAAAATACGAAGCAGCTTAACACGGATATTGTTTTACCTAATAAAATAGAACCACAGCGTCATCCAAATGGTTGAACAATAAGTCAAGGCAGCACTAAAAAGTAACACAGCATTTTATTTTTGCGTGCTTGTAGTCCTCACCCAGCACAAACTTTCACTCATTTGGCTGCTGTTTCTGTACAAAGATGTTTGTTTGTCTTGGCTACATAATTGAATAGCATTAATGTAGCAAGAGCTGCCTCATAGCCAAGAAATTGTTTGATCTTTGTTTAAAGTGTGTCAGCTCTTTAGCTCTATTAGTAGTTTGTTCTTCTTTGGGGTGTGTGCAAAGCGCTAGGGAGGCTGCACTTTAAAAGGTCACTAATGCACTCAGCCTGCTGAAGGGGAAAAAAGGCATGTTGGATGTTTGTTTGTGCTTTTTTATCTCTCTTTACAGTGAGTTCTCTGGAGATGTGGCACTACAACATGTGAGAATACCACAGTAGTTTTACAGTGAGGGAGCAGGAGGAAAAGAAAGCGAGAAATATTTACCGCATTGCATCCTGTCGTTCCTGCCTGCAGCTTGTAATATCATGGTCCCAGGGTCTTGGACCCAAGGCTTTTGCAAGTTTCACAAGTTCATGGTTCCTTTTTATCTTGAGCATGATTCATATTTGAGTTTGTTCCTTGTTATTCTTGAAATTTTGTGTTTTTGTACTCTGAGTTTTGATATTTTGGTCATCTTTTTGGTATTTTCCTTATGTGCTTAGCTATTCACATTGTAACCTTGAACCTTTTAAGTCTTAGCTTTTGAGTCTGCATCTTGTTTCCTTTCCCATAGTTTATTTGCCTGTATATATTTTATTTGTCTGTATTTATCTTTAGTGTCACAGAAAGGTTTGCCTTTTTGTGCTCTTAATAAATGCATTTTGGTTGAGTTTCTTCTTAGATTTTATGCTTATACAGTGTTTTGATTTATATCCTAAGTTATTGTGAACCCCTTAGTTCTTTAATAGTTAAGTTAAATTCCTCTGAATTCTGTCTCATCTCTCCTTTCTTTTGTCTTTTGGTGTTTCTGTCTTCCCTGCATTAAGTTACTTTACTTGCTCTTTTCGTTACTTCTTTTTGTTATTGTCTTGGTCGTATTAAGCTGTGTTTGATTTCCCTGCTATTTTCACTTCCCTTGTTACCGTTTGTGTTTATATATTGTCTCAGGCTTCCTTTATCCTTTCTCCTGTTGTCCATTTAGCTGTTTGTCTCCAGGGGCCCGTTCTTCGTACCTCGCTAAGTAGGTTAGCCGGATTAGATTGTTGACGATTTCGCGTGATCCTGGATCAGTCGGTTCCCCGAAGCTCATCCGGGACTTGCTGTCATAGCAACAGAGCCGTAAGCGTAAACCTGCTCGGGAGCAGGTTTACTTTATGTAAACAGGATTAGATCGCGGCCACGCAGGTATGTCCGCTTCATTTATACGAAAGCAACAGCGATAAATAAATAACATCAATGTAACTGAAGATAATGCAGCACTTGATCCTTTTATTGATGTCACACAGATACATACAGGTCATTTCCTAAAAAAGGGAAATGTACTATTAACATTCTATTACATGTATGTGATTATTACAGATGTAATTCATATTTCAGAGTAGTAATTGTAAATTACTTCGTGTAATCAAGATGAGAGACCACGGCTATAAAAGCCAAGGTGGATTTGGGAAGCCTGTCGCAGCCATGTCCTGTCCGTATACGCGAGCCACCCATTGCGGAAGGTGCAAGATTGATAAGGAGAGTTCTCAGAATTCAGCGTATATTGCGGGACAGACAGGATCCTTTAGCTCAGCGCGACAGTGTGCTCATAGAGAGATATCGATTTTCCCGTGAGGGTATTATTCACTTAACCAACTTGTTGACGAGGGGGTGCAGGACCACCACCTGTCTTTTTTTCCTCTGCCCTTTTCTTGGTTGCTGTTATAAACAAACAGATTATTCCAGGGTCTCTTTCCAAGAGACTAAAAGCAATATAAGTGATAAATATTACCATTCTGTAGGATATTCTTATATTTCACTTTTACCTGTTCCCATGTTCTAGTGGGTCCTGTCGTGGCTCTAATGTGAAAGAGGATAAAATATAACATATTATAATATAATGTAATATAATATTGGATAATATAGTGTAATATAATAAATCTACCCTACCGCCTACTGGTGTTGGCCAGAGGGGCCGATGGCGCAATATGGCAGCCTGGCTTCTGTCAGTCTGCCCCAGGGCAGCTGTGGCTACAACCGTAGCTGCCTCCACCAGTGTGTGAATGTGAGAGTGACTGAATAGTGGCATTGTAAAGCGCTTTGGGTGCCTTGAAAAGCGCTATATCAATCCACTCCATTATTATTGTTATTATTAAATTACTTACGAGTTTAATTTGTCAGCAACTTCCTGCCAGCCCTCGCTCCTTGCTTTTGCAGCCTTTGCAGTGTTCCCTTGCGTTCTGATTAAACTCTGAAACTCCTGAAATCCCTCACTCAAGAGTTCTTGCTCTGCTGCCGAAAAATACCGAGCCGAGCGCGCTCCGTCGACATTTTCGCCGACCAATCAGAGGGTTGCCGATCAATGTTTCTACTATCGATGCGTGGCCCCTTTTACGACACCCAGTGATGTCACATTACTGCGTCCAGCTGTACTAATCGTCAACAGCAGGTGTGTTCGGGGAACCGGATTAGCGAGCTCACGGTTAGCGCGATGATTTGATCTTGGATGTGTCATTTGATCTTGGATGTAGTAAGCGACGTACGAAGAACGGGCCCCTGGTGTATATCCCCTGTATTTCCCAAGCTTCTGTTCCAATCGTTTCCGGATATTGGGATTCCCTGGCTTTGCTCTGTGTGTATTCTTGGATTTGGACTTTGTAAATCTTTGGACTTAATCAGCATTAAATGCTTGCTTTGTGTTTGACTTCTGTCCTGCTCTTTGGTCCTTAACCCTGTAAGACCCAACCGATCAAAACATAGCCAGAAAATTCAGATATTTTGGAACTGAGATGTTTATTAACCCTTATAAGAAAATCCAAAAAAAAATTTTTTATATCATGTTGTGTGTGATAGATTTATAATATATATATTTATTATATATTTTTTGTATCACATTTGATACATTGGGTGTTTTTTGGCAACTTTTTGTTAACAACAATGTTAATTTTAAGGAAAAAAGGAGTTTTGTCCATAACATTTTGAAATTATGGCAAGTATTGATCATGTTGATGAGATAGCGGTCTCAGAAACTCACGTATCAAATATGATACAAAGGGAATTATAGGGTTAAAGTAACATTCTACACAGCTCATTATGATAACTAACACAGAAATTTAGAAGGAACAAAAATAAAAGACAGACATGATGAGTTTAATGAAACAAATGAGGGTTATCAGTGTCTAAAGTTCTGTGGATCAGTGTGTTGCTGCAGTGTTAAATTAGTGCATATAAAGCAGCAGAGTGGTGAGCTGGGGTCAGAATGTCACAATGAGCGAGGGTGGGTCTGCAATAAGCGCCCGGGCAACTCAGCTCGGCCAGCTCCCACAGTGCAGGGAGTGACTGCAGAGTACACCTGGCCTGGCAGCTTCAGAGCATACAGGGATAACTGAGAAAGGCTTCTTCCTCGGCCGCAACCCAAACTGACAAAGGGAATCATGCACTGTAGTTGAAGCAAATAGAGCAAGGGTGGCAGTGTTAATGTGTGACTGTGCTATCATGCAGAGGTTTTTCCACGTATGCTTATGCATGTGCGTGTATGTGTGCGCATATAGTAGAGGCTCAAGGGTGGCGGGAGGAGCCCCGTCTACTAACAGCTGTCTGCTTTCCTAACCTTTGTGTTTGTCATACCAGGTTAAAAGCAGGGCACAGTAAGGAGAAAAAAAAGTGAGGGAAAAGGTCAAACTGAACCAAAAAATGATGGTGCTAGAGTGCATGCATGTCAGATTTCTAGAATGTATCACTATATGAAAGCAGCGTTTTGCAAGCTTGAACTGGCTGCCAAACCACTTATGAAACCGTGTCGGGAAAGTTGCAAAAAAAATTTTAAAAAACCCAAACTGTGAAGCTTACGTCACTCAACATCTTAGCACTGAGAAAAATAACAGACTGTGATTTAGCAGCCTTTTTTCTTACATAAATAGTGTAACTTATTGATCCAGATTCTGTTTCTTGAAGAGAAAATTAATAATTCAAGAAAAAACATGCAGTCCACTAATATACATTCAAAATACTCCATCTAAACATGCATATATATATATATCACCTGATTGCTGGGAAGGGCACACTGCCTATATGCATCTATAAGAGATCATGTCGATATGGATGCATAACTGAAAAGAAAAACAATCAAATAAATAAATACACTCTGGGTATCAGTTTTATATAGGTAATGCTCTATTACGCACAGCAGTAATTTAGGATTTATTGAATATAACACAATGCATTGTGGGATTCAATCGACATTGTTTTTTAGTGAAAGACCCTTTAGTCTTCAGCTGCCAGTCTTATATATAATGCATATTATTCACACTTATGACTCGAACACTCAAATCAAAAAGAAGCCAGTAAATGAATGCGTGTTATTCTGGAAATAGACTTATTCTGTGTTTGCTTGTTTGCAAGGGCGGAGGCTTATGCAGCAGGGCCCCTTTAGCAGCATGAGAAACATCTGGGCTCAGTGTTCTCTCGTGATGATAAGCAGGTGACATTACCAGTGCAGACATTGCTACAGTTGCGCCTCAGTAATTAGTAAATAGGCAAACAGTCAACATGTTTAAGGTGCATTCACAGGGCAAAACATCGGCAACACTGCTGACGTAATCAGAAGCTTCTGTGAGATCCACAGCACAAAAACAAACAAATAAATAAAAATCGAGAAAGGGCGCTCATACAAAGGTTTCACAAATGTGGGCACTTCACAAACAATAGAAATAAATGAAGCATCTCATTTTTTAGTGCTATATTTTAATTACAAGTAAAATGTCTCACATTATTTTCACAATCCTTCATAAATCATCTTTCAAGTAACCTTTTAGCATACATCATACTATAACATATTCTGATTGTGTTGATGCATGTCATCAAGTTATCACAGCACACACTGTTCATTGTATTTGTTCAGTGTTATGTTGCATTAAAAATGAATGAAACATTTAGTGTTTCTTTAGTAGAAAAACAGGTTGAGTTCCAAAAATATCTCCTCCTTGCACAAATTAATTCATTAATTTAGAATTAATTATTTTGGTTGCTGTTTTCACCATCTAATCACTACTCTCGTTATTTATAGCTAATCTTTCCTGCAAAAAATATATATAATTACATTTTTAGAAGTTTTTTAGTAACATTTTTTTAGTTTCACCTATTTCTCCTGAATATAATGCTACATGACAGTGATAAATATGAAATAAAATTGTCCTTTTGCTACCTTTTTACCTTCTGACTGTGAATTGAGATTTGATGTTGTTTAGTCTATTTGTGCTGAAGTAAATCTCAGTTTTACTTGGCACAGAATTTAATCCTGAAGACCTTTTCTTTTCCCCTGCTGATGGCAATGTCTTTAAAATTAAACCTGGAACAATTACAGCTGTTAAGATGCTCAAGCACTCTCAATATCACTGATGTGTTTGGAATAAACTTGCTATATGCTTGAGGAAATTTCATAAAATGATACAGAGAGGGGTGAATGCCCCCTTAAGAGCAAAGTAGTGCAGGCGAGCATGGCAGCCAGTGTCACATCCCATTCCTGCCAGGTCCGAGGAATGTCCAGTCCTTGACACTTGTCCAATCTAAGCTATCTCAAGCTCTCTCCTCCAGCTTCACGCTGGCTAATCTCTCCTGACACCTCACACAGGCCCGACAGGGAATTACTCTACCCTGAAAACAATCCACCCCTCCTCACTCTTCACCCCAAATCAGTACCACCCCCTTTTATTTCTGTCTTCCTTATATTTCTCTTTACCTTCTCCTTCCCTATCTATCCATTCCCCATTACTTCTCTGTGGCCTGCTCTTTCTCTCATGTTTCCATCGGTCTTTGTCAAACCATATTCTGCTCCGTTTCTATCGTTCTCAATCTTTCCTCCCCCTGTCTTCTCTTCTCCGTCCTCACTTCCTCGCTAGGTATATCATACCCCTGTTGATGTGAATCTGTGAAAAGAAACTGTGATTGCAGATTGAGGAATAGCCTGCATTTCCCTAAGGGCTCATCTGCATTCAAAAAAGGCATTTTACTCCACTGGAGGATGTTGCTAAAGTTGGAGAGTCTTTATCTCCAAGAGCACCTTTCCAGATGGAGAGAAGCACCACAGGATCACTTCAGGATGGGACGTGGCAGGGGGAGCATAAACACAGACATCTCTCCCTGGATGCTCGTCATCCTGGATACACTTTGCATTCTCCAGAGAAAAGAGAGATAAGGGATTTGCTGATAGGATCTTTTTATTGGTTGCACTGAGTGTCCATTATTCGAATTCTCGCTTCAAACAGAACAAGAAACGCACATTTCCAGTCATGTTTTTTGCTGTCGCTGCAGTTAATCTCACAGAGCGAATGAGCTCTTTTACAGATAATTTGCCTTAATTAGTGTATTTGGGATTCAAAAATTCTCCTGAGACAAGTCACTCAAAAAAATCCCATTTATTATTGAAATGTATTCAACAATTCCAAAAGATAAGATAGACAAACAAGTCATAGATTTCAATTACAAGCTGTTTGTTCTTCTCATCATATCTATAGAGGCTCCACCCTACAGAGCACAATCTCATTGGCTGCTGCGTAAAATATATGTCATTGGCTGTAGCACAGGATAACTCTGAAAAATAACAATGTAATTATGGCACGGCACATGCTAAGATGCATACACTCACTGGTATGCACAGAATACACACATACGCGCACAAACGCAAACACGCATACACTCAAACGTGCGGTCATAATAGGCCAAGTCACTCACCCAATCAGTTTCATTCTCAAGCAAGCCATCAGGCAGCCATGTCGAGTAAATATTACCATAATGCCTGTGTGTCATTGAATATGCAGCTAATGAATGGATGACATCCAGTGAAGACACTGAAACATAAAAATTGCCCACTCACTTTCACTGTGCTTGAACGCCTCCTCTACCTCCCCATCTCACTCACTTCTGACTCTTTCTCTGCATTTGTGACTTTCTTTTCCTTGCTCGCTGCTTCTTCTTCTTCTTCATTTTTAATACCTCGCAAGAAACCTTGGAGGTCGGCATAACAGAAAAGAGGAAAGGATTGGCGTTCTTCAATTGGGTTACCTCTGAGTTTGAAAATTTTCTGTATCACATAACTAGTTGTACTGAGTGGAACATCTACATGAAGCTAGAACATTGAAAAGATTATTTATGCCCTCCTTTAATCTGAAGAGCAGCAGGACATTTGTGACAGTGCCAGAAACAGTGTGAGGTGGTTTCTGGAAAGGGTATTGTCTATATTAGATGTTTTCTTCTTCAGATACACTGGAAGTGCAGAATGTATTGTTATTCTCCACATGAATAATAGTTACCTTGTTTTACCTAGAAATGAAGAAAAACACACACTGCTATAAAATAGTGAAACTCTTGATTTAAAGATTTGTTTTCCAGCTGTTAGAGCTCTGAGCTGCATCACAAATAACATCTCTCAGTCAAACAGGATATCTTCACAAGGGACAAATATATTCTCTTTTATTTATTATTTTTTTTAAATCTTGCTCGTGTTGAATATTATGCATGTCTACAAAATGAAAACACAATCTAAGGAAAATTTCACGGAACAACACTATAAGTTTCAGTCACTTCAGTCCACTGATACTGCAGCTGACTGCTGCCGCTGTGGAGAGAAGAGGTGAGATCATCCACTTAGCAGGGTTTTCATATTTGTTGATATTTCTGTGCAATGGAGCAGGGCTAAAGAGGAGAGACACTGAGAGTGAGGAGCTTTTGACCAGTGGCACTGTGGCAAGGAGTGTGGAAAAACCGGCCCACCTCCACCTAACATCCCACTCCTCCCACACACGCCCAACCGAGCTCCTCTCAGTCCTCAGGAGCTTTGCATCCAGACTTGGCTACAGAACCTGGATGTCTTGACTGATGGATACGAAGCAGAGGTGTCCGTGATGATGGAGAGAATTAGGAAAACTAGAAAGCATTCCAGGCTTTTAACACATACACCCCCTCCCCCCCCGTCATACTACACTTAGTCTGAGTCTCTTCCTGTCTGACTGTCTCTGTGTCTGTGTGTTCTCAGTCTGCGTAGAGGATGAAGCCAGAGAAGGTGCTGTACTTGTTGTTGTTGCCACCGTGGGCTTTGCCTCCATCCAGTTTGATGTACACTTCGTCTCCTGCATCCAGATGGAGGATGACACTGTTGGAGGCGTAGTCATAGTTCTGGTCAGCATCTTGGGCAATGGCACTGGCACGAACCTGCAAGGCCAGGAGCAGATAAACACGTAAAGAAGAGGTAGCCTTCATAGTTGCTAAAGGTATCAGTACATTAGCTTAATGTATTTAGCAAATGCTATGAATCAGGTGTCAGTCTCTCATGCTAAGACAGATACTGTATTCACTCTTACAAGTCTATATTACTGTAAATCTAAACTAAAAGCACTTAGCGCATGTAAGTACTCATATATCTCCAAGGATGTACAGACATTACATTTGCTATTTTGAGCAGGGAATGTGTTTGGCATTTGAGCATAGAAGCTTGTAAGAAAATACACATAGCAAATACAGTTTTGATTACAATGGTGAATATATTCAGGAAACCCCAAGCTTACAGTTTTAAAATTACATTATTTTTAAAGTCAACTTAGATTAACATTTAAAATAAAGCTAGCATCCTCTTCCTGTCTCAATGGTCTAAAGTTCATAGAATTTTCTTTATTGATATTCTGCTAATTAAGAAGCAGAACTGCATTATTTATGACATGGAATAATGAAAGTGCAAAAAAGAGAAGCTTTTTTTTATCATAAGAGAGCAATAATGTTTATTCAACAGGAAGGTAATTTATCATTTAGGACATACATTTCGATTTGGTTTCATTTTGAAGTCGATTTTTTTTTTTTACAAATATATCTTTTTAATATTGATATTAAACATATAAAACCGACCCAAAACTTTAGCCTCTGTGTCAGGCAGATTTATGGTTTCAATCAAGCCAGGGGTCTTTTGCAGAGCTATTGTTCGACCTTGAAGCAAAATGCGCTCCAAAAGTCTCAGAAATGCAACAACAGGGCTTACTCTGGGGGGTCACAGTGTGGAGGAAATTAGAAGAAAC
Source organism: Rhamphochromis longiceps (assembly GCF_057381845.1). NCBI lineage: Eukaryota > Metazoa > Chordata > Actinopteri > Cichliformes > Cichlidae > Rhamphochromis > Rhamphochromis longiceps. Next base: position 30,103,809 of record NC_140560.1, on the reverse strand, counting down.
AAAACATAAAAGATGTTTACTGAGTATAAGCAGAAATATCTGATAACTAAGAGGAGTGATGGGAATCGCTGGAATGAGTTTGCATCAAAAAGAGGAAAAAAGAACTTTGTTGTTGTTGTTTTTGGGTTTGCAGCTTCTGTCTGGCCACATGTGTGTATGTGTGTGTTTGTGTCCCTGTGTGCCTGTGTGTTTTGGCACTCTGTCTGCAGGACATTTGGAGCAGTTTCTAAATAACCTGTCCGGGGTAATTAAGACATCCACTACAAACGTGCTGTGTTTTTAAGTGCAGTCCCACATGAGTCTTGAAACAATAGCTGTGGTTTATCGCATGTGTGTACTTGTGTGTGTGGCAGAGAGCTGTTCTAACAGTGATTATTTAAGTAGGAATGAGTACTGCATAATGCTTTTCAATTCAATCCAATATTTATATAGCTAAATCACAACAAAAGTTGCCTCAAGCTGCTGTATAGTGTAAAGTAAAAACCCTACAACGATGCAGAGAAAACAGAGAAACCCCCAACAACCATATGACCCCGTATGAGCAAGTGCTTGAGCAACAGTGGGAAGGAAAAACTCCCTTTTAACAGGAAAAATCCTCCAACAGAACCAGGCTCAGGAAGTGGCAGCCATCTGCCACATCCTGTTGGGGTGAGGGGAGGGAGACAGGGTATAGACACGCTGTGAAAGGGAGCCATACTAATAATAACTAATGATTACATGCACAGAGATGTATAAACACATAGGGAGTGGAAAACGTGACTGAAGAAGAAATACTCAATGCATCATGGGAATCCCCCAAGAACCTACACCTACTGCACCATAACTAAAGGAGGATTCAGCGTCACCTCATCCAGCCTTAGCTACATGCTTTTTTTTTTAAAGGGACAGTTTTAAGCCCAATCTTAAAACCAGAGAGGATATCTGTCTCCCAAATCCAAACTGGGAGCTGGTTCCACAGAAGAGGGGCCTGGAAGCTGAAGGCTCTGCCCCCATTTTACTTTTAAATACCCTAGAAACCACAAGTAAGCCTGCCATCTGAGAGCAAAGTGCTCTGTTGGGGTGATCCATAGCTATGAGGTAAGATAAGATGGGGCCCGATGATTCAAGAACTTTCTGAAGCTACATTTTAAAGACTAAAATCTTTAGCCTCCCTGTTTTCCAGCTGAAAGGTAAAGAGTGAAATTAAAGGCAAACCAGCTGAATGAAGATCCTAAGTTGGTCAACAACAGCTTTTATGAAAGCCTTATTCTCAATTCTCACTTCAGTCTGGCAGTAGTGCCATGCATTATTTTGTGTTGTTTTGCTTCTAGCACATTCGATTTTAAATTAAAGGAGTGCTCATCCAATTTATTATTACACTCCTACAGTGTCATTCTCATGATGGTCTTTTTTATGTCTGCAGCAGTAGCAGAGATATTGTTTGGTTTTTTTTGTTTTTTTGTTCACTCAACAGAGTCTGCTTCCTTGACAAAAATCTGGCACCAGTTCAGCTGGAGACAGTGGTGTGTTGCACAAGTAGCAGCTAATATAGCCTCGAGCTGTAAGCTTTAAGCAGAGATGAGGAGTGGGCTCAAAGGCTCTAGTATTCCAACTTCTTTCTAACTTCACACCTCCAAATTATTTTTCAGGTTTAAACTTCATTAGTGACACCAGTTGAAGAAACATAAGGCTTTATACAACCTTTTAAAAACACATTTAGAAATTATTCTCAAGATCTGAAAGTGTAAAATTGGCTTTAAACAATGAATATTAGCTCAGAGGAAGCGTTCGCTTTAATGTGGAGTTAACAGACTCATTGCTCTTCTTCACCCTCTTTTATTTAGGACTAGAGTAATAGGCTGGCAATCCTGATATACAAATGCAGACAACCATGTGGATTTTACAGCTTAATGGTAGAATGATCAGTCACGATGACCCCTAAAGGAAACAGCGAAGAAAAGGAAAAGAAGAAGAAGAGGTAGGATGTTTTTTAGGATGTCTGTAGCTTCAATTATGCTAAATGCTGAAAATCAAACTTAAGGCAAACGGCAGAGAAGGAAGCAAGAAGTGGATGTGGATTCAGTAAATATACATAAACCGGTAATAGTAATTAACAGCAAAGGAACTGGAGCCAAATATTCTTTTTGTTTTACGCTAGAGAAAATAATGACACAAACACAATCAGCATGTCCTTGATATATGACACATGCCTCAAACAAGGAAGAACCACATCACTGGTAATCTGTGTTTGTCTTTAATCGCTTTCTTTTCTAGACTTAATTGTTATGTACATCACAAAAACATCACAAAAGCTGCGATGTGATGGCCTTTCCACCATAGACCTCAGAGCTGGTGTAGATCCCCATGTAACACTCTGACATAGAGGTGTGCCTATAACAAATCATTTTGTCGGTGTTTAAATGTAAAAAGTCTGTGATCTAAATATAAAGACAAAAAAAAACAGCTTTAATTTTCATTACATATTTACCACATATGCATATTGTCGACTTCGTATCAGGTAAATTCTCCACTATGCTCACCAGCTAATTGTGCAAGAACATGTCTACTGTTTTTTAGAAAACAGCTGCTTCTTACCTGAAATGGCAATAAGAAGGCAGTGTGGGTGAACTAAAACAGTAGATCTGAGGCCAGAAAGCTAAACAATGAACTGTAACTAAGTATAACACTCTGTAAAGCAGAAGTCAACTAAGAATTCTCTGCTTTTTCATTGTTAATTACGCTTGTCGTGGTTTTTAAATCGCTATCGTTTATAATCTTTTTCACTCAACCAGTGTTGTGCTTGGTGTAGAGGACAAAAACAAAGACAAAAAGCAAAACACACACAAAAAAAGTGTAACTCTCTACTTAGCGTCTGCATCGTGGCTCAGTGCTATTAAACAGTTACTAACTAGACAAACTACATCATATGTAATTCAAATGGAGCACAATCGAACAGGAAGATCATTAATTCTCTAGAGATGGAAAAAAAGAAAGCACTGTACATCCTTAAAAGTATCTTGTGGTTAAATAAGCCTATTAAGCACTTAGTCTGGTCAGTAAAGTTGAATCCAAATCAATAGTTCGTGTGCATTTGCAGTGTTTCTTGTGGCTCATTATGGGGTCTCCAAAGTCTATTTCAGGCCTATCTTTAACTCAGTGTCCACAAATCTTTAAATCTGGGATTTTTGAGTGGGAGTCGACAAGTAGCTCAACAGGCATGCCCAATAATGCCGAGAATGCCCAATAATTAGTTGCCCTGTTTAAAGGGAACACACACAACAGGCATATTGACAAATGTTTGGGCAAGCCAGCTACTGACAGAGCTCTCCTGCACAGAAGGTATCACTGGTGCCAAATCTAATGGGGAACCTAAAACAGATTTTCTTTGCATTTAAATGTATAAAATAATAATAATATATAGATTATTTGTGTAATTTAAGTATATACCATTGACTAATGAAGCATTTTTTAAATTAAAAAATGTTTTTCTATTGTCTTTCCTGCTACAACAGCTAATGCTGTCAGCACTAAACTCTTAGCTCATCTTCTGTTGATTTTTGAAAACCTGCTGTTGGAAACATAAAAGTGTGCAGAGGATGTGCAGAGGCGTACCAGTCTTATTAAAATAGCAAATGTAAAGCTTTCATGAACTCAGCATTCAGTAGTTTGAATAACTGTTTCATGAGCTCGACCTGACAATTACGTGTATTTATAAAATGATTTAATTAAAATTCTGCATTTTTAAACTTTACATGGTTCAAGATTGAAAAGCTTCTGATAGAAACCACAAAATTCTTTCAGGGAAGCTTTTTGGAGCCAGTAAGGGCTTCTCTGCTGCAGCAATACAATGATGAACAGCCCGGCGTACACAAAAGGCTACAGTGGGTCGTGAAATCAAAAACAGAGGTGTTCTTTAACCGCAACTGTAAAAAGCATTTGAGTCTCAAGATGTCCTATTTAGGACACCGTATTTACAACCTGTTTTGTATGCTGTTAATGCTACATCTTACTTTAGGTGCAGCTACATTTCTGCTAATACCTCAAGAAATAATAATAATAATACCCCCACAGTGAGAGAAATGGCTTGGTCAGTATTAACATGTGTGATAACGATTCTGCTATAGAGTCAACATAATGCAAAATCTTATACTTTGTTACTTGCAGATGTGTTTTATGAACTCTTCTTTGCATTACCTTTAGCTCACTGCTTTAAATTCAAGTCAAGACTGACACTTCTTCAGCTTTCCACTTTAAAAAAAAATGTATCGATTAAACAAATGCTTGATAAAAGACTGTGAAATTCATAATTAACAAGTGAGATAGACGTAAGAAAGGTGGAAAGTTGTGGAGGGCCTGACAAGTTCTCTAACAGCAGTGTGGACAGTGTCACACTAGTACGAAATGTGCAAATAATGTAAAGGCTAATTTTGGATAATGAAATTCCGAGGAGAGGTTTTAAGATCCAGAAGTAATATATGGAATATTGTACATTTTTTTTCTTATTGTTTATCCTCCTGATTAAATCTAGCGCAGCTCATATCGATGTGCAAACAAAACCTCCTGTTCTGATTCTAAGATGCCAGTGTCCGGTGCATAGTAATACGAAATGATATGCAATGAGTGTGCAAAGTCAACACCATCTTATTAGAGGGTTACCGCCTTGGATTGTAGGGGAAGCAGGTGATGATGGCTCTGGAGGATTTGTCAGCTGAGATTTTTAATGAAACTTTACCAAAATATTTGCTTTGCAGGCAGTCGCACAGAAGCGGAAAACCTTTGGCAATGTCACAGATGTGTAATATCGTTAAGTTATTCTCTTTTCTTTCTTATTAAAGGGCTAAATTTAGGCCATCTTGAAGTAAATGATTTATGGGATTTTTTTGGGGGGGGGGAGATGAACAATACAAATATAACGGGTTTTTTTGGCAGAGATGGAATGAGCAAAGCCCTGGTGAAAGCAAACTTCCCTGAAATCCTTGTAGTTCATCCACAGTGATATTTTTGTTTTGTTTTGTTTCTTTGCTCTAATGGTTTTTATCCCCTTCTGAGACTAACTGCCGCAGTCTAGACCTCCTTCGCTTGCTTTCAGTGATAAGCATGCATGAATAAAACCTCTCACTATTTTTGAAATAATGATCAGGGAGCTCCTATTGGAGCTGTTTTTCTTTTTCTCTTTTCTCTCCCCCCCCTCCCGCTTTCACTCCTCTGCACAAAACTTGCTTGCGATATGAGCCAGAGGTCTAAATTCAGGGTATGGCAGATGTATAGCCAGAGATGAGCAGGACAAACAGCCAACTGGCAGTGCGTGACCTTGACACGGAATATGTAGAGGAACTTTGACAAGACAAACAAAGCGTGAGGCCGTAAGCGGCGGCTCCAGCAATGGTAAATGAGGTGTCAGGCGATGTTGTCTTCCTCGTGGCTGCTCGTGCATGTTTGAATCCGTCATATCATCAACATGATGGCCTTTATTGAATAATATTTAAGACAAAAAAAATACAGGGCTGTGCTTGGACTTAATAATACATGCCTGTAACAGTGCAGTTTCTCTTAAATGTGAATGTTACAGCTATCAGTAATGATAGCATTAATCTGAAGGATGAATTTGTGGAACATTATTAAAACCGTCACTCACCCTCAGTCACTTGGGATTTCCTTTACAATCAACCTATTATCTAAAAGGCGCTTTGCATTATTTGCATTCAGCTGGCGCAGCTTGCTGAGTTTAATTGTAAACTCTGTAAAAATTCAGTTTTTTTTCTTTGTCTGTTGTCTGCCACGAGACAGGCCTGAAACATCTCAATGGGACAGTGATCTTACAAGAGGCTTTGTTACCGTGACAAGGACATGTCTCGTGGCTTCTCTGACAGGGATTTGTTGACTTGATGTTGAGCCTCCATTTTGGATCAACGAGTCTATTGGTCCCCTTTTAAATCAAAGTGTGCTGCCATCTAATTGTGTTTGAACATTCCAGCCGTGAACCGCATGCCTAATGGCAGCTTAGATAGCACGCCATCTCTACCGAGCCCTATTCAACGCATTCCTGCGACACACGTGCAAACGCATACACGCACCATGACAGAGCGACACAAAGAGAGACATGCTACATGGAAATGCATTTTTATGCAGCCGCGTGCGCTAGAGACACAATTTTACTAAAGTAATGAGAACAGGAAAGTACGAGGGGTTGCAAGAGAATTGTACTGTCAGAAAGTGGCATGTGTTTACACGTTCATTTGTTGGAGACCTAAGTGAAAACATGATAAGAGAAGTGAAATGGTAAGAGCAGATTTGCCATCTGTCAGAAGCGAGTAAAAAAAGGTCTCCTGAATTTATTTCACCAGCTGTTCTCTTTGTACCTGCTCAACCTGCTTTGAAACGCAGTGACTTTACAGCACAGACCTCTCACTGTTTATGAAATTGCCTACAGTAATGCTTAAGGTGAGTTTGGTATCAGGTGTTAGTTCATTAGTTTATAGCATATAGCAGCAGTACGTGATACAAATACCGTAAAACCTTTTCCCAGGGCCTGATTATTAGTATTGCAGTTTATCAGTGGCGACAAAGAGGATGAAACTCGGGCAGCTTCTCCTGAAAGAGCCACTGAAAGAAGCCTGTCAGAGGAAACAGTGGTGGGGGAGGAAAAAAGAGGAATGAACTTTGACCCGCAATCCAGCCACTCTTTTCTTTGTTGTGTCTGCTTCATCGCGGTCAGTTAATTACCGAGATACAGCACAGCACAGTCTGCCTCGAGCATCACCACCAAAACCACAATCACTGCTTCTAGCATTGTCTGAAAAGACACTTTCACTGCAAAATTTTCAACCTTTGTTCACACTGAGCCTGTTTTCCACTTTGTTTCATAGTAATCCTCGAGGCACCGAGAGTTTCCTTTATTCTTACCAAGAAAGCTACAAAAAAGGCAAAGTGGGTTTTTGTATATGTGTTGGATGAGAGCGAGAATGTCAGCTTTGTTATGACATGCATTTTTTCGTATAGTAGTCTGTGTCGTTCTTACTGGGCAGTTGTTGATATTTTACCCATACTCATTTTAAGGAGGGCATGAAGTGTTAAACGCGCTGAGTTATGTAGCAGACTGTGAGTCATTTGGAGCCATTGACTTGCTGCTTTCCTGTGAAGAGGGAGAGAATAATTGTGGGTATCAGTGAAGACTGAAATCGGGGGACGTCTAAATGTCAGGGGCGTGAGGAGAGAGAGAGAGAGAGATGTTTGCATAAGAGGGCCAGGGGCACTTGTCTATCTCCCATATGGCCCTCATTATAATGAAGAAGCCTTGTGAGTCAACACCATAGCATCCTTGAGTCAGCCAGTCACAGGAGACAATCCATAGCCTATTTTGGACCGTATGTTTCAGATCTCTCAGTACTTGAGATATTAGACATTATCAGTATTTCATGAGTTACTTAATCTGAGATGCCAGCTCAGATGGTCTGTGCACTGCTGAGCTGTAATAGCTCTCTATTTGAGAAGCTCAGTGTAAAATGTTTTAAAAGTAATTGAATGATTACTGACAAGTGGTGGGCAGCTTTCGAGCAACTTTTGAAACTTCACCAATAAATGATAGATTTTCTCTCAGTGCTTTCAGATGACAGCCCGATGTCATCTTGACATTTCCAATCTGTGTGGTATTTCCTAACAACGTGGGCCAATCTTCATTTAATAGCCCTTGCACCTAATTAGGCCAGCTCTAATGTTCCACTCGGCAGAGTGTCAAATCCAATGTCCAATTACACAGCAGATCAAGGCCAAAGGTCCGCCTTCACTACCTCTCAGGCTGATTATAGAAGAAGTGCCATGATATACATCACATTGAAACAGGTCTGTCAGAAGAAAAAAGAAATGCACATACATGGGCACACACGCTTCCACACACACGCATAAGGGGATCAATACCGCAGGCAAAGAGGGACTGAGGGTAGCTCACTAAAACCCCGCCTGTCTATTTCAGACAGAGTCTCTCTGTTACACCAGGCGAACGCACAGAGGCCTCTCAGTGCTGAAGTCAGACCACGATGAAGAATAGCAGGTCTGAACATTACCAGAATGTTAAAATCAATCAAGTCGAAGTATTGCTGTATTTGTGTGCAGATAATCCACGAGAATGCAACGATTACTCCCTTTTTTACACTTTAAGAATGAAAATGACTGAAAATCTGCCTTATTTTCTGAAATCTTATTTGGTTTAATTAAAACTTAACTTCTTTGTTGCACCTTTTTTTCTTCTTCTAAAACACATGTCAATAATCGAATCAAGCAGAGCAGACCTTCTCCAGATGGCTCAGCTTCCCTTGTTTAATGTTGGGATTGACACCAGATGCTAAACACAATGCGTGGGTTTCACCTGGATACACAGCAACAAGATAAACAGCCTTGTGCTCATGTGTATCAGAGCTGAAGTCCCACCTGGAGGTGTCTTTATGAGAAGAGATGGGCTGAGGCAAATGGTTTGACTGAGAAATGACATGTGACTGAGATGGGTTTTGGTTAAAAAAAAAAAAAATACAAAGATTTTTCCTATGGATGAGTTGAAGGATGGTTCACTTTAACTTATTCTGTTGTAGTGCAATGCATCACTTGAAAGAACCGAAGAATATTGATGGCATTGTGTTTTAGGAAATCGATCCTGTGATACAGCAACCTGGATTGTCTTTTTAAAAAAAGTTTTTCTTTTTCAGAAGATGAAAACTTTCTGCTCCTTTAAAAAAGTGAGCTTCTGTAGACCAGATGCAGAGGAGAGATGGAGGGCAGTGCACAGTTGGGGTGGGTTGAGGCTGTGGGTTAGAAAGGAGGGGCAATCATGCACGCGTGTGTGTGTGAGCATGTGCGAATGTGTGTGTATGTAAGGAGGAGACTGCTGCGGTAATTGCTAGGGAAGAGCCATGTGCACGAAGGACGTTGAAGCTTATTAAAGGAGGAGACAGAGTGATTATTCACTATGGTCCTCTTGAGAGACTGACGCTGAAGTCATTGCTTTTAATTAACTCTGAAACGGTTTTGCGGAATTAATAACAATATTAAGAAGGGAACGGAGAGGAAAAGCGCAAACACATCCTGGATCTGGTTCAAGCTTTTTAATTACAATTAAATAGACTCGATGGCACAATAGCACAATAACTATCTCTTTTCTGTCCTCTTTCTTTCTTCTCCTTTTACTGCGTCTATTAAATTTATCTTCTTATAGCTGCTGCCATGTCTCTCAGGATGTGTCCAAGACAGGTTGTAGCAAAGCATTGATTTATTGGAAAGAGTTTAGGATCGGTTGGGATATTTGGCACAAAAATAAAAAGAACATGCAAAGAAGAAGCCAAAAAAAAAGTGTGAGAAGAGGAAGCTGGAAAGTGAATAAAGTGTGCTGTGCTGAAAATAGATTTTCCTTTTGTTTGTTTACCAAAAACTGCAACTTTTTGCTCTAGGTTGAAAAGTGTCAAAGTTCTGGAGACAGTGTTTGGATTCCACTTGGTGCCCTTTGCCAAGTTAAAACACAAAGTGGAAGAAGCGGAGAAGAAATAAAGTAACCTCTGGATGCTTATGTTCGAAACAGCTTGTAAGAACCCCAGGAGTAGGAGGTGCACATGCTGGAGTAAAACAGTTCTGCAAGGCCTGGAAACCCACCACTTCAATAACGCCAAAAGATGATAAAATACTAGTATTGTCTGCAATTCCCTGGCCTCCCCTATCCCAACTCACAGTGTAGCTTTTTGCTGCCTTAATGAGCTGAGTAAAGCACCAGTGTGACTGTAGGAGTTTCAGTTTGACTCTGAACACTTCAGCAGAGATGTAGCATAAGTTGCCCAACATTTATAACTATTCACAGTCATTTACACAAACTAAGTCTCTAGGGCGTCCTCCATCAGCCAAGCAACCTAATAAACACCATGGAAGGACTGAACATTTATGCATAAGCTGTGCATAGGACACAGGAAGACAGAGAAAGAGAAGCAGTTACCACTTTATAAACATTACGCGGGTCTCTGGTGATGCACACTGTGCGTCTAACTTAAGTACCTCCACACCCTCCTCTTGGGAGCACAATGAAGCGGGAACAGAAGGCGTTTTATAGGAACATATGTTCTTCTTCCCCTATTATATATCAATGCTTTTACGCCCACCCAGAAACATTACTGTTGAGTGAGACATTATACTGTATATAGAAGGCAAATGTTGTAACTCTTTTTTTCTCCCTGGGCTTGAACTTGGTGAGGTTAAAGGATTTAACCTCTATCTCCCTGGGTGACACAGTAGTTTCACACCAAATCTTATTTCATCTCTAAATCTCACATATCATGACCACAGTACTTGTTATTGAGCACCCCATATTAACTATTGCATATTTACATTTTTTAAACAGGTCACTTAACATTATAAAAGGGGAAAATAGCCATTATATGTTTTATAGTATTTAATAAATGTGAAGCAGGTCTTTTAAATTGCATTTGGAGGCTGAGTCTCAGAGGATCAATCTCATTGCTGTGTACCAGGCTGTGAATCACTGTGAAACTCTGAATGTGGTCCAAATATAATACATTTCATGTGACTTGAAACAAGTGTTCTCATATGATGTTAATTTAAAGCTGAAATGTCTGTCACATTTCCTAAACGATGAATATTGTGTCTCATTATGGGTAAAGTATTCTGACCATGCATGGTGGCAAGGAATTAAGTGCAGCAGAGCTTGTAACGCATCCAGTTTCAGCCCACATTAGTAAAGCATAATAATGTGTGAAGTGCAATGTGAAGGTTATTATTTTTATTATTGTTATTTGCCATGATTTCTTCTCCTATAATAGAGATTTTATTGTTTCGTGTGCAGGTTGAAACGTGAAATCAGGTAAAAATAGATCTGTTTTTATAAACACGGATATTAATTTCTTTACTGCAAATAGTGCTTTTTGGTGTCTGTGATTACACTTGCAGCAAACTACAGTGTTTGATATGGGCTCAGCCACAAGCTGGTTAAGCAAAACAAAGAATAACTGTAGCATGGCATCCGATCTGCTTACAGGCAAACCATTTTACTGAGCCGTTTTGAAGATAAGAGATCTGACGGCGGGTGGGAAGCCTGATCTGGTACGCATTGCCAACCTGAGAAGACCCTCCGGGGCGCACAATAATGTTAGCTCCCCATTAAAATGATGCATCAAAGAAAGCGATAATAGATCATGCAGACGTCCTAATGCATTTAATACGACTGTAAAGGCAGATGGATTGGTCCGCGGTGTCCGCTAAGCTTCCACATGTAATGTACAGTTAATATGTTGTAAGCGAAATTTCACATTTCCCCATCTGCTACTTTCACTCACAGAGACTATGAGTATAAAGTTATGTCGCAACAGAATGTTATAATAATAATATTATTAATAATACTTACAATAACCCTCCCTACTGACATTTATATGGAGTATAATTCGTCCTCCGAAACTGATAAAATGAAAGTAAAGCCCTCTGGAAAATTCAGTCTTGTAGGTTAAAAAATACTTTCTACTTCTGCAATTTGATTTAATAAACACTCGAGCGTTTTCACTCTAAAACAATTTAGATACTCAACTCCTTCCTCACGTTGCTTCCACTTCAGGAAAATCGATACGCACGATAGTTTTTTCCTTTTTCTTTCTTTCTTTTTTTTTTTTGGCTAATTTTACAGTGTACAAGCAAAAAGATCGGTCGCACCCCACGCTCAGTCCACACCGTGACCGTCCTCTAGATCGCGGGACGCGGCAGTGTCAGGACGCATCATGCAAAGAGGGGACGCACTTGCAAACGGTCAACACATCTTTATCTCTAGGCGCGGTGCATGCCACAGCTGCGCGCTCTAGGCTTTAGAGGCGGACGACAGATGCCCAACTTGTCTCGCAATGTCACTTTTTATATGCAGGGTGTGTCATGAAGCTACTTCTTTAAGCAGGAGAGCCACAGAGGAAGCGGGAGAGGACAGGAGAGTGAGCATCAGAGGAGTCAGATAGTCTTACGCTGAGAAAGAAAACTCAGAAAAAGTTTCAAAGCACTAACCTGGCCATTCTTGCAGAGGTCTGCCCACATGCTTGTGCCGTCCCCTCCTCTCATCAGCACATGGTAGATGAAGAAGTATGTACCCGGTATGCTGCAGATGAACTTGCCCGAAATGCCATCATAGTTGTTGCCCAAGTTGGTGACCACATCATCAAACTTGAGGATCTCGTAGCCTTCGTGGGGATTTTTAAGCCCTGCATAGAAGGCCACCCGAGGTACTGTGCTGTAGGTGGCTGTGCTGATAGCTCCGTTACCCCCCAGACCCAAAATCCCAGTCCTTCCTTGATCTCCTCTGTCACCAGGAGGTCCAGCTGGTCCTGGTGGCCCTGGTGGCCCTGGTTCTCCCGGCGGTCCAGGTGGTCCCGGCTTGCCTGGCCTGCCAGGCTTCCCCTGTGGGCCCTGCAGTAAGGTGGAGGGTGGAAGCACATTGCTGTGGTCACTCAACGCCTCTGCCTCAGCCTGAAGACCGGTGGAGCTCGTGCTGCTGGCTGGAGTGCCTTTGTTCATGTAGGGATCACACACCATACGGCAGGTGCCCAGCATCTCATAGTGGCTGGCATCTGTACCCACGGAGCTGACGAGCACGGGGATGAGCACCACCAGCACCAGGACCAGCATAACCCCTACGGCAGCCGCCACCAGGGTCTTCCTCCCGATGCTGAGTCGGGGAAGAGGCTGCGCTGCCAGCGTGGGTCTCCCGGGGGCGGAAATGGTGACTGCTTGGTGTGGGGAGCCTGTCACCGAGGAAAGGGATCCACAGATCCCAAGAAGAGTTGCAAGAGGAGCGGCGAGTGTGTGAGGGTGAGACAAAGACCCACATACACTTGATACACCTCACTGCTCCACTAACTCACTCTAAAGTAACCAAGCAGTCACTCACACACACAAAAAATACTTAAGGAAACCCAAACATCCACACGAAGACATTCAGCACGTACTTACAAACACAATCTGACTTGTGAGAAGAAGCAAGAAGGATGCAGAGCCCAAAGGAATGGAGTGAGAGACAGAGGGAGCGAGACAGAGAGAGTGAGTGAGAGAGAGAGAGAGAGAGGATGATGAGAGTGGGTGAGTGTGAGAGAAACAGAGCAGTCACTGGATCTCTGTGACTGTGTGTCTGTGTGTGTGTGTGTGTGTGTGTGTGTGTATGTGTGTACGTATAGTGAGTTAGTGGAGCCGGATTCTCAGGCTTGGCTTTTTATACGGCAGAGCAGCGGAGCCTCCCCCCTTCCCCTCTGCTCCCCTACCGAGTGAGGGGCTGGTGTGGCTACGTCCCCTTCTCTCTCTCTCTCTCTCTCTCTCTCTCTCTCTCTTTCTCTCTCTCTCTCTCTGGCTCACTCAGTAGAAGGACTCTCATCACACTGCATTTCTTTCAGCCACGCTCCGAAACCACAGAGGAACCACAACAACCCCCTGACCACCTTGCTCCCCCTCTTTCAACCTTCTCGTTCCTCCTCTCCTTGCTTTCCCTCCTTTCCCCACTTGGGATGTTGTTTCTCACTCCTTTGCTTTCTCCTCTCTCTCATCAGCATCCAGTCTCTAAAAATAAAGATGGAGCTGTGGAAAGCCAATCTTTTTTTTTTTTTTTCCTGGAGGTGGGTTCTAAAGATTCATGCATATATGTGCAGACACAAGACAACATTTAAGTCTTCCATGCCAGGAAATGCTAGCAGCTTCTCAGGAAAAAAAAGGTGCTAATTATAAAAGTTAATGCCAAGAACAGACCAGTGAGCCAACAGAATGACTATACAACCACACATGTAACCTGTTCTTAAAGGTTTGAGTGTGGTTTTTTTTTTAATGATCTCAGTGGAACATCACATGTCTACCCCACTCTTCGGGGCAGCCGGCATTGATGCTCCTCTGCTGATATATTTTTTTCTACTCCCCTTCCCCCTGTGTCAATAAGACTGTTTCTCCACCTGAATGTGCTGACACCATTTCTTATTTGTGTCTTTTTTTAGGTATCGATTTCATGGTTTTTATCAAATTAAGGGTCCTTGTTGGGAGGAAAAAAAATCCATATGCAGCAGTGATGTCATTTGTTTGACATTTTCATCCCTTGGTGTGATGAATGGTAAAGTAAGAAAGCAAATGACAAAGTTGGTAGATGGCAAACGTAGTCATCATGAAATGTGTGTTTGGGTTGCAGCAATTTTGTTTTGCTTGTTTTTGGTCAACTTTAAATCAGAACACAAAAAGAACTAATATGTGATGGATGGAGAAAATCTGGCAAGTCTGTTCATGCAAATGGAAAGCTATGAAAAATAGGATTCATAGGATTTTACAGAAGCAAGCGTAAAAACAGCAGGGGTGGGCTTATCCCTTTATATCTAAATGTATCTTTTATGTATTTAAGCCAATGCAGCTAATAGAGTAACAAAATGCATTTAAAGTTCAGATCCAGATCAAGTTGACTGAATTGAAAACATGTTACTATTATAGGTCTCATTGATAAAATGGCACAGTATGCTTTAAAGTTGCAGTAATCCAGCGTTCCCATTTTTAGATTATTTTTGCCGTGGCATATGCACACATATTTGGTTAAGGTCAAGTTTTTTTTAGTACACCAGGTGTTTTTATAGATAGATTCCACTAATCTGTTTAAACTTGTGTTAATTAGTGAAATCAGCCCATGTGGTCATTGGTTGGAAAATATTTCCAGACTCTTGGCTTTCTCAGCGTTGCCTATTTCTGGCTTTGATAGGACAGTTTGTTCCTGAGCTGGACTGCGCTCTTGTGACGGATTGAGATGGATCAATGAGCAGGATGCCTGACTATTTGTCATCACTACACTTGACATATCACCAGTTATTTTGCTGTATTTCTGACTCTTCATCATCATTAAACTTCAGGCACAAACTTATGGCATCACCAGTTGGTTGTCTAATTTATCACAGAGCAGAAAGCGTGAGACATATCCAAATAACTGGCACACCAGGTGCACCTGCAATGCATATTTGGCTGTTTTGTTCTATTCCTCATAACAGACATGGAGTTTGCCTATATGACAGGGCCTAAATTGGTTTTGGGGTTTGCTTAAGGGGTCATTGTTTGTTCTTCACACCTGCCGGCTGTAAGTGACAGTCAGATCACTGTGCCCCAAATCTCTAAAGCTCTGCACCACAGAGATCAATGCACACTAGAGAGGACAAACAGAATGCTATAGTGATGAAAGAGAGATGAGAAAGACAGAGAGCCAACCAGTAGCGATGGGAGCAAGAGGTACAACATAGGCGGGCACTACCTGCTGTAACAGCTGAAATATCTGTCAGTGGAGCTGGTTTGTTTTGCATGATTGCATATAAAGAGATCATCTGTAGGTGTAATTAGAGGTGAAATTCAATTGAATGTTGCTGACATCATGCTTTGAGACCTGAATAGCAGTACGACAGAGAGATAAGTCAACTGAATTTCTTCTTTTTTTTTTAATTTCATAGTTATTAGTTGTTTAACCCTGTGATTTCTAAGTCATTATTGGTCGTGACCATAATCCTATGGTGTCAGAATATATAATTTTTGTCTTTTTTACTAATTTGTTCTCCATAGTCTGTAAAGTCTATGAACTGAAATGCATCTAAAATGTCAAATTGTTTTTCCAAAATTGACTTTTCACATCACTTTGAGGTTAGAGTTTAGAGGTAGGATTTGTGTCATCACCACTGACGAGGTTAGTTGTTGTTTACACTTGGATGTTAATCAGTGCTTCACTACCTGGCTAACTTGGAATCCTTGGTTGGGGTCTTTGTGGGGACTACTGGGTGACATTAATGTTCACATGGGCAAAGACAATGAAACCTGGAGGGACTGCCTTCCTGATCTGAACCTGAGTGGTATTTTGTTATGTTTGAGTATAAAGATATTTATAAATGCGCTTGGCAACATGGCCCCCTAGGCTGCAGGGCGATTAAATTTGTATTTGTCCAATAAGGTCTGTGGCTGTATGTCCTGGAAAGTTTGTTGAAGAAAGGAGCTGAGCCGTCAGATGACTTTGATGCCGAAGAAAATGCCAGGCAGGCTTGGTGCACCCAAGTGTGTAATGATGGTGTACTGGGTGAATCTGCAAAGCCTGGAACTGAAGATCTTCAACTCCCACATCTGGCAGGATATCAACAGCAGCAACTCCTGAATCCCAAAAGTGGAAAGAGAGTGGAGCAGGAGGTTAAGAGCTAGATTAGGTTATTTACCAATTAACCAATAAACATCAGAATCAGAATCATCTTTATTTGGCCAAGTGTGTGCACACAAATAAGGAATTTGACTCCAGTCTGCATGCAAAAAAAGAAACATTTTTTTCTATCTTTTTCTAGATATTAAAAATTCAGGGAAAGTGAACCAAAATAGTAATGTTAATGTTGCCTTTGAGTTTTTCAATAACTAGATTTATTAATCTACATTCTCACTTGCTCACAAGATAATCCAAGTATTTTTTTTGACCTGGTTTATTGGAGGGAGTGGTTAGCACTGTCACTGAACAGCAATATAGTGCTGGGTTTGAATCCACCAGCCAGCTGGGGCTTGTCTTTGTGGAGTTTACTTGTTCTCTTGGGTATTTCTGGTTCTTTGCTCAGTCCAAAGACATGCTTGTTAGGTTAGGACTGGATATTCTACACTGGTAGTAGAAGTGTGAAAATGAGTGGTTGTCTATTGGTCTGGGTTAGCCCTGCAGTAGCCTGGCAACCTGTCCATGGTACAAACTCCACCCTTTGCCCCATGATAGCAAGGATAGGCTCCAGTCTTCTTGTGCAACCCTGAATTAGATGAGTTGAAGAAAAATGGATGGTTGCGTTATTGGAGTAAATGTCAGAGCGCAAAATATATCAAAGAATGGTGAAGACATGTTTAAGTATAACAAATATACATGTAATAGAAACAAATGCAATAAATAAAAATGCAGAAAAATATGAATGCATTTTTGTGTAACCCTGCTATGTTACTCTGAAAGACAAAGGGGTTATCCTTTAAATGTACAGCATGCTTTTGGGGGTTTTTTGGGATGGGGTTGCACCGTTAAGTGTTGTTAAAAGGAAGCACAAACAGGTTTTGTACTGTACTACTGATCGAACTGTGATGAGAGCAAAAGCTTTTGAAATTTGAAACGTGAGCAGATGCGAGGACATGGCAAGAACAGGAAACCAGAACCTCAGTAGCACTGCGTCCAGACATCAGCCACATCCAAACACACCTCAAAAGCTTTTAATCACTTTGTTGTTCTCCCTGGTTACAAAGAGATGGGGAGGAAGAACAAATGTGTTTCCAAGAGTTTCAGAAGTGCACAAGGGAAAACCACAAAACATGGAAGAATAAAAAAAAAATAAAAAAAAGACTTTCATGGATTTTTTTAAGAGTGAAGTTTAACAGGTCAAAGAAACAAAACAACATCACAAACACACAAGCAAACACAGTAGATGTCTCATCTCTAGTTGAGTTTGTGTCTCTGATTGCTTCCCTTGTGTTGCTCCTGGCCGAGGCTTATCAAAGAGCTCCTTTCATAAGTGCCAGGATCAAGCCACTGCTGTGACTGCTTGGCACCCACTGAGGTGGTTTGGAGATGGGGAGGGGGTGTGAGCTTCAAAACATAGGCAAGGCAGAGGAAGTCAAAATTGAAGGCAGTAAGTGAGGGGGAAATGGTGCATTTGTGCATTTGAAGGAAAATGGGAAAGAAAAAAGGCTGATTTTAGGGTGGGGACATAGCTTCTGCAAAATGCCTGGAATAAGTGTGTGTGTGTTTGTGTGTGCATACAGTTTTGTTTATGACAGAGAGAGAGAGACGGGAGAAAGAGGGCAATCTTTCAGTCAGGGAGGAGTTATTTTATATATGTGCTGACAAAATTAATATGTATTTGCTTTAAGCTTTCTCTGCTTCTGTGATTTCTTGCTGACGCACACTAGAATGCACAGAATATCCAGGTGAATGCAGAAACAGTGAAGGACATGACTCCAGAGGAAAAGAGCAACACACACACAAATACCCTCGGGCCATGTGCTCCTCCTCACTACAGCAGCTACAGTCCTCACAAGCCCGATATCTGCCCTGTTTACTAAACCATGTGACAGCATTGCATTTTTACAAGACATAATAACTGACTTTGCAGACTAGAGCTCATCCACTAATTGGCGAGTCAGTCTGGTGTTCCTTCATGTTGGGGGCTCTTGTTTGCACGATAAATCCTGACACAGAAGTGATTATGACATGTTGTAACCACTTTGCATGTTATGTCACACGTATAGTTAAATCAGCCTTTTTGTATGCGCTTTTCAGTGCAGTGGGCTGATTATTGTTGCATGCTCTGAAAGCAAGATTATGAAATATTTACTAGCTGATTACACTGACACACATCACCATCCAAGAGTAGAATACTGTACAATTTAGACATTCAGGCTGAATTTTGTCATCCATAACTGTGGGTTGATTTTTAGCCTGCTTATATATTGTCTATTTTCTCTTTTTTACTTGACTGAACAGCAAAGCTTCAGGCAAGTTTCATTTATATAGCACCAATACAACTAAGGGATGGTTTAGGGTCATTCATTCAGCTCTAACTATAAGCTTTTTTACAAACTTGCTACTTCCTATGATCAAAATCAAAATCTCATAATGAATTTGATTGGTAACTGTGTGTGTGAGAGAGATTCATTTGTGCATCCTCTCAGTCTGCCCTGCATGCTGCAAGCTTGTTGTCTGCCTTGACTCCTCTCCCTCAAGGCTCCCAAATGATGAGGTGACCTTTCCACCTCATCCAGGACTGCAGTGTCACTCACAGCATGAACTGAAAAGTCATCCTCTCGCTAAACACCTCACATCGCTCTTTGCTTTCCTCCTCCACTTGCATCTGATTTGAACTGTGCTTTGCAAGAAAAGGTCAGAATTCTCTTTGGAAAATTACACTTATACTTAAAACTAAGCTAAGTAGAGTGGCAGCAATTAGTTGTTAAATGAATTACTATTGATTCACTAGTGGTAATAATTACTTTTTCCGAGCATTAAAAAAAAAAACAATTTCCAGAGTTCATGACCTGGTGACTCAAAACAGTCCATAAACCTCGTGGTGAGCAGCAGTAATGTACAAACTGTTTTCCCTTAGAGAACCGCGCCCTGTATCACTGTGAAGAAAAGAAGCATTCATCTGGGTTAAAGCAACTGACAGCATGAAATTATTAATGGTGTCCACTCTAACCGCAGCTGCAATCATCGCTAGCTACATTCTTCTTTTGGTTGAAGGATTTAGACAGTAGAAATTGTGTCCTGAGTGTTGTTTGAGTGCTTTTTAGATTTAACGTAGACATGTGATGATTGTTTTGTGTTACTTTCTCTCTCTGATTGTTTTCCTTCTTCTTGCCCAACCCAGGGGATATCCCGGGGTGGCTTCCTTCATCTACCCATTGAAGACAAGAGTCTGTCAAAATCTCAGCTGGAGTCCAGCAAAGACTCTCTGTGGTCTAGTTTCGCTCCCAGCATGGCAAAGCTTGGGCAGAAACTCACAGAGGAATATTCTGTTGCGAGGGAAGAGTATGAGGCTTTGTGTGAAATAGACAACTTCCCCACAGGTGAGATAACAAGAGAAA
The DNA here is from genome assembly GCF_057381845.1 of Rhamphochromis longiceps. NCBI lineage: Eukaryota > Metazoa > Chordata > Actinopteri > Cichliformes > Cichlidae > Rhamphochromis > Rhamphochromis longiceps. The sequence continues at coordinate 30,084,237 of NC_140560.1, read as the reverse complement.
AAAAGAGCGTTAGAAGCGTTAAAGTAGCAAATTTCCTGTGTTCTCTGCATTTGTTATCTTGTGATTTAGCAGGTGTATGCAAGAGTGAACAAGTGATATCTTAAGAGGTATTAAATGTTTACAGTTGGTTAATGCAGCACCAAAACTGTTGTTTCTGAAACTATGATTGCAACAGTAAGATTGTTTAAGGTTAAATGAATAGTGTGACATTTTGAGGCATAGATTCTCACGCTTACTTTGCTTCTAATCATTAAGCGAGATGATTATTAGCATTTTAATCTCTGTGCAGTATCTACAAAGCTTTAGCACCACTAACAGTGGGGAAAAGCTTCCCTCATTCTGTCCAAAGGTAACAAAGTCTGCTCTTCTTCAACGCTAAACCTCACTAATTTATTGTTGTCATGTGTTCATTTTACATTACCTGTTGAATTGAATTCAATTTTATTTACATAGCACCCAATCACAACAACAGTTGCCTGACACAAGAGCTAAAGAAAATAATACACAGAAAACATCAACAATCATATGAACCCCTATGAGCAAACGCTTTGGTGACGATGGGAAGGAAAAACTCCCTTTTAACAGGAAGAAATGTCTGGAAGTGTCACAGTTACTTTGCTTTTTTCTTTCTATCCATCAAAGATCATATGTCACGTCTTTGGTATTTACTGTGCAGAAATATATGTAGTATTTGTCGAGTAACAAGCAGTAAGTCCCACAAGACAGGAGAATTTACTGACCATTTACCAGCTTGTAGTTTCCATTTTGCAGTGATTAAACACAGCTCTCAAGAGGAAATTTAGCAGTAACCCTCACACTCGCATGATTGCAAATAGAGACTATATAAAAGATGAATGTTTCCATCAAGATGCTGCCCAGTGGTTTGCTAAGTCCTATTTTTGTAGTCTTTTTGAAACCAGAAATCACAAAGTGACATGTCTGCACTTCTGAATGAGTTTTCCCCTGCGGTGTAATGTAAGCCTGCATTTCTGGTACACAGTGCTTGATTTGTTTAATGACTACAAAAACAATATGCAGAGTTTAACAAGAGGCTATCTGCTGGACAACTTCTTGACCAAGGAAGTTTTGCACATAAAACCCTAGATTAAGCAGAAGGCACAACATCTTAATTAGAGAGGTTTGAGGAGCTGGCAGATGGGTTTTGTATTTGGCATCGGAAGCTATTCCTCACTCCCTCCAGTATTTATGGTAACTTCATAAATGACACAGCTCTATAGAAGCCAGTTTTTGGAGATTTCCATGGAGTGGTGTATTTTCATGTTCACAGTTTTTCTCCCCCCCTCTTTAATGCCTCTGTTCCTAACTAAAGTAAAACAGTGCAAACCCGAAACAACTATAAATTAAACATTATGATAAATGCATCACCTTGTAATATTATTATTAAAACAACGGAATTATAACACAATAACGGCATCCCTCTTTTAGCACAACTACAATAATTCTGCAAAAGTACACTAAAGGTCAAGGCTCTATATGGGAAACAGATGCATAATGAAATCACCCCATATTTCACTGCAAACCCACTGAGCCTGCAGGAGAAAATCGAGAGATGTGTGTAGGCACACTATGTGTGTGCTTTGATGGTAGAAGCAATAAAGCTGCTGGTAGAGCATCTCTTCATCAGCAAAAAAGGGACTAATACTGTACAGGAAAGCATATGATTTATGTAGAAAATAAACTAAAAGTAATATATCTGTGACTTCACATACACAGCGCTTATATTTTGTATAAAACTATATGATTTTCTTACAGTGGGATGTCACATGGAGTCATCCTCACTCCTTATTCCCCTCCCCACTATGTACCTTCTTGCCTCTACCCTTACCCATGAGCCCTTAACCTTGAACCTCTGACTCCAGCTAGCTATTTGAGCCACCCTGAAGCCGCTGTCTCAGGGCATAGACTAGCCACACAGCATTAAGTATTGTGCAACAAATATGCATTTAAGTGTATGAAGTCTAAATGAATTACATGTGTCACGGTGAAAGTTTCTGATGAGCTCTGATGAGGACTCTGTCCTTTAAGCTTTTATGTCAGCCAGCTCAGTTATATATCTTATTGCCATCAGGCAATAAATGGTACTATAAAATGTTATGAATAAGAAAATAATTAAAAAGAATGTCGCAGCAATGCATCTTAAAATAATTAGAAATCCATGATTAGTAATGCTGTAGCTCCACATTTCAACCAAATCTATTATTAATTATTCATAAATTAGTGTGGGAAACACATATACAGGGTATTTACATATACTGCGTTTTGAATGGCGTTTACTCTGGGTAAATTAAAGGAGTACCCACGTCCAGCACCTTCTCAGCAGTAAGTGCTGCCCTTGACCTTGTAGATTTCCTTGTTATGAATCTGCTTACTGGAAGAAAAGAAAATGTTTTCATCGGACTGAGCATCTTTTCCTGTGAAATTTTTCAAAGTCCATGAGTGAACTGACCACCTGAATCCAAAAAGCAGTACAAATTTCCCCCACGAGAAAGAGGGAAACAAGACAGAGTGGGAGAGAAAAGACAGAGAGAGAGAGAGATTGAGAGGTGGAGTGCAAAGGGGAGCAACCCAAAAAGCAGTAGTAACCTCGATCCTACCTCTGTACAGCACGGCAGTTAATTTAAATTCTGCAAGGAGACAACTCATAAATCACCTCCATTCTGACTAATGGCTTCTGCACTGAGGGAAAACTTGCCTCTCTACCTGGAGACTTTCTGCACTGCAAAAAAATATAGGCTACATTCATTTTGTGTGTGGTGTGTGTGTATATATATATATATATATATATATATATATATATATATACTGTATATGAGCGCGTCACTCAGACAGACAGTTTTTGAAAGAGTCAGCAGCACGACTAACCCCACCACGTGAGCAGCTATCACTGGAGGCAGAAATCCCCCTGTGCTGGTCCATAATTAGCCCCCATAACTGCCTGACGTCAGAAGTATGTGACATAAACCTAACCTTGGACTGGATTCCAAAAAATCACCCTGGGTTAGCACACAAGCACAGCTCACCCAGATTTGTGAGTCATGTGAGTCATAAAAGCTTCTATAAATGTGCTTTTTAAGTGCTAGTACTTCAGAGATTTCAAGATGTTTTTTTTCTGATTACTTAAGAGAAAATGTTTCTTTTGCTGTGTGTTTGTGTGATTTTGCAGTAATACTGTTTTTTTTTTCCCTTTAAGGTCCAACAGAATTACTTTAGATTTAAAAACTGTTTTACCAGTTAGTTAACGGAGCTATGAGCAACAAAATAACCATAAAATTGTAGTTTTTGAAACCCTAATAACAGTTTCTTAGTATGAATATTTGGTTTCACTTTTCTGAAAAGATTTGAGGGATTTGGTAGTCTCAAACTTGCCCCTATTTTCGTGGGGGTGGGTGTAGATGGTCATAATAGGCTTGCATAGTTGTTGTTTAATGCTTGGTGGTGGCATCCTTCGTGTTTAGGGAATTGTCTTTTCGGGCGGTGATCCTGATCGCATTGTGTAAATTTACAAGATAAGCTGACAGAGTTTCAACTTGCAGCTGACTGAAGTCGATACACAACTCTCCAGACACATTTGCGAATGTTTCCGCTACAATAATACTCCCTTGCTCAGCTCCTACAGTCAATGCATCTCAATTTCCAACAGATTCTGTTTTTTTTATTTATTAGTAATTGCTGCTGTTCCCTGTAGCCGTTAGACTCAAGCTAAGATGATGTGAAAGTTATAGTCGTGTCAATGCTTTGTGTTTTTCAAAAGGGGAATAATTTTAGTATCTGAGAAACAAGGACGCGGAAAACAAAAATTCATACTTTTGCACTACTTCAGTTTGGTAGACAATTGTATACTGTATGTGTGTGGGGACACAGTGATGTCACTCACTTATGTTGGGGATATCCTGGCCAGAGTGGAGTAGACAGGGTGGGTTGGGGACAGTACATAACTTCCTGCTTGGGGCACGCGGTCACTTGCTTGTTTTTTTAGTTGGTTCACAATTTCCTGACAGCAACTGCCCTTTGCTCTGGGATGACACACAGTACCTTGGGGCCATGCTTGCTTCTTTGTTGCTCCTTCATGAACTGTCACTACTCATTTGAGAGTTCAGTGGAATGACTAATTCAAAACATGCACCAGTCTTTCTAAATACATTTGTTCTATGATATGTCTAGACATCAAATTAAAAGACTGGAGTTGTTGTTGCAAACAAAAGCCACCTCGCTTCCCTTTATTCTTTAGTTTGGACTGGCACCTACCCAGATCTGGAAATAGCTTTTGTTCAGTGACACAGTATGGTCAAAGCAAGTGGAAAATCATTATGAAAATTCTCTAAACACCATTGATGGACACACACGCGTAGGCCATTTCATCAGGCTTGAATATCCATTGAGAGCCCAGTGGAAGATTAAACAGTGTTTTGTAATTTGTTACACTCTGTAGGCATTTAGTCTATACACTCCACATGAAATTGGGCGATTGCTTGTGCAGTGACCTGGAGTAACCGGCTGCAGCCTGCTTCGACTCTTATTCCATCCCAGTAACATGGGTGACCTCCAGCTGTGATTGGGACCACTGTTTCCCCTCGTGGTTAATAAATGTGCTTTAAAACTCAGAGATACGCTTTCCTTTCCCCACCTTTCCCTTTAGTCTGTTCACCTCCTGCTCCCCATTTTAACCCCCTTTTCTGGACTGTAGCTTAGGCAGGCACAGTTTACAGCTGGATTCTGACAGAGCTTTAGAGGAGGTTTCAAGCTGTCAGTGATGACACATAGCTAGGCTTTCCAGTGCTCTGGACCACAAGGGTACAGCTTTCTTACTTCCATGTCAATCTGTGGAGGAGACATATGACTGTGTCCTTAAGCTCCGCCCAGTTTTACCCACAGTTAAGGACCCTTACTGCCTTAAGATGACCTGGTATACTCTAGCACTCTTCAGTTTAAAACAGCTGGTCTATGTGCGACAGCCTAATGACTGTAGTAGCGGCTCATTGCAAAGAGCCCTTGCACTGCTTACCCATCCCACTGATTAATAATGACTATGATCAATCATATGTGAGACTTCACTGCAAGACTGCTAGATCACATGAGATAAGAGCCAATACATAAATCCCCACTAGCCATGCAGGTGCTGAGTTGTTCTGTCCCACTCAGAAAAACAGCGGGAAAGGCCTGTCAGGCAGCACATGGTTCAAGGTCATGCTTTGCATCTGAGTCCTCGCCCCTAGATTTTTCTTATTGTAAAATCTATTTTCTTTCTTTCTAGCTTTTTAAGTCTTGTAAGTATTCCCTCTGCTCTCTGAAGCCTTGGTCCTGTAATCCAATATCATTAGCCTTACGAATGGAAGGCTCTCTGCGTGAATCCATTAAGAAGGCTTCTCTGTTACTCCTTCTCTGTAATCTCTCTAACCCCGTGGGATTAATCACCCACAGAGAACAGAAATCGATCCATTTAATCACTAAAAGATGTGACAAAAACACTATAACTCGCGTATATGGTGGGAAATTATTGGCCAGTTGAAATCCATTGGGGAGAGAAGAGAGAAAGCCTTATAGAAAACAATACTCTGTTGCACCTTAATCAGGCAATCATTCCACTTATTTGTGCTTTGTATTTATACAAACAAAGGAAACCTTCTATTGTTTTTTGGGAAACCAACAGTGACGAAAGTAATACCTAAACAAATTAATGATTAAGAATTTATTTTAAAGCCCAGACTGCGAATTTGACCATGAAACACCTGTCTTATTGTACAAACGGACAAGGTTTTCATGTAGGAGTAAATCATGTTTAGTGCCACTCACTTTGCTTGTGTATCTGCATGTTCAGCAGATGTATTTTAGAAATTAGGCCAGGGTCTGCTAAGAGGTATTGTAACATTTACAATTTGTTGATGCCTCTATGAGCCTATAATGATAAGGAATGAGGGTCGTGTGGCAGTGTTAACCCACTAATAAAATCTGCCTTCCTTTAAAAGGTGTTAGAAAACCACAATTACCCCCCTGACATTTTTTACTGCATGATTTATGAACTGATTATTGCATTTCTCTCTCTAACCCTTATTCTAGCTGCGGAGTAATAAAGGGAAGTTAAGGGGCAGTATTGATCAGGTAAAAAGTAGTCTTTGATTTGCCATAGATATGCAGCTGGAGAGGAGAGGAGAGGAGAGGAGAGGAGAGGAGAGGAGAGGAGAGGAGAGGAGAGGAGAGGAGAGGAGAGGAGAGGAGAGGAGAGGAGAGGAGAAAGCTATTGATGAGTTTTTCCTCTCCCACGGCCCTCTACCATGCAGCCCCTGGCCGTCTGGACACCCGCCACGTGTGAACAAGCTTTCAGCTCACATCATCTTCTCCACTTCCACCTATAATTGGCCATATGTGTCACTAGCACCCTGCTGCTGCTGCCACTGCTGCTTCTAGAAGGAAAGAAAAGGAGATCACAGCTTTGACAAGGTGATTGTTGGATGGCTCTTGCTTTGACGTATCAGGTAAGCCTTGTCTTGGCAAACATTTACTTTTGAGCCTTTCTATGACATAAATTATTAGATACATGTTGTGTCACAGCAGTTGGCTTGATTTTAACTGTTGCTTAACTCCTCTGGTGGTAAAGTTATCTCCATATTATAGCATAAAAATAACACACCGAGGGTTTTTAAGTTTAAGTTCTTGTCCTTCACATAGAGGCTGGATATAACGAGACATTTAAACTGTCTCAGGAGGATATTTCTAGAAGCGCTGGACAGAAAATGTACAGTAGATCATCAGTGGGCCAACAACTGAATAAGCTGAATGCATAATACCCAAAAGTGGCCCATGGCATGTGGCATTCAGTGAGCATTCATTAACCTTTACAGCAGCTGCAGGAGTTACCTGAATTAAATAAGGTAATAATAAGGTATAGTGTTAAGATAAATAAGGGTAATTGAATCTATATGGGCCGACTTAAGCTCAAACAACAGATATGCTATTTTTTTTCTGGTGTCTAAAATGCATTCTCGCTTAATTGGCAGCAAACCTATTAGTGATGCCAGAGAGGAAGAGGGGGGGAAAGGTCAGAGTTTGGATAAGTGTCGCTCTGCCGTTGTCTAAAAGGCAAATGTCACACCATAGCAGGGAGGCTGCGGAGAGAGGGTGGTAAGTGAACAAGCTGGTAAAGTGAGTACAGAGAGTATGGTTAGGGTGGGGAGAGGAAAGAGAAGTAAGTGGAGAGGAGAGGTGAGGAAGCATCTCTTCTGAGATGCTACAAGGCACATGTAGATGCTAAGTGGTGAATGGGGATAGGGAACGTGCCGAACAGAATTCCAGAGCAGCCACAGGGCAGCCTGGGGTTTTGCCACAGGGGAGTTGGGAGGCAAATTTCATGTGACAAAAAGGCATTCACAGTAGCTCTAATGCTCTTTTCTTGGGGAAGACCACTGGTGTCATTTTTATCACGTGCAGTCTTCACCATCTAGAGTTGTTCAGGAATTGATGATGTCAAGCGCAGTTTTACTTTGGATTACAAGCGCAAAAAAGAAAGGAAACAGTCCTTGTGACATGTAAACAGTTAGGAAGCCGCTCTACTTGTCTCAGTCTCAGCACTTCATTAATTCATTAGACCTAAATGAACATGTTGGGGCTTGTATGATAAGTCAGACTTGCCTTTAAGTTTTAGCTTTTGAAGCAATTAACAAGCTTGATAAAGAATTGAACTGGTGCCCTCATAACAGGAGAAAGCTCCAAAATTAAAACAAAGCAATTACCCATATAATTTTCACTGTCACTAAAAAATAACAGTTAACTGTAGCTGTTTTTTAATATATAATTTTTTTTATAGCCAACAAGTCCTAAAAATAAGTTGATCCTGTGGATTCTTATTTTTCTGTACCTTTGAGCTCCACTGGTCTGTCATATCTTGTAGCTCCTGCAGTACAGGTTTCAAATCGTCTCATTCACCGGAGCTTCTACACTGCACTGGCATTGCTGAGTGGTGGATACATTGCTCATTGCTCTGCTGAATCTTTCACCCATACAAGTACATTGTGTGAGTATATCCCATCCAACTCTTTCTTCTTGTGAATTACACATACACATAGTGATCATGCATCTCCAAAATCATCAGGACACCAGAGTGTTGGAGTCCTATTGAAAACTGCAGCGCTGATGCATAAACATTGCCTACACTGGAGTCTTCACAAAGAAACCTTATCTGACCCCACATGATAAAAGTCACTCCTGGAGTTGTTTTAGGAAAAAAAAGGTTTTAGAGAGCTGAAGTTCTGTTAGGAAAATATTATGCTTTGGGGTTGTGCGGCTTCTTGTGGCAGACGAAATTACACCAAAATATCAGCAAATTTGGTATCCGAGTGCGATGCAGTTGGTAGAGAAATTGAAACTGAAAGGAATCTGGCTTCAACAGCAGGACAGTGATCCAAAATGCACCTCATAATCAGCAAATTCACTACAGGAAGAAATGCAAGCTGTAGCTTTTCCAGTGGCCCTGAAGCTCCCCTGATTTGAACCTTACTCTGTTTCTGTGGATACATCTCAATTATTTTGCACACAGGAGATAAGCAAATTATTTCAGAATTTGAAATAATCTGCAAGGAGCAGTGGGTGAAAAAAGTGGGTGATCTCACACGCCTGGATGAAAGCCAGCGGAGATTTTTTTTAACGATGTTGTTTACTTCCCCCGTTGTTGTCACATAGATTATATCATAAACCAAGAAGTGTGATAATGCATAATCATTTAGAACAAAAGTAGCAACTAAATAGTCGCACTTCTTTGCTTGTGCAGTGCTTCAGTACAAATATCTGTCTGTAATTTTAAATTGAGATGTTTAATTTTCAAAAAAACAAAGGGGTAGTCGAAACTCCTGTTGGAAAATTGCAGGTTCTGCATGACAAGCTAAAAGGGGAGAACAAATAGTTAAATAGTGATATCAGTAGGATGCTTTGATGGTTTGACACAGTTTATTTGTGCCATCAATGGCCTGTAATCACAGAGCACACAGCAAGTCCTTTGAGCTCCTCAGAGAATGATGAGTTGTTGTTTTTTTCCTTTGGTGCCATAGCAGCAATTTTCCCTGTCTCTGACACATCACAAAAGCATGTGGTATGAGGGATGTTGTGATGTTATGCTTGTTTCTTTCTCTCCCTTTTAATCTAGTGATTATCTAACAGGCTACTGCCTTTAACAATGGTGATGAGACATTTCACTGAAGCATTCTGAGATTTTATCTTCAACTTTTGACACAGGATGTCAACAGCATAGTGTGTGATATGCTGGTGTGCACAGTGTCTAACTGTGGAATGCCAGCATCCTGATGTCTTGTTTAGAGGACATATCACATACCCATGTGACAGCTATAACTGAATTCCCCTCTGGGTGCTTTTATCTTCTGTTATTTTTGTTCATTTTCTGTATATCCACATAAAACAACAGTCATACTGCGGATACTGGGAAAAGACAATCAGGCAGTTTTAGGGGCATCAATTTAGCAATAGAAAGTCTTTGATTGTCAAATCTAAATGGTCACAAGAACTGAAGCAACCATAAACTGCACAAATTCATTTCTGAGCTGTCTGATATAAATAAAACTTGGATTAAAAAATGTTTTGGTCTTTTTTTGTTCAATAAATGTGTTTTTTTTTTTGTGGTTTTGGATAGCAATTTATTTACCTAATCATTATGTGCTCTATAATTAGCAAATACGCTATATTTCTAGGTTAAAGAATGAGTGATGATTAGTGTGAATGTTTTGTCTTGCAGATGTAAGTAGTGTTTTTTTCTGAAATTACATGAATGAAGATAAACTAGTGTAAGGTTCACAAGACTCAAAAATGATAGATTATAGCCATTGTGTTTCTTTTTTTCTGATTCTGAGCATGAAGGTTCAAATGTTGAGGAGTTAACCTTGGTAGCAAGGGTGGGGGGTTCAAATCTTTTAAAAAAAACAGGATCTGATGTTTTGCTTTGGATATTTTCAGCCCCTGCAGTTTCTCTGGTGGCAAACAGCACCTGAGAGTTGCCAGCATCACAGAAGTGGAACCAGGCCGAGACATCGGGGAAGCCGAATGAGGTGGCTCCATCCTCTTCTAAAGGAATGGCAGAGGAGGGCACTGGCACAGCGTCTGGCCTCATGACTTAGTGAGGCACATGAGACCACTGGAGTCCGACAACCATCTGGTGTCTGTCATTGAATTAGATTGACACCATGATGAGAAACATGGAGGATTTACAATGTATGTCTGCGTCTCTGTCAGTCTCTGTGCATCAATGGCTTAGGCAAAGATTGGCAACCACCGTCCCCCTCCTTCCTCTCCTAGTCTTCAAATACTCCCACCCACCCCCACTCTCGCTCCTGCTCCTCATCCCTCTCTATATATCTCAGTCTGGTCTGAAGATAGACGAGAATCTGCTGTGGGATTATGTACTGCGAGCTGCTAATAATGTTGAAGAGCCTCCTGGGCTCTCACTCCCGAAGCAACGGAGCAATAAAACCAGAAGCTGGGAAATACATGGCTATTTAATAGAAACCGAAGCTTCTGAGCTATTTACAGGTAGCCTTTCTGCTTTAGTTTTTTTGCATCCTGCGCTTGTCTGCCTTGCCTGCCCACCCGTCAGCCACCTTGGAGGAGACCTGGTACCTGCTGTTCCTTGCTCCCTACAGCCTCCCACGCCACTGCCACAAACACGCTCTGCTTGCAGAGGCAATAATGCAAGAACCGGTGCGAGTGCAGTCATTGTGATTGTTGTTAAAAGTGACACTGGGTTATGAAGCATGGAGCAGGTGACAAAGAAAAAAAATGATGGTGCTATTCACAAAACAAGGAGAAAAGGGGCAGAATAGAATGCTCTCTTCATCACACTTTGTTGTTTGTTGTGCTTAGTGATGCTGCCCAGTTTCCCAACTATTCAAATCTTGCCATTTAGTTTGTACCATCTGTCTCACACCGAAGTCAGAATGGGTATGGGACACAACAGGGCCAGTGTTTTGTTGTCTTGTTCTATTTATTCCTCGATAATGAGAAATCAGCAGAGGAACTGGCATGGTGCTTGCTGCCACACATATACACCCATGAAAGTCTTCCTGGGCCATATGGCTTGTCTACAGGGGGCTATTTGACTCCTCTGACTCTGTGGCACCAAAACCACAGATCTTGATCTCTTTTCTTCAGAGGCGTATCATGAATGCACTCTTATCACGCATCCTCACTGAAACTGAATAACCTTTTGTAGTATTTCCAGTGGATACTCATCTCCCTGCAACTGCTTAGCCGTGAGTGACAGGTGGCTTGATTGTCAAACAGCAGCAAAAAAATCAGTCAGAGGATGTCATGAGAAAATTATTGGGACGTGCTGTGGGACTTAAATTGTCATAATTGTCCTGCCTCATTGTGGGACACTCTGTCTATGCAATTCCATCTTTAGCCTCATGTGTGTTCATTGTGTCATTTCTTCAAAAGGGAAAATGGCACCATGTGACTAATTACGCACTCTTGGAATGTTTGAAGTGATACAGATTGAGGATGGCATGCAAGCAATGTTTAATTCACCATCCCCGCATGAAGACTTTTAAATCTAGAGCTTGCTTGACTTTGCAGCAGCAGGCTCTGCCACAAAAAGGACTTACTTGTAATCCCCAGTGTCACAAACAATAATGTGCACTCTCTCCCACAATGGTTTACAATGGTTCAAATGTGGAAAGGCACACTCACTGCAAATCATATGCACATTTAATTAAAGCTTTACAAAAAAATATGTAAATTCTGAGTTTAGTAATTGTGGATAACTTGAGAAGTTGCTACTGTACGAATGTGCAGTGTCCCCGTTTCAAAACATAAGAAGACTTTCGACTTCAGTAGGGTCATGTCACAGAAGCTAAATCCATCTTTATTTACAGTTTGTGCTCTCAGTTTATTGTCTTGCTTAAAGCTGGGACACAAGCTGGTGTGCTCCTGTTAAAAATGAAGCAGACCTTATGATTCAGCATCTGGTAGAACTTTAGCAGTAATAACTTGAAGTAATCTCTTTCTGTATGACTTCATCGTCTGTCACATCATTTTCCATTTCTAAAGAAACTGAAGTAAATTTCTAAAGATTGTGGCCCACTCTTTAGAAATTAGCCTTAGTTCATTGAGGATTGCGGGCATTCTTGCTCGATTCTTTTCTTTTTCAGCCATTCTGTTGTAGCAGACGAGCTTTAACTGTTAAACAGATGGCCTCACATTTGACTCTAGAATACTTTGGTATACAGGAGTTCATGGTTGACTCCGTGACTGTAAGGTACCCAGATTCTGTTGCTGCAAAATGAGCAAATCACCCCTCCACCACCATGCTTGACAGTGAGGTATTTGTGCTGATGTGCTGTGTTTGATTTTTGCCAAATGCGGTCCTGTGCACTATGGTCAAATATCTCTAGTTTGTCCTATGTGTCCAAAAAACATTCTGCCAGAGGTCTTGTGGTTTGTTCAGATGCAACTTAGCAAAGCCAACCCGTATTGCCATGTTGTTTTTAGAGAGAAGAGGCTTTCTACCGGCAGCCCTTCCTCATGGAGGCCAGTAGGGTCTGAGATGTGTTTTATTTGCAATTTCTTTGAGCATTGCATTGCTGACCTTGGAGTAAATTTGCTGGGACATCTATTCCTACAATAATGCAGTGGTGTGTTAACACATACATGAATGGTCCAGTAAACTGTCAGTGCATATTTCAGTGCGTATAGACATGATCATACTTCCTGATGATCAGTTAATGAAGTGCATTTGCTTAACTGATCACTTACTGGCTACTACTAACCCTCTTAATTCCCATGGAAACAGTAAAAGTGTACTTTGTTTTTCACAAGACAGCACAGAGTGTTGTGATGTTGTGTTACTGTCCAGCTATGATTACAGATGCTCCATCTCCATTCACTTTTATTTTGTTTTCACTTGATTAATTCATCAGAAAATACAACATAAAATAAACAACTAAATTTGATTTTTGACTTGAATTTGATTTTTAATTTTTAAGTTTCATTTTTGTTTTTGTTTTCATTTCTGTGATATTGCGCCAAAGTAGATACAAGACAGGGCTTTTTTCACATTAAAGTTACTCATGCTCACTCTCATCGCAATACTCTAATTCAAAAAGCCAAGCCAGTCACAGTTTATTTATAAAGCACTTTAAAAACAGCAACTAGTGATCAAAGTGCTGAACACAGGAAAAAAAAAATATTAGAATTAAAATAAACTGTTACATCCTGTGAGGCTGTGGGCGTGTGTGGGTGGGGTGTTTGCCCGCTCTCCCCGCCTCCTCCTCTCTTGCCACTCCTACCCCCTCTGTCTCTCTCACTCTCCTCTCTCCCCAGGACACAGCTGCTTTTGATTAGCCTCGTTTGCCACCTGACTCCAGTCAGCAATCACCTCTGAGGCTATTTAAACTGGGGATGAGCTATGAGCAGGGTGTTTTTTTTCCCCCCCTCTGTGGCGCTACACGGTTTTGTGTTAGGTTTTGGACAGACAGCCTCCTTCTGACTAGTGAGTAGCTGGGCTTGTGGGCCCTGAGAGTGTCTCCCCGTGGTGAGGGGTAGGGTAGGAAGTGCCTCCCTTTTTTGTTTGGTAGTCTTCTTGTCTTTTGTTGCTGCGAGTGTTTCCTTTGTTTCTTTGGCATTATTGGTAAAACAGCGTTGCCGGCTCTTTAAGTTAATGTTGTTTGTAATAAACCTATTAATATAATATATTAATATAGTTTTATTACAAATGATATATTTGTAATAAAACTATATTAATACAGAACAACTCTGTCTGTTTTCCTTTTCATTCTGTTTCCAGACTCATTTGTTACTGGTCCCCTCACATGCCTAGACCCTTTCAGGGGGGAACATAACATAAACAAATAATACAAAATGAATGGAATTAAAATGACAACAGAAAATAAAGGCATCAGTACAAAACTGGGTTGAAGTTCGGTCATTTTAGAGCTTAAAAAGAGAAAAAAGAATTTAGAATTGAGCTCAAAAATGGACAGAGATAACACCGACACACAAAGAGTTACTGGACAGTAATCTATCCAAGTGTGATAAAGTCATGGATTACTGTTCAAAGCCTGGAAACAGGCCGAAAGTTGAATAATGCAGTGGGACAGGTTTTTTAATCAGTGGAGGGACTGTCACAGTCAACACAATAAAGCCTTCAGCTCTTGTCCTCCATCTTCCAATATGTCTGTCTTCATCATAGCCATAAAACATTAAAGAATAATTTTAGGAATATACAATGTTACTGTTTAAGCTTTAACATTTTAAAATAGCACTTCTGTAAATCAAAGTCCGTAGAAGCTCTTGAGTTTGTGCTTTGAGTGTTAATACTATATATAATAAGTTACAAGATGATTATATTATGAAACTTACAATCTTCTGAAATCTTTATAATACTAATAATTACAGTTGCATGCTACACTATATATAAACATTATATATAGGGTTTCAGAGAAAACCTTCTTGTCAAACAATGTAACTCTTCAGATTCAGAGAGGTCTCAACAGGCTGTGGTGACCGTGAAAGCTTTCACAGACACTTTAAATCTAAGCCAGATTTGAAACTTGAATGGTAGCTGACAGAAAAAAATACGTTTTTTTTTCTCCTCAACCTTGAACTAAAAAAGGACAGCAGAAAGGACAAGTACTGAACAATGTGCAAAAGAAAAAGAAAGATGGTGTTCGAAATCATTGGAAAACATAAGGTAAAGAAAAACATACTCCCAGCAAGCCTAACATCTTTTTAGCCACAAAATCTTTATCAATCTCTGCACTAATGCTTTTCCAGTATTGACTTTAATTACATAGTATATGGAACTTATCAATGATCTAATCTTTTGTATAAGTAAAGGTACTGGGCTACAGCTTTTAAATTTGGAATTCAGGTGATTACAGTTCCATTGCTACATGTATATAAAAATCAAGTATATATCCATGCAGTCTGCCATACATATTTTTGTAAAAGAATAGCTCACTCTAAAGAGCTCACTAAAATGGAGCATGATACCGTAATAGCATACTATCCCTGAAACAAGTCAGATCGTCAGTTTTCTTCTCTCCTAGATATTCCACAATCAGCTGTAAGTGGTATTTGATTTGATATACCTTTATTAGTCCCACAAGGGGAAATTTCGGCGCCATCTTACCCTCCGACCATACATACATTACACAAAACATCACATGGGGAAGACAGGTCAGAGAGGTATAACAATGGAAAATGCACCACATGAGGAAAGATGAGGAGAAAAAAATAACTCCCCCCAGACTGAGCTCCAACAGGGAGATCAGTTTGAGAACAGAGAAAAAACACCTCTGCACATAGCACATGAAAAAAAACTCTTAATACACCAAAGAAACACATGACAAGCAACAGGGGTGGGTAAAGGGTGAGAGACCGCCGATTTAGACAGTACATCCGGGCCTGCAGCCTGTGCGCTGGTCTCCTTGATCCACCGTCAGCATCGTTAGGGAATAAGCGTCGAAGGCGTTTGGAAAGGGAGGGGGGATGAGTGTGTGCATATCAGTGTATATGTATGTGTGTGCGTGTCCAGAGTTCAGCTGAGACAGTGTCCTTCGCCCTGCTAGGCTAAGTAAACAGTCTTCCAGCCAACCCAGGTGGCCTTGCATGGAATGGGAAGGAACAGTCAAAACACAGTCGTTATCAGGGTGTTGTTGTTCAGCTCCAGCCTTGTGACCGCAGCTGGCGCCGAGAGGGTATCCGCATGAAGTGATGGTGCTTTTTACTTTAGTGCGAACAGCTCATATGAATTTCAAAGCAGTTCTACAGTCCAACACTGGTCTCTCAATCTCCCGTTGGAGAGCTGCGAGCTTCGCCATACTTGCGCTCTGTGATGTTGTCATTTCTTGTGCTCAAGGAGCCGATTCTGAGAACTCACGACAGTGTGCCTCCCCGAGATGTCATACAATTTGCCCGCAGAGATGTTATTCCGAGCTAGCCCTTCCGAGATGTAATCCAGTCTGCAGTCAGAGATCTTATTCTGAGTATTCACAGCAGCCGTAGCCTTTCCAAGATCTTATCCGTGCTGCACTCAATGAGCCCATTTTGAGAAACTCATGCCTCTTCCCATTGTTTCAATCCCAGCGGGCAGCCTTGTGGGGTTTGAACAGCCGGTTCTGCTTTCTTAAATCTTTGATAAGTCAGGGCCAAGCCAGCTCCGGTCCGCCAGAACCCTGTTACCATGGTTCCGAATAGGTAGATATCTTCAGCACTCAGGCTCACCCAAGCCCAAACTTCTCGTTGAGAAAGGGGTGTCAATTGCATTTAGGGACCAGTTGATCCAATCCATAATTCCTCTTTTAGGTTTTACAGAACAGACTGTGAGAGAGTGTTCCAGGGAAAAATAATACAAAAAACACGAGACTAGACAAGGATATAAGAGGCTAAGCAGGGAAGCTAAGGAAGAGGAGGAGGAGAGGAGAAAAGTGCAACCGCCTTCGTCAAGAGCAGAGCAAGGTGGAAGCATTTAGGAACCATTTAGCAACTCGGGCAAGAAGTGGCAAACCACATAAAGTTACAGAGCAGGGTTTGCCAAGTGCTGAGGCAAATAATGTGTAAAAGTCAGAATTTCAAACCTCCTCTGGAATAAACATCAGCATGAAAACTGTGCACCGGGAGTTTCGTGGCATGGATTTTAAGAAGTCTATTCAATCCCCCTGGACCTCAATCTCTATAAGATATATTTTCATTTAAATATGACTTTGATTCTGTATGCAAAAGATACAAGATTTTGTATGAGAAGTTTTTTTGGACACCATTTCTATTCAGTAGAGTGCTAGTGGCCGGCCACATTTGAGCAGTCTCTTTTTTGTTTTTACACTATGTAACTAAAAATTCAGTTTGGAAAGCACATTGTTGGCCATTGTCTGGTGGCAATTTAGCATTTTATTAGCTTTCTTTTTCTTTCTTTTATCTCCATTTATAAACAATAGCCACTGAACAGAGCAGGAAGTCTCATCCTGGACACATGCCAGCTGCACTGGCAACCACAAGATATTGGCAGTTTCCCAAACTCAATGAATGATGAATGTAGATGCTAATGTCAAAATGCCCCACATCTTTACTCTGTCTATAATATTTCTTAAAAGAACATAAAAGGATGATTGACTTTATATGAAGTCTATCATCCTGTCCTACCCCTCCACGAATCGCTACTTTATTATGGCTACGGAGTTTGTGTGACTGAGTGTGCCCAAGTGATCCCAGGAGCCATGTTGCTCCAGATTGGGAAGCAGTCAGGGCACGGTCACAGGAGGGACCCTCAACTCCAGGCCATGTTTAAAACATGATGGGAGTCAAACATTTACAGTAAGATTCTAATAGGGCCACCACATAAAGTAGTTTAATGACCTGGCAATCAGTGAGGGAGTGCGGTTAAATACAACAGGCACACCCACAGACACGACAAAGATCAAGAGAGAGGGAGAGGTGGAGCAAGAAGAGAACAGGCAGGTGCCACATCTGGAGTACACAAGGGACCATATCAGGAGAGGCTTCAAGTAGAGCTGTAACTCCTCTACATTGAAAGGAGCCAGTTAAGGTGCTTCAGGTATCTATCCAGGATGCCTCCTAGGTGCGTTTTAGGCATATCCTACTGGGAGAGTGGCTGGGTAGATGGAGATCTGGGCAGATAAGACATGGATGGATGGATTGTCCTCCCCTATTTAGAAACACACTGCATCAGATGTCATCCCAGTGGTCATCATTTCAATTTATTATTACTTAATGGGGTGAAAACGGTGCAGTTTTTAAACTAACTGATAATTTTTTTTGTTTAGTACTCAACTAAAAAGAGAAAAGGAGAGTTGTTTTAGCCTAACAAACATTATTTTCACTCCCTCACATCTGGAAGAGTCCACATCCCAGTAGGGAGCCACCTCAGGCACAGCCATGCTGAGCAGAATTTCCCAGCAGGACCAATACCATCACAAACAAGGAGCGAGGCCCCACAGAGCACACATGTGGAGAGAAGGTCACAGACCGTGCTGAACCAGCTGAACACAAACAGCATCATCCACCCAGTCCAAAACCACAACTTGTAGAGCTGCACCCGGTTCAGACTCTAAAAAGTCCCCTGGTGGCTCCATGCCTGTCGGGGTTTATTATTGTTATCTTACTGCTGTTTGGCCTCATGCTAACCTAATAAAAATGTATGGAGACATTTCAGTCCCATGAAATCTATTATTCCAGTAGTAGTAGCCCATACTTCTAAGTTCTATGTGATATGTTAAACCGTGTTATCTTGAATATATTGTAGCCTACTTGGACATATCACAAGCTGCAGCCACTTCAAGTTTAGCCCAATATCCTGAAAGTATGGAAACCTTACGACCTAGAGTCACATTTAAAATTGAGAATATTCTATTGAACAGAGGTGAACAGAGGTGATCAATAATCAAACAAATCACCACATCTAAGATTTCTTTAAATGTTATCATCAGTGTGACTAAATTGTGCAATTTCATCAAGACTGAACAATTTAGTAAAAAGCACCAATTTCATAAACAAATGGTCAAAATGTAACAACAACACATATAAGTGTTCTAACATCTGACACCACTATCCAAAAGTTGTGATTATTTCTCAGTTTAAAAAAAACCACTGTCACAAACATGATGACGTGATAACACTGTTAGGTATATGGAATATGCGAAAAACTGCTTTTCAATAGTTTTTGTATCTTGTGAATTTTATTATTTGCTTATTTTATTCAGCGTTTTAGTGTTACTTTTGTACTGATTATTTAATAGGAAGAGTTTCAAGACCACCTAAATCATGGAGACTCTCCATCTGTAAGTCATGTACCAGTGACCATGCTAAAAAACAACCCCCCCAACAATACCATACTGTTTTGTTAACCTATATGTGTGTGTTAGTTTTATACCTTGTTCATATAAAACTTATTCCCATTAGAGTAAGATTGCACAGAGTGAGCATGTTAGCAAGTATGTGTGTTTTCTGCTCAGCACTAAGCATATCTAAGCAGGTGTTAGGTGCAACTCTTACAGTGGTGTTATACTCAACCCACTTGCACTCAATATCTCTAGTGTTATCTTGCAGGCAGCGCTGTCATTTGATGTGGCCTAGTTTGCTTTTTGTTTGTTTTTTGTTTTTTATTAAAAAAGGTTAAAATCTAAGGTCAGCTGTGTCCTTTTTCTTATTAAATGCAAATGTGCAAAAGCTTCTTTCACTCCATGGTGCAGGTAAATAAAATGAGAAGGTCCTGCAGCTTGACAGCAAAGAGATGAAAATCTACTCAAACATAAAGAATGCTGATTTGTGAATGTTTTACATCCAATCAAGCACCCCTCCTTTTTTGTTGAGCCATGTTAGACAGGTGGTGCTGTGTGCCGTTTCCTGGGACTGAGTGGCATTTTAAACTGAACTCGCCATTCTTACCTGCACCTGTATTGTGTCTCCAGAGCAACTGCTTTTCCATTTAGCACCTGACAATATCCAAGCTTTCTATTCATTTCCCGTCTTTCAGGCTGGAGGAAATGAATCACTGGGCTGTCAAGGAGAGGCACAGGAGCAATAACAGAAGTGTGTGAGAAAAGAAACTTTGATATGTAAGGTTTACTCACTCTTTATTCCTCATGGACCCTTGGGGTATGTTATGGGACATCACACTGTTAGACTCTGGCTTCTAAAGCTAACAGACCTGCAGGTGTAATTTCATCTGCCCATCTTTCTATTCCTTGGCTCTGCTTCCCACTTTCACTCTCAGTTTTTGGCATATTCTCTTTCTTTCACACAGGCTGCCTAACTGTCTGCCCTGTGTCACTTCCACTTGCATCACAACCATCATGGTGATGATTCTCAGCAGTAATGTGGAATAAAAAACATTTCAGAAAGAAATTACTCCAATGATTTTTCTTTTAAAAAGAAAAGAAATACAGATTACATAAGTGGTAATGAATAATGATAATCTCTCTCTCTCTCACACACACACACACACACACACACACACACACACACACACACACACACACACACACACACACACACACACGCGCGCGCACGCCATATGGCAAGTCTTTCAACCTTCAAACTTGGGTCCTCTTCCAGAGACTTGAGGGTCCAAGTTTGAAGGATATCTTTGCTGTTCCTAGCAAGAAAACAGCTAAGAAAGTATCCCCTCACACCATTGCACAAAGCAGTAATGCTATGCGGGACACAAGACAAGATGGTTCAATTTTTTTGTCTTGTTTGTACCAGTTTTGACCCTACCATCTGAATGTTGCAGCAGAAATCAAGGCCCAGATCAGGCAACATTGTTTTTGTGTTTTTAGCTGACAGACGTGGAGCAAAGTGTGGCCTTTTGCTGATTTAGCACATATGCTTCAAGCAAACTGTTTTGAATTCAGAGATGCGCTTCTGCATTACTTGTAACTAGTGGTTATTTGAGTTACTGTTGCCTTCCTGTCCTATCCTCAAAACTCTCCTCTAACTTCAACAGCATTTTGACTTAAGGAACCAGCACTCACCCTGGACATAGTTGTGCAGGAAAATCCCAGTAGATCAGCAACTTCTTAAATACTCAGAACATCTCGAACAACCAACCATGTCACATTCAGACCACCTTTCTTCTCCATTCTGATACTCTGTTTGAACTTTAGAACTTCAGCAGGGTTCAGATTAAAAAGTCAGCCTGAATTCCAGATGCCCTCTGGTTATGACAGTTTTCCGAACATGTTTATTTTTTTAAATGATTCACCATATTATGTATTAGTACAGACTTACTTGTGGTTCCTGTAGTTTTCAGTAGTTAAGTGGGAGGTAGACTCTAGCTACCAGGCTTCTCTGTGGCATCGGGCCAACATGGAAGTGCCAAAAACTGCACTGTATCTGAAATGGACACTTTACAGCCTGTTCCAAAGACAAATCAATCAGCTGCACAAAACCCTAAAATCAGTGAGTGATGATGGGCACATTCACCTTAAATTCATTGTGTGTGTGTAGAGACAGCTCACATTTTGAGACTAAATGTTGTCTGTCATTACTCTCTCTGCCTTACTGTAGGTTTTTTTTTTTTTTTTTTTTTATGTATTACTTTGAAAAAAATGCTTTGACTCTGAATGTGGCATGGTTAGTGGTGCAGTAAGAGCAGGATCAGGTGACCCTGAACTATGCCTTAGTTATTCTATACAGGCTTGGGCCACTACCAAACCAGTGATGCAATGAGCACTGCTCCCCTACTCTCTCTTCCACTCTCCATGTTTTTATGTGCTTCTTTGGCATATCATTAACATCTATTTCCTGTAGGTTTGCCTTTGTTGTTTCTCTATGCTTTTTTTCTCTTTTTGTTTTCTCTTCACTCCAGTTGGTCACCATAGACAGCCACTCCCATGAGCCTGGTTCTGCTGGAGGTTTTTCAGTTCTTAAAGAAAATTTCTTCCACCACTGTTGCGAAGTGCTTCCTTGTAAGAGATCATTGAAAATTAGGTATCTATCTATAATGTTGTTGGGTTTATAACTTACAATATAAATTAGTGATGTAGTGATTTGGCACTATATACATAGGCTAGTTTAAGTCCCCATGATAATTCTGTCATGGGTACTTTTACTTTTACTTGATATCATGGCCGTGCAAATAAATAAAACAACAACAACAACAACAACTAAGAAGAAATCAAAACTAACAACAGTAATTTGAGATAATGACAATCAATTTTTGAGGCATTAAAATCAATGACAAGTGAACAGTTTACGTTTTTATTTTTCTTGTCTCACTTATTTTTCAATGTCATGTCAGTCTGTGTTACTACTATAAACTACATATGGGTCTTGTCTTCAGACGTTTCAGTATCAATCTTTACCCAACAAGACTACAAGAACCACCCACTACAGACCAACTTGCTATTACAGCAAGTGACCATTCATGCCTGCCACTCACCTAAAGACAACACTGACCACTGACCACGTCATTACAACGGTTAAGTTAATGAAAAAGTAGTGTGTAAAATGAACCTTATTATGGTCTAATTGCTGATGTCTTAAAAGAAGACATATATGAAGAGGCTTACCCTGTCTCCAGACCCCAATCCTATAGAAAATCTGTAGAAGGAGCTGAATCATTGAGTAACCAAGCAGCAGCCAAGAACCCTAAAGGATTGAGAGTTTCTGTGAAGAGGAGTGGGCTAGAATCCCTCCTGAGATGTGTGCAAACCTGGTGACCAAATACAAAAAATATTTTGCTTGGGGATAAAATATGTATTTCATTCAGTGACATGCAAATTAATAATGTTTATATAAAGCATTTTTAATGGCCTTTTGGTTGATATCTCTCGCTATTAAAATGACAGAACCATAAAAATTATTTGCAAGTTAGCAATCTGTATTTGAGATGATCAGTGCATGTTTTCAGTTTTATGCTGATGACATATAGACTAACGTATACCCTGGTATGTTAAATTCTCGTAATAGCTGCCTTTGCAAAGTTTCAGACTGGTTATCAAATAATTTCCTCCACCTGAATTCAGGCAAAACTGAAAATCTTCTCATTGGGTCGACTCTCACTGCTGAACAGATTCTGCTGTCAGTCCTTTTAAACCTGTACCAAAACAAATCTTGATGCCTGGTTTATTGCCTGGTAAATTTTGAGCAGAATATGTCAAGAGCACCAGGCAGAGTGGACTCAATGGCAGGATTTAGAGAGTTAAAGTTCATTTATTTACAGTAAAAAAAAACACCCTGGTGACATATACAGGTCGTGATGGGGGGAATAGGGATCCAGGGAAAGGAGCGTCCAAATAATCCAACTCTTCTCACTCACTCAGCTCAGGCAGTTTCTCCAAATACTCCAATTCAGGGAAGGTCTGTATATGAGAGGAAGAACAATGAGATTATTGACAAGGGAAAAAAGACAAGGAAAACAGACTAAACAAGCGAGCTGAGGCTTTACTAACAACATAATTCAACAATCCAGCAAAGAATCATCCCCAGCCACCACCTTAAATACTGGCCTGCTGATGAGCTCATCTAGAACAGGTGTATCATATGCACCAGCACGCACCTTAAGATCCTCTAGCACAGGTCTTTTGTCTGCTCCATGGGTTGACTGAAAACTAAAGGTGACAGGGCGTTTGCACTCAGAGGCCTGAGGCTCTGGAATGATCTGCCCAAGAAAAACAGTTCGGCAGATTCAGCCACTTCAAGTCTTACCTTAAAACATATTTTTTATAAGAAGTTTTGCTTTTTTCTGTTTTGAGTTTTAATCTGATGAACAGATGTCCCTAGAATTTCACTCTAATATTAGTGTTTGTTCAGTGTTTGTTGTTTTCTTTTTGTTTAATCTTTGTTTTATTCTGTTTCTCCTGTGGTGGTTTTGTAACATTTTTATAGAGCACTTGTCAAAACCAAAGTTATTTCAGTTATTGGGTAGAGTTATTACAAGTTGGTAGTGCTTAACATTCTCTCTTCTCTCTCATTATTTTGTTTAGATTTATACCTGCCTGCAATTACATGTGATTACAATTATGCATAATTAACTATAATCACATATAGATGTAGTTTGCTATAGTATTCTGTCTTATTAAAAGGAAGTTGGATGTTAGGTCCCCTGTTTCTTGGATAGCAATAACCCCAGAGATCACACACCTTTTGACAACCAAAAGAAGAGTATGACACTGGAAAGACTCAAGAAAGGAATCATGGAAAAAAAACAACTAAAAGACACAGGTCATGTCACGGTTCTGGGTCATTTTGACTCAACATTTTCTGTTTCTTATACTTTGGTGTTTTTCTAGATTATGATTTATGTTCCAATTCTTGAGATGTGCTGTTTTTGCTTATTATTATTCTAGGTTTCAGTTTGGTTCTGGTCATGAGTTTAGTTTGAAGTTAATTCTTCTTTAAGTCTCTGTCGTCACTGGGTTCCATGTGTTATATTCTTTCAGTCTGCCTCTCAGTGTCAAGTCTGCATCTTTGTGATTTGTTTCGTGTTTCCTGTTTTATTTTGATAGTCCCAGTCTGATGTCAGAGTGTTCAGCTCTACTGCTCTCTTTTCTCGTTAGTCTAATCCAGCTGTGTCTCCCTCCTGTTTCCCATTCCCTGATTAGTGTATATAAGCCCTGTGTTTTCCTTTGCTCTCTGTCGCATCTTAACGTCTGCTCACCCTCAGATTCTGCTATGTGTCCCATTACCTGGTTTGCCTACCTGTTAGTTTATTTCCCCCCAGTATAGTTAGTCTTCTGTTCAGTCTGCAACCTGCAATAAAGCTGTTTATTTTGAGTTCACCTTTGCCTCAGTGAGTCCTGCATTTTGGGACCTTCCTCCCTGCCTGCCTGCACACAGCCATGACAGGTCAGACAATATAAGAATTTAAAAGTTTGTATAGCATAGGTACAGCAAGTTTGAAGTTTTATATCAAAGTGTCCTTTAAAATTAATCTTTCTGTTATGGTTCCACTATGGAAGTCACTTCCTACCTTTGCATGAATATTGCAACAAAACTGCTTTGAGTGTGTCTTTCTTCATGGTAGGATGAGCACAGAAAGCATGTATAGTCAGGGCCACACTGTAAAAGGAAAGGAAAAAATTCCATAAAAACAGTAATATATTAGCAGCTGGGTTATAAGAAAATGGCATAAAGAAATGGAAATTTATCATCACAACAAGTGCAGACTACCAATGTAGTTTTTATGTTAAATAAAAGGTATTTACATATGTAACACAAATGAAATTACAAATGTTAAAACACAGTTCTAATATAAGTACTCAGGCTTAAAATTGCTTTTAAGTTGTCAAAGGAGCTTGCAAAGAAAAGCGTCTGGACTTCTTTAAGTTGCTTGAAGACATTTCACCTCTCATCCGAGAAGCTTCTTCAGTTCTAAGGTCAAATGGTGGGGAGTCCCAAATTTATACCTAGTGGGAGTATCCCCCCAAAGAGGGACAAAAGGACCTCCTGATGATCCTCTAATTGCCTGAGCCAAGGTGTGAAAATGGTGTGGGTCCCAATCAGCCAGGGTTTCGGGTGAGCTCATTGTGAAACCTGTCCCCACCTTATCATGCGAACAATTTTAAGTTCTTGTTCTTTTATTCTGTATTTAATGTAAAAAAAAAAAAAACCCCACAGAAAATCTAAATACAGTATAATGTCATAGTTATTATATTACACTGTTATTTACAGGTCTTATTAAGTACATATTGACTGATTAGATATGATTCCACATAAAACAGTGGCATATTTAATGGACATGAACCCTTAAAGAATTGCACTTAATGAATTATTAGCTTTACTTTGTATAATGTCATAATAGTGCAATTACACATTACTATATTTAATGTAGCTGTATTTGTCCTTAAAAACAATTGCTTTTAACTATATATATATATATATATGTGTGTGTGTGTGTGTGTGTGTGTGTGTGTGTGTGTGTGTGTGTATATATATATGTGTGTGTGTGTATATATATATGTGTGTGTGTGTATATATATGTGTGTGTGTATATATATATGTGTGTGTGTGTGTGTGTGTGTGTGTGTGTGTATATATATGTGTGTGTGTATATATATGTATGCGTGTGTGTGTGTGTATATATATGTATGCATATGTGTGTGTGTATATATATGTATGCATATATGTGTATATATATGTATATACACACACATACACACATATATATATATATATATATATGTGTGTGTATATATATTAGGGGTGCAACGATATTCGTATCGATATTGAACCGTTTGATACAGTGCTTTCGGTTCGGTACGCATATGTATCGAACAGTATAAAATTTTTAATTTATTTAATCAACTTTCCTTCTGACGATGCTGTCTGTGTTGAGCGCTCAGTGGATCTGCGTTCGACTACTCCGCCTAGGCTGCACTGTCGAGCCTAGGCGGAGTAGTCGAACGCAGATCCACTGAGCGCTCAACACAGACAGCATCGTCAGAAGGAAGAGCGCAGGGCAAGCTAGCGAGACAGAAGTTAAGCTCTCCTTGCAACATGGACCTCCCCCACCCTCATTCAGATCTGGCGTTTGGAATTATTTTGGTTTTCATGTGACGTATGACCCTGAAGGTAAGCGAGTCATGCACTAAAGTAAAACAGTATGTTGGATGTGCCATGCAATGCTCAATTACATGGGTGGGAACTAGTGTGTTAGCGCAGTTAGCTCGTTAACGTGTTGGCCGTCTAGCCCCATGCACGGGGCGAACGGCGGTAGCTCGTTAACGGAGATTTGCCGTGTTGTGGCGTTAAGGTCATTTCAACGAGATTAACCTGAAAGCACTAGTGGGAACACAACGAATATGACTGCACATTTACGCCGACATCATCCTAGTGCAAAGACAAGTGGAAGCAGAAAAAAAACAAGCAAGCATGCTACTAACTTTAGCCGAGTCATTTAGACAGCTGTTAGCACATGATTCTCCTTATATGTTTAATATGCTGCTGAGAATATAGCCCAGAAGAAGCGGATAGTATAGCTTTTATTTTGGAAAGAGACATTTCTCTGTAATAAACTCTCTTTTCCAAACTATAAGGCAAAAAGAAAGTGCAGCTTTATGGTTTCATGGACAAAATAATTTCTGTGGCTGCAATATGACGAGCTAAATAACCAGGGCTGCACATAAGTGGTCCGCAGGTGCGCATTTGCTGTCAAAATAAAAAACACGCACAAGGGTTAGGGTTAAATTTAAAAACTGTACTTTTGAGTTAAAATATATATTTATAATTTTAATAAATGACAAATTAAAAAGGCATGAACATTTTTTTTGTATCGAAAAAATATCGAACCGTGACACCAAAGTATCGAACCGAACCGAACCGTGAATTTTGTGTATCGTTGCACCCCTAATATATATATATGTATGTATATGTATATACACTTGTGTGTGTGTGTGTGTGTGTGTGTGTGTGTGTGTGTGTGTGTGTGTGTGTGTATATATATAGTGTGAGAGAGTAAGAGATAAACAGTACAGTTGGAATAATGGAAACTGCACATTTAAAGATTTAAACATCTAAACACTCATTGCACATTGTTCTCGCTTTCCCTAGACAACATGTTGGTGTGAGTTTTATTATGAAGCCTGGTGTTTCACTTTCTCAGGCTCTCACCTCTGTGATGAAACTGATATTTTAAGGTCTGCCATCTGCACAGGTGCCAAAACAGCCTGGGAGTTCTACTGGATGTCTATGGATCAATCTCCTATTCCCGAGGTCCCTTCTGCTAGGAGGATGGCCCGTCATAGACATTCTTTCTCTGTCTCTCTCTCTCTCTCCCTCTCTTTTTCTCTCACACACACAAACACTTAATGATTTTTCTGAAGTGAACAAAACAATTAAGTAAAGCCTCCAGTCCTTCAGTTAAAGCTCAGAAGCCTGTAGGGAGGTTTAGTGGAGACTAAAAACAATCAAAGAATTCAAAAGGTAAGTGAGTAAAAAGGCACTCCATGTTTATTCTCTAGCCTCAAGCACCACTGTAGAGGTTACCTCTGAGGGATCTCATCATGTTCTTTGAACACCTATGTTCTACAACACAAGCACAAGCTGTGAATAAAGGATAAAGATCTGTGCAACTTCTAGACATATCTATCTTGCACTTAATTTATCTTCCTTGCACCAAAAGTTTTGTAGGCCACATTTGGATTTTGCTGTCCCTTTTTTCTCTTTTTCCAAGATATTAGTTCATAATAAAATCTTAACTTAGTTGTAAGAATTACAATTACAAAAATATTTTTATTAATAAGAGAAATATTTTTTAAAATTATAAACTAATTCTAGTGCTTTGTAAAAACTTATGTTGGCACATTGCAATTTTTTTCTAATCCCAGCGTAACAGTCATATCAATGCTCAGCAACAACATTTGGTTTGAATTTGCTTGTCAATATCTATCACTCACTAATAACTGCAGCAGCCTCTCTCTATTTGGTAAGCAGTATGCTTAGATTTTGTTGCAGCAATACTAAATGAAAGACATCTGATCGTATAGGTAACTGCAGAATCTGAGATAGATATTGGCAGTTAATGAGATGGAACTACAAATAAGAAGTTCCTCATCATCTGGGAGCCCAGCCAGTTTACTTCTGGTCCTAATTCAAATAGCTTGTTTTATGGCTGTTTCTCAGGCACAAGCATTTTCCCGCTATGCAGCTTTTTCACTTCGCTCACCATGATGCAATGGTGTTATCCCGACTATTTCAAGAAGAAATGCACACAAGACAAAATAAACTCAGCCATTGCCTGAGCAGCCTGTTGATGGAAGGTTTAAAATACTACAACAACACACATTTAATTCGACCACATACCAAGCTATTTATGACATTTCAGGACTATAATTTTTGATATCCCAGCCATCTGTCTGCTAGCAAATTTGAGACTGCGGTGTGCCTGGCAATTGCATGTTCTTGGTGGCTAAGATTAAGCACTTGGTTTTTTGTTTTTTCATTTAAATTGGTATTATTTTAAAACTTGTTACAGTAGTTACAATGTGTAAGAGATTTACATTCACCATTTGTGAAACAACAGAAAATGTCTGTTCAAAATCATGGTAGAAGTAATTGTGTAATTTAAAGTAAAAATGAAAATAAATGAATAAATACAGTGGGGCAAAAAAGTATTTAGTCAGCCACCGATGTGCAAGTTCCCCCACTTAAAATGATGACAGAGGTCAGTAATTTGCACCAGAGGTACACTTCAACTGTGAGAGACAGAATGTGAAAAAAAAATCCATGAATTCACATGGTAGGATTTGTAAAGAATTTATTCGTAAATCAGGGTGGAAAATAAGTATTTGGTCACCTCAAACAAGGAAAATCTCTGGCTCTCACAGACCTGTAACGTCTTCTGTACGAAGCTTTTCTGTCCCCCACTCGTTACCTGTATGAATGACACCTGTTTGAACTCATCATCTGTATAAAAGACACCTGTCCACAGCCTCAAACAGTCAGACTCCAAACGCCGCCATGGCCAAGACCAAAGAGCTTTCGAAGGACACCAGGAAAAGTATTGTAGACCTGCACCAGACTGGGAAGAGTGAATCTACAATAGGCAAGCAGCTTGGTGTGAAAAAATCAACTGTGGGAGCAATCATCAGAAAATGGAAGACATACAAGACCACTGATAATCTCCCTCGATCTGGGGCTCCACGCAAGATCTCATCCCGTGGGGTCAAAATGATCATGAGAACGGTGAGCAAAGATCCCAGAACCACACGGGGGGACCTGGTGAATGACCTGCAGAGAGCTGGGACCAAAGTAACAAAGGTCACCATCAGTAACACACTACAACGGCAGGGAATCAAATCCCGCAGTGCCAGACGTGTTCCGCTGCTGAAGCCAGTGCATGTCCAGGCCCGTCTGAAGTTTGCCAGAGAGCACATGGATGATACAGCAGAGGATTGGGAGAATGTCATGTGGTCAGATGAAACCAAAGTAGAACTTTTTGGTATAAACTCAACTCGTCGTGTTTGGAGGAAGAAGAATACTGAGTTGTATCCCAAGAACACCATACCTACTGTGAAGCATGGGGGTGGAAACATCATGCTATGGGGCTGTTTTTCTGCCAAGGGGACAGGACGACTGATCCGTGTTAAGGACAGAATGAATGGGGCCATGTATCGTGAGATTTTGAGCCAAAACCTCCTTCCATCAGTGAGAACTTTGAAGATGAAACGAGGCTGGGTCTTCCAACATGACAATGATCCAAAACACACCGCCCGGGCAACAAAGGAGTGGCTCCGTAAGAAGCATTTGAAAGTCCTGGAGTGGCCTAGCCAGTCTCCAGACCTCAACCCCATAGAAAATCTGTGGCGGGAGTTGAAAGTCCGTGTTGCTCGGCGACAGCCCCAAAACATCACTGCTCTCGAGAAGATCTGCATGGAGGAATGGGCCAAAATACCAGCTACTGTGTGTGCAAACCTGGTAAAGACCTATAGTAAACGTTTGACCTCTGTTATTGCCAACAAAGGTTATGTTACAAAGTATTGAGTTGTATTTTTGTTATTGACCAAATACTTATTTTCCACCCTGATTTACGAATAAATTCTTTACAAATCCTACCATGTGGATTCATGGATTTTTTTTTCACATTCTGTCTCTCACAGTTGAAGTGTACCTCTGGTGCAAATTACTGACCTCTGTCATCATTTTAGGTGGGGGAACTTGCACAATCGGTGGCTGACTAAATACTTTTTTGCCCCACTGTATTTATACACACACACAAACACACACATAGCAAAGGACAACCAGTGCTAAATTATCACAAAAGAGAACACTGCACAAAAAACATCAGATTTTGTACAGAAAAACAATATTCTCAATAATATTCTCAATTGCAGTAGAAGAAATAGAAAAAACAGCAATACAATAAAGGCAGGTTACAGCTGGCCCACCAAACGTAATAATAAAATATCCAATTTTAGCTCAGATTTGAGGAAAATCTGCTTATAAATTTTTTGGCTTATGCTTTTATATGTGATAATCTTTTCTGGAAATCATACAGAATTCACCAAAGTCTAGTCGTTTCAAAACAAACACAAACACATGGCTAATAAACCTCCAACATGCAATTATTTTTTGTTGTTGCTGTCTTTTCTCATAATGCAAGTCTGGTTTGCTACTTGCCAGGAGTTCTTGGACTGAACTATTATATTTTTAGTCTCTATGAAAAAAAATCTGTTAAAATTCTGTTATTCTCTGACCATATGGAAATGTATTTCTGTTACCATTATAAGCTGGGGCAATATAGTAAAATACAATTGGAGCTAGAGAACCACATGATTATTGCTAACTGGGGACACTGATGAATGAGTTGTTCTGACTCATAACTGGTTTTGATGTATTTAATACCACATGTCATTTATTTCCGTTTTTAAAACAGAAATAAATGACCTTTCCTTCTGCAATGCACCTAAGCATGGCCCTGTGGGTCCATGTCATATTTATACCAAAAGAAATTGTTTTCATCTCTTCTTAATTGCAAATCTAAAAGCTTAATCCTGTCCATCGTTGGATGGGTCACAGGTCAAACTGGAAATAACAACTTTTCCTGTGTGCACAGCACGTGCCTTGGACTCCTGCTGACCCCATTTTAGAGCAAAACAAGACCTGCCGATCTCTGTGTATGCAGCATGTTTGCAGTATTTGTGACATTTTGGGAAGCAAGCCAAAGCAGGAAGAGTTAGACTGAATGCTAAAATTGCTAACTTATAATAAAAAAGGATTGCTTACAGCCAGAACATGCAGATGTGTGGATATACCTGACAACAAAACCCCTCTTCTGACAGTCTGAGCTTCAATGTGGCGGCAGTGTTTTTAAACAGAACTTTGTGCAATTGTACACAGAGATTACAAGTTCTTAAATCTTAATTTGGATTGGCTCTGGTCATCCTTATCCTGATGTGTACACGCTCTGTAAGAAGAGTTCAGGGTGTCTATACCAATGACACCCTTTAACTTTATGGTTTATTCCACCAGTTTGTGTCCCTAGCACTAATGTCCAATAATGCGGTGATGCTGATCAGCTCATTTAATGTTAATAAATGACAAACTGATTAATCATCAAAATAATGTTTACTGTACCACTGTGAACACTACACAGGGGGCATTTAGGCAAACCCCAAGCCAGCCAAAAGATACAATCTCTCCAGGATGTCAAGCGTCTGTTCTGTCTGCAGGTCCCAGAAACGACATCTGAGATCTCTGTCCAGAAGACTGCAGTCCTAGGAGTAAATATATAGAGAGAGATCTTATAGTATTAAAATGACACATCTGATTCAAATATTAAAATTTGGCCAAAAACAGTATTAATTTTGTACCTTAAACAATTACAACTATTAAAAAATTCTTCATTTAAATAGGGAGTCAATGCTTCAGTCTCTCAGTGACAAATGACCTTGGCACAGAAACAGTGTAGTAGAGTTAGACCCACTCGCTTTATCAAAGCCACAAAAGGGAAAGGGTTAAGAGAAATAACCATGGAAGCACTGAGGAAAAGCCATCCATTGCTTTTTGCCCTTTTAAATTGTCAAGTAATGATTTAGGATAAGGTAGGGTACTGGACACATTCTCTTACAGCTAGGTCCTATCACCTCAGGAAGAGGCAAAATAAGACAGCTGGGAATTGGGAGGAGAATTCAGAGGAGGGGTTGTGGGCAGAGTGTGGGAATACAAGGGGAAAAAAAATAAATCCATATCTGTGCCTGGATGCATCTGTCCAGCCTGTCACTCTGAATTCATTGTCAGTCAAAAGCAAAATGTCACACCTTTCATCTGTTCACCCTGAGCTGCGGACTTTTAATTGCTTGGGTTGAACATAGTGAGATCGAAGTGAGGCAGCAGCGGGGATGAGAGCAAGGTTTACCAGGAGCAGGAGGGCCAGGTGAGGGGCGATGGCAGCCAGCAACAAGACAAGAAAGCAATAAAACTGATAAATGATGCCAAGACACACAGATACTGAGACCCACCACCACCACCCGCTCTTCTCTCACAGCAGCCCTTCTCACAAGCACACCTCTCCAGTACCAGCTGCACCTATAACACCACCTACCCACCCTAACACCCACCATCCCTCCGTCTCCTCTAGAGAACTGGACAGCTCTTATTGAGCACTCGTCTGTTTACAGATCAACGCTTCCCATCGGGTTTTGGATCAATAGGATTATATTTCTTATAAAGCAGGATGGAACAGAGGAAGGTGGGGGTGGCAGGAAGGACGGCACAGAGTTGTGGGCATATGAGTGAAAGGGAAAGGCTCAAGCTGTCAGAGATACTGCATGGGCACAGCTTGTAGATGCAGTGGCAGAGCCACAATTTGGGGAAATAGTAGGGTTTAGGGGCGAATGGAGGTGGGTAGGGAGGGGGGTTACTGAAGAAAAGCCAATACCTACAGATGGGATAGAGGATGGGGAGCTTATTGATCTCCTGTCTGTCTTTTCTTCAGAAGATCAGTGGCAAACAGAGGCCCTGGTGTTTATCATTTAGTCAATGCAAGGATGAGGACACTCTGCCTGAGGATATGGAAATGGATGGCAAACTTTACAATATGGCATGCATTTGTGATGCAGATGTTTTTCCAAAATGTCTTTGAAAGATAATATGAGTGCACAGGGTGAAGGTCAAGGTGGTTTACTTCTTTTCAGAAACAGCAACAGCATTTAGTATTCATGTTTGTTAAGTAGAAGGAATGTAGCAGAATGCTCAGTAAGGAAAACACATTTGTTTTCACTTTTGTCTTTTGATGTGCTTTTTGTGGGGGGGGGCTTCTCTGAGTGGTTTGTGATTGAAATGAGTATCTGTTTGTGTTGTTCATGGTGTATGTTTCTGTGTGTATGTCTATCAGTATTGAAATCTATTCATGGGTAAGTACATAAAGCATGCTCTCCAGCTAAAACTAAATCAAGCCAAATGTTTAATTTCCAAGAAGACAATTGATACATGGGTCAAATGTAGAGATTTGAATGCCAAAATGAGATGGAAAGAGGTTTTTTGAACAATGAATGATGAATATGGTGAATATATTTACATATTTTGAGTGATCAAATGCTGGAGTTTCAAACGTTTAAGATTAGTCAAGTGCTATTTTGGTAAATGCATTAAATTTGCACGGAGCTTTCGGATGGAAAGTGAGATACAGAGAAACGAAGCTCTTAATTACTGGCAGCTCCCCAGAACCAGTTTAGTTCTTGCCTGGGTTTTAGTCATTTTGATGTATATTGTCTAAACCTGCTTCTGAGCTGTGTTTTCACTTCCTTGTCCCCAAAAGGTGACACAAATGTATTCCTATTCCACACAGTGCTATTGATTTTTCTTAGGTGGGGGAATTAATCCGCGCTGAGCGCAAATTATCTTTGAAGCTGGCATTTATTCCCACTCTCACCTCCTGTGCAACACCCTAGATGTGTTTTATCGCGTGGTAATTTGCGCGGGTTGATGCACTGGCATGCTCTGTCAACTTAAAGCCCTGATCTTCAGTCTTGCCCTCTTGAAAACACACACCAGCCTACATAAACATGCGTACTTACTCTCATGCATGCACAAACGCTAACACACATACAGATTAATGTCAAGGTCTTTCCTATTTAGAATTCTAAAACATTATACATGCAGATTAAAACCACGTTTCCTCATGCAACTACTCTGCTGTGGGATGTTCTGTGGGCCTGTCCCTTTTATTTCCTCCCCTCTCTCAAAGTGGCACCAAATGTAATCCTCCTTAATGGATGTGTAATATTTACACTTATACCATAATCGCTTAAACATTCATTTACAGGGCCATATTTGGTTGTTCGTGGCCCTGACAGCCTATTCATCAAAAAGTAAATGTGCAGAACCTCGCGCCCCCTGCAGCAATCAATCAATATGCTCTTCTCCCGGCTACCATCAGTGCAGATACGTCTCAGGCCAAAATTAATCACTGTGAAGTTTGCATAATCCCCCTCCAGTTCCCCTCAAGCCATTACCTCACGTTTGAGAACCTTTACCTTTGAAGACCATTTTGATGACTGAAGGGATTAATCAGAATCTCCCATTCTCAAAACGGATGAAATTGTAAGAGTTTATGCAGTGAATGACATGATATATAAAAAGGGGGCATTTATATTCAGCGATTGAATCTGTAGCTTAACTGATTGTCTGAAGTTTCATTTGAGAAAGTGCGCATGTTTTACATCACAAAGGTCTCAGCCTTCCTCTTTTGAATTATGGAAATTGGGAAATGACTGAAAAGTATTCTGATTTTTATAAATGTTTCTTCATCAGATTGCCTGCTGGTACAAAATATTTGCACAGAAAAACAAGGACAAATAATTTGATGTTTCTGTTTCCTTGTTTTGAATGTCATGAGAATCTTACAAAAGATTGCTTTTTTACCTTCTTTTTTTAATTTTAGGCAGCCTCTACAACAAAAATGTTTGATCTCGAAATGAACGTTAAACTATCACCGTGTGTTGTCAACACAATAAATATATGACCTTACAACATTTAATTCTGCTCCTACATGAAACAAAGCACTAAATATAAATCTTTTGTTGACGACTGTTTAAAAATCTGACTGCTTCAAAATAGTGTACAAGATGAATAACCCGCAGAAAAACGATTTCATGGATTCTGACCCAGTTTAATCACACAGCTTTAGCCTGATTAGCCAGATGACAAATAGGTGACAGCAGAAATGATATCAGGTTAACACCAACAACAAAATAATTGTATAGTACCATATGACTTTACTTACAAAATGCCAAAAAAGGAAATCTCCTATAACTCAACATGTATAGTGCAGGGGTATATATACCAAGGCTGTATCCCTTACCCTGTATGTTAATCTCTCCGATTGATGCTATATAATGTAAGATATAATGCTATATCTTACAAAACATAAAGAAATACGGAGACTTCAGGTTAAACCATCTTTAAATTCCTCTGTATTGTCTGTTTGGCAACTCCAAATGCAAAGACATAGAGATGCTGAGAGAGTCTGTAAATATACATGTGCAAAACAATACAAAAAAGAACAATTACACAGTTATTGATGGTCATATTCTCATATATGCCTAATTTACACAATATTGATGTTTAAATGGATATCAAAAATCCATGGATACCATGACACCTCGAAGCGGATACTAAGCATTTATTAATGAACTTGTCAACAGCAGTAATAGTTATAGAAATTATTATCTTTTATAACCGCTTAAGATGTCTTGATAGCTTCTGGATGAGGGTGGTTACATCCTTCAAATGATAATCCACTCCCTATCAATGATAACAGAGGCACTAAAAGTAAAGTGTATTTTAACTATTACTGATAAATATCCGGATCACACAATATTACAAAATTTAATGGTGACTGAGTATGTTATGTTTGCCTCAGACCTGGAACAACACTATGATTTAATGCAGCATTTCCCCAAAATAAACACTGCGGTGATTTGCCCTTTTCATTTGGTCCCATCTGGTGCTGTATGTTTACATAGATTTGTAGAATCAGAGTTTGAGCTCTCAAAAAATCTTTAATGTCCTCTCCAGTTTGTGTCTTCAAAAAGATAACGTTATGCAAATTCATGAGAAATAATTACATATCAGTAGAAGATATAAGAAGTATATGTATATGTATTTGAACAGTATATTAATTTGCTCTCTTACATTGCAGACAGTGATGTGGTTTCATATTAGTGCACTTAAAGTGATACATTAATATAAGAAATGTGAGGAGCAAAAAAAAGTGACAGCCCGTGGGCTGAAAGTGATTCATTAAAGAGGAAAACACTTTTTTATACATGTGGTAGCTTAGGGTGGACACTGTTTTATAAAGTGAGTGGTCCTTAAAGTGGCAATAAGCACTTCATCAAGCAAACAGTTATCATCAGTTATAACAGCAGACATAAAGAGATTAAGACCGAACCAAATT
Source organism: Rhamphochromis longiceps (assembly GCF_057381845.1). Taxonomy (NCBI): domain Eukaryota; kingdom Metazoa; phylum Chordata; class Actinopteri; order Cichliformes; family Cichlidae; genus Rhamphochromis; species Rhamphochromis longiceps. The sequence goes on along the minus strand of NC_140560.1, from coordinate 30,047,864 downwards.
GTTCCCTGAAGAGGGAGAAATGTCACTAATGTTACACATCATTAGAGCTGCAAAGTATAGGCTGTGCTGAATAAGGGGATGGAATGTGAATATGCTCATAACTCATAAGACATTAGTGTTTAACTGAAGCAAAACTGGTCTTATTTTGTTACTTTTCAATTACTACATAAAACATTTAAATCTTCTATATGATGAATGATAACAATAAATCGTGGACAATGCTTTGTTTCTCAATGATCAAAGAGCAAGAATGTAAGCACCCTTGCATGTTGCAGTTTTACACCGATGCTCAAATCTACAGTCACACAAATCTAAAATCGGTCTGGCACACCTGCCAGTCCCAGCAGCAGAGGAGCAATTTACAATGATTTTTGTTTTCACACATCCTAAGTGGCCAATTCTGCATCCCAGAACTCAATAATGTTGATATCACATTTGGAAGTGGAAGAGTGATTCTGGGAAGAGGTCAGGACAAAACCAGACATCAAGCAAGTCGTAGCTTTGAGTCTGAAAATGGACATAAAACACACAGTTTTTGGCATTTACTTTACTTTACTTTACTTATTAGACTCTCCTGACACAGGTGACTGAAGAAGTCTGTCCTTCTGCTAATTTTGAGGGTTTCCTCATTGTTCTAATCAGTCATGAAAATTTCTGGCAATTGCACCTGATCAGAAGACTAATATCACATAATACATTTGGAAGCCTGTGGAAGTTTCACATCTGTACACAGAATATTACATTCACAATGTTTTTTTATTAATGATATATTGATGTTGTCATAGAAACAGTTGTTCAACCACATCCCTGCCCCTGTGCATTCATTTTACTGTATACTAAATTCTCATCTTGTTTTAGACTGGCTAGTCCGCACATACCACCCGGCTGAGTTCCTGTCTCGGTTGGCAGACGTCAGATGTCCATCACCTGGGTGATGTTCATCCCTGAGGATTATGTTACAAAATCCTTGAACCTATGGCAACTGATTTTTTTGTCTATATTGCATCTTGCATATACTGACTGTATTGTTGCTGCTGACTGCTTAACACTTCTGACAAAACTATGATTGAGTCAAAACTTAATTTAACCAAGGACCATTTGCTTGAGCTGAGAAAAAAAAAACTAAACAAACAAACAAAAAAAACATCAATGGGGAAGTGCCAAGAACTTCAGTTACTTAATTGGCCATTTAAGGTTGGCTACAAAAGCAAATGAACCCTATGGAATTAGCTACTGTGACATCAATATGCCAATGTATCACTGTGTTAGGATACTGCATGTTTGTTACCATATATGGATGAAGGGTGATGTGCTAATTTATCACCTAATGCTAGCGAGCGTGGTTAGCAACCTGTATTCATAAAGTCATATCATCATCATTTGCTAAGTAACTGACTAATAAAACACTAGATTTTAATTCATCAAAAGTGGAGTACAAATTTCTTGGTCTATATCACACAGGAAGTTGTAACATTAGTCAGCTAATCCATTAAACATCTCCCAAAAGGCGCCAACAGCACACACGGTGAAGAGCATCAGTGTAATGGCTCAGAGTAGCACAGATGACTACTAGCAGACGCTGATGGACTCCAGCTGCCTGTGTCAGGACACCTGTCAATTAATGAGGTCACACTGCTAACGCACCTCCAAGTTGATGAGTTATAAAATAAAAATTAACATCACACTAAACATAATTATGATCAAGAGGGAAACTATCAAGCATCACTTTTTTTGTAAACCATTTTTCCTACCATGCTGTTAATATGTATTTTAATACTGTAAAATTAGGCATTGTAACATGTGCTTCTTCTGGAATTAACTCCCTTTTGAATCCTCAAGTGGCCATTAGAGGATCTGCACTTCTGCTAGTCCATGGAGCCTTAATTTTTTTAGCCTCAGAGGTTGCCTTTTGCTCAATCCACATAGACTTGTAAATTGAAATTACTAATTAAAAAATAATAATTAAAAAAATTAAAAACTTAACAGTTCTAATGCAAAATAAATCATCTATTTCTGGATGCTGGAGGTATGAGTGTAACTGTTTTGGCTGGCCTATGTGGCAAAGAGCTTTGCTTTCTCTGTGCCCGTCCAAGAGTTTTATGTTGTTGCATCATCAGTCAGCAGATATGTGCGTCTAAACAATGTACCTTTACAGCTTATGAGGCAACTTGCTAACAAGCTGATAAGTTAGAACGCCACCCTCTCATGCAGACACAGCAACATCTTCTTCATCTTCTTTTAAATGTCATATCTGGTAAGTCTTGCAGTCAGAATCAGCATCTGAATGGACTGTTGTGCCAAACAAATTCAATTTTCCAAGATGAGCTATATAGTCTCTCTATAGGCTCCTCTTGTTTGTATTTTTATTTTAATTCAATTTTCTTGTCTTTATTTATTTATCTATATCTTTTATTATTTACAAGTCCACGTGTAATATGGCAATAGTAAACAAAAAGGGAGAGAAAATAAGTGAAAAGATGCAGAAAACAAGCAGCACTTGACATGGTAACTTCCGGCTCAAACAAACTTAACAGGACAGTGGCCAAAATCCCAGCACTGAGCTTCAGAATTAAGAGTAAAACCCAATGTGTGATATCGCAGCAGCTACAGCTTTGTTTTCTAGTTATGATCCAAACATGTTGTACACAGATGCAGAGCATTTTGAGAAAAAACATATAAACATGGAAATTACAGCAAAACTTGTACACCATTTTCAGCTTGAATGTACCCCTGCTGTCAAAAGACACGAGTCAGTCTTTGTTTGATTTAGTCATACGGAGGTCTAAAATGATTACATTTACATTGCAGTTGAAATGTTCTTGTCATCTCTGGCACACAGATTGTTGCACTTTTGACCCAAATAGAGGGCTGGGGAACAGGAAATTGTTGCAGCTTGTTGCCTCCTTTGTGCCATGCACTTCACTCAGTTTGCCTCATAAACACTAAATAAGTACAAAATGGAGCAGTTATGCGACAGGAACTGATGCTTTTGAATAGACTTTGTACTTACCTCAGTTTACTTGACGTTTTCCAAATACTGCATTGTACACTGGTACAAAAAGGAAGCAAAAGTGGTATAATTAGTGCCACAATACTCAAATATCATTATTATAAGGTATTTACCTTACAACATAAACCACCCTGAGGCAACTGTTGTGATTTGGTTTGATTTGGCGCTATATAAAAAAAAGTTAAATTGAGCTGAATTAGAACTCTAACAGTTCACCAACCAAAGTTTTTAACAATTCATGATGTCATCTGATGCTTTTTTGTGTTGTTATTTTTTAATTGTGTATTTTATTTTATTCTAATGCATTTTCTTTATTCCAGTGTTCAACACTTTCGTCAGTGGTTTTCTGTTGGCTTAGCTTGGCACCCATTAAAATCACATAAAAAACTGAAAGTCACTTTTTGTTATGATCCCCGCTTTATTTGAGTCCATAAATATTGTGATATTGTTTGTGTGGCTGACCTATTCCTATTTTACTCTTCCAGCTTCCCACTGCAGTTGTTGCTGATTGTAGAGGTGTAGCTACTGTACTACTAAGCTATATAATTTCAACAAGGTGTTGATTGTGGCGCAACCTTTACCGCTGTACATGATTGTGTTTCATAGCTCAGCTATTTTCAGAGCAGTAAAACTTCACTGGTGACAACATGCTGACATAACATTTCACTTTACATTTTAATCAAGGCTGAATGGTAGAAGAGTAAACAAGCGCAGTGATGGACACATAATGTTCAGGAGGACCTATTAAATGCTGTATTTGTTCAGTGTCTGCTGAGATTTTTGGATAATGATGGCTTCTGCTGCTATCTATCATCCTCCAAAATAAATGATTAATAGCGTCAGTCCACTGACAGTCACTTTTCCAACATAAAACAGAGTGAAGAAGGAACGTAAGGGATGGACAAAAACATGTGTGGCGTGAGGCTGAGAGACTGCAGCCGCTATAATCAAATAAGGCTTCGTCTTCAGCGTGCATTTATCTTTGTCATCATAAGACTTTCAAAGGCTCAGCAACTCACGACTACTAATGTTCTGCCTTTTGTCACATCCCCAATTGCCTTTTATTAACCATTCTCCGAAAGATAACTCGGTGTGTTTAAATTTTACAGACCTACTCTGGATGTGATCTAAAATAGGTCATAATACAGGATAAAAGATCTCTGCCTTTAGCCTCAAAAGTGTAGCTAAAAAGAGACAGTACTTAGGGCTGTATATTTACTTATAAGTATTTACTTATAACTGGGATTTTCCTGCACAATCATTTCTAGGATTTACAGAGAATGATGCAAAAAAAGAGAGGGTAAATATCCAGTGAGCAGCAATTCTCTGGGTGAAAATGCCTTGTCAGAGGAGAAAGGCCAGTCTGTTTTTTAATCTGATAGGAAGATAATGCCACACAAATAACCACTCTTTACAACCAAGGTAAGCCGAAGTCTATCTCTGAATGCACAACACACCTAATTTTGGGCAGCAGCACTTCTGTCAGCTAAGAACGGGAAACTGAGGGTACAGTTTGCAAGAGTTCATCAAATTTGGAGAGTGGATGATTGGAAAAAAGTTATCTAGGCTGATGAGTTTCAATCGCTGCTGCAGCATTTGGATGGCAGGGGCAGGGTTTTGTGCAAACAACAAGAATAAGAATAAACGCATGAAAGCCATTATCCCTTATAACAGCCATTCAGACTGGTGGTAGCAGTGTGGAGGATATTTTAAGTCCCAAGTGAGCATTATTTAAATGCCGCAGCCTATCTGAAACCAGTATTGTTGCTGACCATGTCCATTATTTTATTACTAAATATGCCTAAAATACAACAAAGTGTAACAAATGAAGAGGCCAATAAATGCATACTCCTAATAAGTGCATACTCCTTCCTAAAACAACACTCAAGATCAAATGTTTCATCTAAAACATTGAGACTGGCCTGAGGGTGGCAGCAGAGGAGAGGTCACAGAAGAGTGTTTCCCATGTATCGTGGTCATTTAATAATAAATCTGCCATGTGACAATATATTACTTTAATTTGGATGAATTTGAGTTTATTTGTTATTCTAGTGTCCAGTGTGGAAACTTCAAACATGTTACTGTGATTGGTTATATAAACTCATTAATATTGTATTCTCTTAGATTTTTAGAATTGTAAGGTATATAATATGACCACTGTTTCTTTCTTATTTTCTTTTCACTGCTGTTGTCATGGGACATTGAAGGATATGCTAAATATATTAATGTTTGTCAGCGATTTTCTGCCACGGTCACTGGCTAATCATCAGAAAGCAAACATTAACTTGAAGAGTGTGTGTAGTGCAAATGTATTTTTGCAAATGCATGTTTGGTGCCATCTGGTGACTTCAAGCACAGGAGCTGAAGCATTTAAATCAAGGGCCGGGCATCTGATAAATGGAACACAACAGCTGCCATATTACTCGAGCTGCTTGGTGGAGTAATGAACACACCGCCAAACAAACTTATTCTGGAAGATCCCCGTGCCTTGTGAACTTATGGAAAAATATAACACTGTACTGTATTGTGTTGTGTTGTTACATAATGCAGTGTTTTTGCTAGTTACTGTACTGGAAAGAAGGAATTAACTCCTCCTCTATTCCACAGTCTGGATGGGAATTTAGTGAAACGAGCTAAAAAAGTGTGTAAAAACTGCTAATGATGTTTGGAGGTTCCCAAAGGAATGTATCACGAGTCATCACTTGTGAAAACAAGCAGCCAGTTGAGTAATCCCCAGTGACTGTAGCATCAGCCTAAGCAAGACAGAACATGAAAATATTCCACAAGCTTTGAATAGTTTTACTAAATTCATTTTTGGGGATGGAAATGGACTCATAAAAGATGGGGAAGACTAGAAATTCTAAAATACAATTTTTTTTCACTAAATCTAGTAAGTATTGACATAGAAAATAACATGTGAGATAAATTTTAAACTGCAGAGGAGTAATTTTGTATGATTTTGCTAAAATATGCTGCATAATAAAAACCTTATTGGAAATTTGATGCTAACCATGTAGTAAAAAATTTGCACAGTAATGTTTTTATTCCCCTGAGTAAAAGTAGAGATTACTGCTAAATCTTGTGATCATGTAATATTAGGTGCTTGCTTCTTTGTGAGATATGATTTCTCACAGTGGATGGGGTACTTTTGTTTCACGATGGACACGCCTGTGCTTGTGTTAGCACAAGCACTGTGGAGGTGTAATCACACAAGTCAAGTCAAGTCAAGTCAACTTTATTTGTCAATTCTGCCACATGTGCAGGACATACACAGAATAGAAATTGGGAGACGCTCTCTGCAAGACCTGAGAAAAAGAAGTTGACGCTGCTGTCTGGCACAACGCACATATTTTTCTCTAAAAGGTACCTAATTATGCTTACTTATAATAGGACTCGAACTTATTTCTGTCTTGGTTATCATCTGTAAAAACAACGTTTCTCTTGTTCTCGTATACTTAAGGTATACTCGTTTTCAAACACGCCTACGTCATGTTAAGTTAATTCTTATGAGAATATTATATTTGAGGAGAGATATAAACCAGCTTTTTGGAGGTAATTAATCTTTTCAGCAATTAAATGTGTTGCTGCTAGCTGGTGAACTGTCAGTGGGTATTGTTCTAAGCTTTCAATCCTGCTTCTCTTGCAGTCAAGATGCCAGAAACAGCTGAGGCTGTGTCAGCCACTCTCACCACCAACAGAAACTGCACTATAGAAATAACCAATGTCAGCGGTAGCTACTGCCTCATTAACCCCAAGTAAGTCTGCAAATGTCTTTGTCAGTTTAACACTTGTAAAACTGATTAATTGAGAAAATAAATGGATAGCATTTAGGGCCAGACCTGAATGGCTGAATGTTTACTTCATAAAACATAAATCAATGAATGACATTGCAGGAAAAACATTGTGATGAACAATGGAAACTTCACAACATTATACATTAAGTTCACTAAAATGCTGCTTCTAAGCTCTTAAAAGCAACAACAAGTGACATGTCCTGCAATTCATAATTAGGTTTGGCTGCCTAGTGTTTGTGAATCACTGTTATTAAAAAAAAAAAAAAGCATAACTAAGTTACATATATGTAATTATTATTTTCTTTTGCATAACAGCCATGTATAATTTGGGGGTCACCACAATCTCCACCTTGTGTTCTTTCTAATAATTCATAAACCTAAATTTCACAAGGAGGGCTCAATGGCACTGCAAGCAAAATGCAGTGCACCATCTATTATAACATTAATAAAATATTAGTTTTATATAGCCACCTACTGTATTTCTCAACAATGTAATATGGATTTCCCCCCCTCCGACCACAAAAAGGAGAAAAAAATTAATAAAACACAGCAACAAAATAAATATAAACAATTCATGTCTATTGGAATCTGTGCCATCCTTCTACATTTATCTAGCTGTGGGAAGACAGGCCATATTTTGGATGGCTGGTTTTCATGTGTGACATTACTTTGCTGAGAACATCCACCTATCCATCATGCAGTGACACACACTGCCTCATTGCACATCGCATGCAGGTACACTCACTGTTGCTTAGAAGTCCACAGTAGTACTCCCAGTCACACTCCATCCATCAGCATAAGATGTTTCACCCTGGAAAGCCCAACACTCAAAAAGTAAATTGACAATCTCCACAAAAGTTACAAAAGTGTGTTTTTTCATCAAAAGTACGAGAAGTGTGACATAAAAGTTGTTAACTGATTAGTATCCTCTGCACACGGCCATTAACAACCAGAAGAGTCTGTTCAGTGACAGGTTGCTTCTCCCAAAGACAAGAACTAACAGACTTAAAAACTCCTTTGTCCCACACGCCATCAGACTGTTTAACTCCTCTCTGGAGGGGAGAGGGAGGGGAAACAGGAGGACAAAGGAGGGGGGAACAACTAAGCTGTAGTGCCTCTTCACCTCACTGTGCAATACCTTTTGTGCAATACTTTTGTAAATAGTCAACGGTGCAATAGACTCAATACTTGAAATGTGCAATTCACTTGTATTTTTATTTTTATTCCTATTTATTCTATTTATCCCCTTCGTATATTTTATTTATATTGTCTCTGTATTTATATATATGTGTGTGTGTATAACTCTGTAACTTCTGTCGGTGCTGTGCTTTTTTGGAAATCGAATTTCCCAGAGGAACCCACCCGAGGGATTAATAAAGTTCTATCTTATCTTATCTTATCTTAGTGACGGTAAGGATTTATCTCTTGCTCTAATGTGTAGGGTGTACATGAAAAGTGGCTTCTGTCAACACCCGCCCCAGCCCACGATTCGTACCACCAAGACAGAAGTGTGCTCCTTCACCAAGGATGACAACACTGCCACGGGTGCCGTCGGCATTCTAACCTACGATTTGTTCCATATGCAGTTTGCTCCGAGCGCATGGCGATCATGTTCTCTGTGCCTTTTGACCACAACCTGTATAAGAACCAGCTGGCCATGGGTGTGTTTGAGCAATCCCGTGCTTGTGACAAACAGCTGTATGACCGGATGTATGATGGGAAGGATCTCAGCAACTTCACCCGCTCTGAGGCAAATGGCTGTGGGCTGGAGTACAAGGCAACATATGTTGACCTGAGGGCCACAATGTCTACTGTTGGAAAAGCCATGGTTAAAGTGGAGCTCTATGATAAAATGGGTCATTAGTGTGCAGTCTACTGGTGTTCTGCTTTTCTGTGTTTTCTTGTTTTTCTAGTCGCAGAAAAATAAACTTCATTTGATTTGACGACTCTTGTCATCCTAAAAAAAAACATTTAGGAGAAGAGGAAGACTGATTTTGCTGTCATCTGTATTTTGTGTCTGCTGAAAGATATCAATATCTGACAGCCACCTCATTGATTCTCCATTAGCTTAGCTCTTGGGCTCATGTACACGGAATACTCTATTTTCGTTTATTATGGTAATAAAACATTCAGACCCAATGCTTGTGCTACTTTGAGTGGGATATGTTTTCATTCATATGCTTTCATTATTACTGATGAACTGTAATCATTTTTTAATCTCTTATCTGGATCCGTCCAATTCTAATGAGCAACAACAGATGGAAGATGTTTTTTTAATTTCTACAAAAACAATATTGTTCTTCCTTCGCTGTTAGACTCTCCATCTTGCTTGATTGTGTGGTATTTGGAATGCAAGAGTTTCAGCAAGATACTAAGCAAAGTATCGCTCCAGAAATGTCTGTCCCAACTTGTTTCATCTGCTTTTTTTACTGTTTCACAATACAAGAGGAATGACAGTCCCAAAACACATTCATGTCTTGTTATTATAGTCTTGAAGGGCTCACCTCAGTGGTTGGGATCCAATGGGAAATTGTAGGAAACTGTTCAATTTAGCCACAGGCTAGGGTGTGGCTGTTTCATCCCACAGGGGAAAAGAGTAATATTTGTTCTCATAGTCTTCTTTTCGTGTGGGTCGTGTGTTTGGAAAGAGGGTGTGCTATCCTGTATTTAAGCAGGGTTGTACTTCAATTGGGAGGGTTTTCTGAGTGATTAATATATCCTTGGGGGGGAAAAAAAGAAAAAGAAGAAAAAGACAAAAAAAGGAAAACCAACCAGCAACTTTTACTGTTTTTGGACTTCAAGTACTAACAACGCTTCTCAGCAGGTAAGTCACTTCATTTAGGGAAAATACATTTAGAACAATGACTCTCCTAGCTCTTATAATTTGTAAGATATATAGAACTTTGATGAGGCTTTTGTTTGATTTCTTTAATGTATCTGTTGATAAAATGAGTGATCATGTTCTTTCATTTTCACTCTAACTTTATCACTGTGTAGTACTAATTATAAAGTACTGTCACTGGAGTGGTACACTCTGTTAAAAGACTGCAGCAATTCTATGTTCTCTTGTAAAATCTCATTAGCCTGTGAAATACACTATTTTTACGCAGTGACAGTCGATGTGTGCTTTTGAAGGTCAGCGGAATGATATTAGAGTACATCATCAGAGACGAGGTCGAACCTGAGTTCTATATTGTTATAAGTTTATTCCTATGATTCTCACTGCAGTTAGGAGGAAATAAACATCCATGTTACAGGTATGAGCTGGTTGACATTTAAATTATTTTTTATTAGATCAACAGAGCTCGCAGCCACTGCAACATGACAGAGACAGCTGAAGCTGTAGCTGCTGACGTGAGCAGCAAGAGAAGTGTGACCATCGAAATATCAAATCTCACTAACAGCTACTGCCTTATGACTTTTCGGGCTTATATGAAATACATAGAAGACCAAAAAAAAAAAAATGTTGAATGCATTTTTCTATTTGTGTACTAATTAGGGTATACCTTGAGAATGGGGATGCATACAACCCACCGCAACCTACAGTGCCCCCTCTAAAGACAGAGGTTTGCACATTCACCAAGTCCAGCAGCAAAGCAACAGGAGCTGTTGGTGTACTGACCTATGACCTTTTCGAGAGGTCACAGAATGACTTCGCTGAGACTGTGGCTCTCATGTTCTCCGTCCCCTGGGACTACAACCTGTACAAGAACTGGTTTGCAGTGGGCATCTATAAAAGGGGCCGTAACTGTGACAAGGATTTGTACAAAGAAATGTACTACGAGAAGAATCAGCATGAACATGGGTTTGTCAGGGAGGAAGCCACTGGGTCAGGAATCAATTACATGGGTAACCGCCTAGATATCAGGGCCACTATGTGTCCTCTAGGCAAAGCTATCATGAAGGTAGAGGTGTGGGATAAGCTTCTTACACCCATGGGCCAGCAGGCATATTAAAGGGCCCCTTGATACCAGTATTTTTGTCATGTTTCCTGACAGCAGAATTCATTCTCTGCCTTCTGCTTCTTCCTGGTAGACTGTTTCTAATACAGCAGGCATTGTTGCTGACATGTGTCTGTATACCTGGATATTACCCTTCAGTAAATCTGCTTAAGATATGAATTTAGTTTGTTTATAAATTCACCCCCCACCCTCCCAGCCCCCGATCACACACACACGCACACACTGTATAATCACAGCTTCTCTCTGTTGCAATAGCATTCAGTTTTAAAATGGAATCTTTAGAAATGGAAATCAAAGGATGACTCACCGGAGGATGAGGGCATATAGCTTAATGAAATACGCTGAAAGCTTGTCTGTATTTACCTTGACACTGTAGTCTGAGGAATAAAATAAACCTTTTTTCTGAAGCTATTTGTGTATGACTGTCTGTTGACTGAGTTTAGAAGATGCAAAGGGTTTAAAAAATGAGATTTCCAAAGCATGCGCCATGTGCTGTGCATTTATAAAGGCTTCATAAGGATCAATCTGAAGTGGGATTGATATAGACAAAAACAAAGGGTCCTGTTTCTTTTTGGGTGTCCCCTCCCCCCATGGCTGAATTCTACTTCGTCAAAGTCTTGGTATCACTTGAAAAACAATTGTATTATTTATGAAATTGTAATAGCTATTAGCTATGTTACGGCTAAATTACAAAATTTTCTGTAAAATCAAAGCATTCAATATCTCTAAAAACATGCAACGCAAGTCTGCGTTACTGGTTAGCCAAAAGATCATTCAGTATGCATGCCAAGTATCCTTGGGATAGATACTGTATGACTGGGTGAATGAGGCATGTTAAGTGCTTTGAATGGTCAAGTAGAGTAGAAAAGTGCTATTTTAGAACCAGTCCATTTACTGTTAATTTGCAGTAATAACTTGTAATGTAAGCTCATTACTTAATCTTTACGAAGCAGTAAACCTGAGATAACTTACATCTGCTTTCTTGTGATTATCATCTTGTCAAGTTGGATGAGATTTGGGTGAAGACCCTATTTTTGTAACTTGTGATACTTACTAAAAGCTTATAACTATTTAATTGGGTAGAAATTACCATCTTGTTGTGTAATGTCGTCATCAGATTTTATTTTCCAGTAATGGCACAGCCAATTCTTTGAAGAGACAGTCATTAACCTTAGGGAAATTTCCCTGTGAGCTTGTCACAAAGAAGGCACAATATCTCCTCTTAATTCACATCTTGTATGAGGTTATTATAGGTTCTGCTTATTCCGTCTACAATCTCAATACTGCCTTCCTGATTCTGTTTTCCCATTAGATTTATGGTGGTTTCGCCGTATTAACAGTTCAAACCACAAAGAAGCTCAGATCAAAGGTTCTGCACTCTGTCACCTTTGCATTTGCATAAAAGCCAAACATAGAAAAGAGGCATAACCTCAGCATGTTTAAGCACAATCCCTGAAGCACTGTTGAGTGACACTGGAGAAACGAAACAGTCCCTATAAACAGATGGGAACACTAACAAGAAACTTTTAGGTGTTTTTTTTAGGTATTAACTTAAGGACAAATGCCTGCACATTCCTTTCAAATTTTCCTCTTCAATCTCTCCTTAGCATTTACTATACCTGTGCACACAAGTACACATTTATTATTTGCATCATACTGTTTACTGCATGTGTTTGTGTAAGTGTGCTCCAGTATTTGCATCTACATTAGTATGTACAGTATGTGTTTGCACCCTTTTGTGGTGAGCATCTCTTAGTCTGGATACGCACCTGCGCCTGCAGATATTTCATATCAAATGCATTCTTTTGTGCATTCTTTTGTGCATTATGCGATTTGTATTTTGAAGTGAAAAAATCTTTGGAGAACAGTGCAGGATTAGACCCTTAAGCAAGGAAGAAAAGATATGAGAATTTTTTTTTCTAGGTAGATAAATATAAGAGGCTCAGCATTTGAGGACTGAAACAGATGCTAAACACGAGGGAATCTGACTACTTTTCTGATAAAACCTTCTGTTCCAATCCTTCCCGGATGTTAAGAGGCAAGGGAAGTGAATAAAAGCACGAGAGGAGCAAAGTCACCATGTCTTTTTATGAGACATATATCAGCTGATCACATTTAAACGACTGCAAGGTTCTAGTTACAAACACTACAGGAAGTTGAGAAAAAAAATTTTAAAGCACACAGCAACTCAAATAAAATTGGAAAACATGGGAAAATATAAAAACTGTTATTTATTTGCATTTTTAGGAAGCATTTTTACTTTATAATAGCATTTTCTGCATTATTATATCACAAATAATAATTATTGAATTCATTTCTGGCACTACTAATATAGTGGCTACATTTTTCATCAATTTTCACTTTATTTTTAGAAAAAGAAAAGAAGACACATGAAGCTTTGGAAAGGAGTGGCTTCCTTTCCATAATCCCCACCTGTTATTTCCTGTGTCTATTTAACATATTTTTTGATAATTCATTCTTAATATTAAATTTCAGCTTCCAGTTTATTTTGTTTTACAGTGATTCTAATCGCCAACAGTGTTTAAGAAATATATTTGTCAATCTGGTCGTGCAAAAGAAATTTCCATGATCTAAAGTTTGACCGTGGGCCTATACCTCTGTGTAAAAATCACCCAGGTTATAATCAGCTGCATAAAAGATATTATTGCCCCTTAAAATAAACAGGCTTCTACTTAAAAAGGTTAGTTTTTCAGCATCGTCAACAACAGAATAAGCTCTCAAAGACTGCCATCTAGAGGCCTCCTACATATATTATCTCACACAATTACCTGCTCTAAGCATTTTAGAGACAGCTGGGGGAAAGTATTTGGGTAAAAACCTTTTCTAAACTCTACAGTTTGTATACGACATTCATAATATAATATGTCCCATGAATAGCTATTTCAAATTCTTGGTTTTAAGAGGTAAAGCTGGCTTTGTGTCCTTCAGAAACTGATTACTCCGTGTCTCCTTCTCCTACCACCAGCTACAAACATGTCTTGACATCCAGCAGTGTCTGGTACACTTTGATAGTTTGCTGTGCATCTGACCTGATGTGTGTCAGGCTGGTACCCAACACCTGCAGCCCCAACTCTGGAGCTCAGTTTCAGGCTTCAGTCTCAGTCAGGTTCAGTTTCTGTAAGAGTGGGGGGAAAGGGGGAAGGTTGGCTTACACAGACGTGCTTGTTTGTTTTGTTTTCAAAGATTTATGCGGTTTATATTTCACAAACTCTTAATAATTCCTTTAAGCTGATACATGAAGGTCAAATGTCATGTTATTCCTGGCAGGGAACTGTCATACCATTTTAGTTTGTTATTTTTGAATCTCTCAGCATGTAGAGTGACACAGATGTGTATCATGTAACAATACCGATAGCCTGAAGGAAAACACTTAGGTGTTCTTTATTTTCAGAAGTTTTACATTAACAAAATCATTCTTGATGCTTTGAATCCTCTAAATATTTTTAATCTTGTAAAAAAGGATAGCGATTTGAATTTGAAACGTTCAGCTTTTTTTTTTATTAACACTAAGCATATTCATTTAAACTTGAATTTATCCTGTCAGTCGACCTACTTTCCTTTTTATACCTTTAAGAAAATAAAATTTCAATGCAATAACCCCTACATAAAATTGCTCCATAAAGTAGCTAGAATTGATATTTTTATGCAAAAAGCATTAAGAAAGGATATTTGTAGTGATGACCTCACAGAAAAAAAATAGTTAAAATAAGTGAAACCAGGCTTCCCTTCACACTGAAGCATTCCCATGATTCCCAGCTCATTATTGGTTATCCTGCTTGAACACTTGGTTTTTTGACTGTTTGTTTTTTTGCTCAGAATTGCTCACAATATCCAGCTGTTTTGAATAAAAAGCACACTTATTGTTTCTGCCCAGGGCAAATTGGCAATTAAAGTAGCAGGTTTAGTGAACAATGTTCAGTATCTGCTGGATACAACAAAGAAGGCGTTTTCTCACAAGTTTGCAGTATCAGCTGAAAAAAAATGTGTGTTTACAGTTCATATATATATATAATTTGCTTTTTCAGGGATAAATGTCTCAGGTTCCTCATCAAACTGTTGATCTGCAGGCTGCTGCAGGCCTTGCTCCTTTTCATCATCACTGGAGAACTGATGTTTCTGGCTCTTTTCATTTTCATTTTCAGCTGGCAGTGAAACAAGGTTATCCATGCTTCATATTTCTTTGAGTTTATTCTGACTGATCTAGCAGCCGTTTTCATGTCAAACCTAGCTGAATGTACAGTCATCTGCTGCCAGCATGGTGTCAGCCAGCTGAAGGGTCAGCTCTGACACAGCAGTACCAGCTGCCTGGCTCTCACACAACAAAGTAATTACTCATGTCACACTGAATGACTCACATCAGTGGGTGCGATCTTTAATTTTCATCAAATCTGGACAAACTCCAGTGTGTATGTGTGGCAATAATCTAGCAAGTGGGGAAAAAAACATGTGTCATGCAGAAAAAGTTTATTAGGCATCAGGACATCTATAAATCAAATTAAATATCACTAATTGATCAAGAACCTGATATAGGCTGACTTAAGATTCTCCCTTTCATCAGTCATACATGAATCCCCAGTCACACTATCAAGGGCACATATGAAAGCCTGCAGCAGTTGATAGATGCCCTAACATGCCCTCATTCCAACCACACTGCCAGATCACTGGGGTATTGCAGTCATGGGTTCCCATAGTGAGATGATCCAGAAGCACCTAACAAAGAGCCAAAACTCAACACCGTCAACCAGGTGCACAGCTGAGGCTCACTGGTCCCTCCTACTGAGCGAGAGGGGGGCAGTGTATCTTTTTTTTGCTCTAAAAAGTTTATTTCAGAAATACATGTTGGTGTGTTCATGGCTTTTCTATGAGAATTAGTTTAACTAGAAACTAATTCCAAAACAAGGTTAGGTTTGATAAAAAGGCTGTTTACATTTTATGCTCTGTAAAATCTAAATGCAATCAGAATGTAATTATTTGAAAATATCTTAAAACAAGAGTTCATTCACAATGGAACACAGAAAACTTGGTTTAAACTGGGAGATTTTACAATTTAAAATATTAGCTAATTTTTCATTTAAGTACAGGAACATGTTTAGAGAAAGTTGGAACAATGGCAAAAAGTTCTGGGAAAGTAAATGGTACTAAAAAGAATCAGCTGGAGGAACATCTTGCAGCTAATTAGGTGAATTGGAAACATGCGACTAACATGATTGGGTATAAAAAGAGCATTTTAGAGAGGAAGAATTTCTCAGAAGTAAAGATGGGTAGATATGTATAGTAATTTCTGAATGTATAGGGGTGGAATTAGTAGCTTACACATCTGGAAAGACACCTTCAGTGCTGAAAGATATATACAGGTTTTAGATTAACATATGGTCCCATCCCATTTAGGGATTTCAGTGCAATTCAGGTAATTTTATATAGTGCCACATCACATATTTGGTGATTTGGCACTATATAAAAATTTGGTGATTTGGCACTGTATATAGTGCCAAATCACAACACCAGTTGTCTGAAGGCAGTATATGCTGCATTCTGTATCAACTAAAGGCTTTTCAATGAGCCTTTAGAACTCCCTGATAATAATGAATTGCAACAATCCAGCCTAGAAGTAATAAATGCATAAACTAGGTTTTCAGAATCACTCAGGGATAGGATATTTCTATTTTTAGACATTTTGCACAAAATGCAAGAAGGCAGTCCTTCTACATATTTGTTTAATTTGCATATTTAAGAACATATCCTAGAGCTGAGGTAATGCCATACAGAGCAGGTATCTGGTTGGACACCATGTTTCTATGATTTCTAAGGTCAAGTTTTATTTGAATTTAGAAGCAGAGATTAGTGTCACCCAGGTCTTTTGTCTTTGAAACATTCCTGTAGTTTAACTAGTTGTTGTGTGTTTCCTCTGGCTTCATGGATGGATAAAGCTGGGTATCTTCTGCATAGCAATGAATATGTATGCCGTGTCTTCTAATAGTACTGCCGAGGAAAGTATAATATAAATAGAATTGGTCCCTGCACAGAACCTTGTGGAACTCCGTAATTAATCTTAGTGTGTGAACAACACTCCTCATGCGCATTAACAAATTAGAGTCTATTCGATACATATGATTCAACCCACTACAACTACGATTTCTGCAGTAAACTATTGTGATCGATTGTATCAAACTGCACTGAGGTCTAGCACGACAAGCATAGAGATGACTCCATTATCATAAGAAGAGTATTCATAACCTTACTAATGCTGTCTGAAACTCTTCAAATTAACCGTTTCTCTGCAGATTAGTTAACTGTTTCACAACTACTCTTTAAATAATTTTAGAAACAAAAGGAAAGGTAGAGATGAGCCTATTAGCTAAGTTAGGTCAAGTGTTCCTTTTTAAGTGTAAACTCTTTTTGAAAAGTCAAAATGAGCTAATATGTTTCTTAAAATATTGCAATCAAATCATTGCATTTTTTTTACTTAAATTTTTCAACTCAAAACAGGGTCCCTATGAAAATGCATTTGGATCAGCCGATTTATACTCAGCATATTATCTAATAGTACTGTGGTATATCTAAGAGGTTGGAGAAGAAACTATTGACCTCATACACTTGAAACGATTCCTGTTGAAATGATAGTTCGTGGCGCTACTACAAACCAATCCCAGATCCCTCAGAGAACATGTGTTGTTGATACATATTTAATATGTACATGCCTCTAAAAATAGAAACATTCAGAAGTATGTCACTATTTTTCTTTGTTTTATTGATGTGATGGGAAGCATCTCCCTTACTAAAGTGAGACACCCACAATGTCTTCCAGGAAGTTTTGATTTTGTTATGCTTTTGTTTTGAAGTCCATTAACCACTCTCTTTTTTGAGGTCAGCTTCCTGAAGGCCTGATTCATGGAGTGCACACACGATTACGGCCTAATGATGCTCACCTGAAAGGAGTTCTCCAATTATCCACTGCTAGTGGGTTAAACCATCAGATGAGAGCTGAGGGTGGGATCGGGCTGAATCTTCAATTTGGTTTGATTTAGTTAGTTTGCATATTATTTAGCTGGGGTGTGTTTGTAGTCAGATATATGTGAGCTGTGTTAAAATAACTACAGTATTTGTCTTTTGTAGCTGGACTGTGTCAGGGGAAATCTTTTAAATTTTATTGGTGGTGGTATGACCTGCACCTATTTAAGGAGGGGTTTTCTGAGCAGCTGCATTGGTCATTTTTAGATGTGTCACTGGTGAGCGTGTTAAACCTCTGTATGTGTAAAAGAAATATATTCAGAGCTCTGAGCAATGACTGTTTTTTCCCATTTGGTCCCCTTCACATTACCTTGCGAGCACTACATATATCTATTTGTTTATATGGTTTGGCTTGTTTGTGGTATTTTTATTACTGTTTTAAGCCATTAAATAGCAGCTTCATTGCCCAATGATATTGATCATTGGGCAGGTGGTGCCTTTAGTGCACTTGTATGTAGTTCCATGCACTTAATTGTGCCCATTTGCCAAAACATGCTGTTCCAGAAACAAAGGATTAAAAACCCAACAATGGGTTAACAGAGCCAAATACTGTCAAGCCTTGCATTGCTGTGATAGTAGAGATGAAGAAAAGATTATTAACAGGCTCCACTGTGTACAGGACTTTTGTGCTTAAGTATTTTCATGAAAAAATCAGTGTTTTTTTCCTTTCTTTGTTTTTTCTTGTGTTGTTTTGATAGTGGTGTCTGTGTTCAAAATTTACTTGTTTATGTCTGTTTGTCAGTTTTTAATAGAACCACCAGAGGGCAAAATTTCTTTCCTGAAACATTTTAAAGCTCATGTACAACTATTGGCCCTTTGTGTATAGAATGTATGTTAATATTTTGTGATTGATAAAACATGACTGATGTTGATTGCAGAGTCTCATCTTGCGCAATGGCACCAGAAAATGTATTTCCTGGCTCTAACTATAAGACGTAACGCAAAGTTGGATGAGATCAGAAGGGGGTGGGGAGGATGAGAATGACCCGACATCTAGAGAGGAAGAAGGTCACTAAACACATTTTCCCACCCAGTCCTGCCAAACACACACACATAGACGCACACACAAATGCAGGCCCACCCTGTAGTGTTTTGTGTGCCAGATGAGGGCGTGATACATGACTGTTGTCACTGCTTCCTTCACTACCTCAGCACTTGAAGAGCACAGCAACTGCACTGAAATATACTGATCACTAAAGAGACAGTGAAACACTGACTAGAGCAAAAAGCAAGACCATCTGCCTTACACACAAGTGAAAAGGGTGTTTAATCAAATAGCTGCAAAGGTGAAAGGGTAATTTCACAAGAATGGTACTGTATTTACAAGTCATAGTAAGCATACAACTGTAGATTTATTGGTTTAAAATATAAAAAATAAAAATGCATACAGTTCATGGCATGAGAGCAGGCAGGATGTACTTTCACAGTAAGTCCATGAAGTCCTGACAATAGCAGAAATACATAAGAGTATATAAATACACATTTTTGTTCTAAATCTGAAAGCACTTATAGTGGCTTTATTGTCATTCAGGGCTAAAGATAAGACTTTTATCTTTTTGTCATTGTTCAGTGTTTGTCACAATTCTGTGCAGGCAACTTAAAATGTCTTTTGTCTGGAGGGAGATACGATTTTCTTTTAACCAGCTTCTCATCACATGAGTATGAAGATTACTTACAGTTAATAAAAACAGGCCTCGACCCTTTGAACAATTTGTGTGCTGTGACTTGAATAACTAGATCCATGCATATGGTTAACTTCTTCTCCTCCCTACACATACACACTATTGAGTGTTTAGGACCTTTGTCAAAGATCAGATATGAACATCTTTCTCCTTTTCAGAATTAAAAATCATTTAGTTTCTAAATGCTGTCTTCATAAATATATTTTATATTTTTAGGCTCAAAGTTTAACAGCAAGAAAACTAACAAAACATTGTCTATGAATGCAAAAGCAGCTCAGTAATAAACTTTACCTTGTCTTTCATCAGCCCGAGTGTCTTGCATAAAACAAAGTGTCAATACAAATTTTGTTTCTACTTTTACAAGCTCCGGAGCTTTCGTCAGGCTAATCACAAATATTGGGTTCTCCAGTATAAATGAAATACTGTGAGCAAACAAGAGATGACCAATGCTTCAAGCAACGGCCAACTCTAGTGTCAAGTGGTTTAAAACAAAACATTTTTGTCACAGTAAATGAGATACAGTATAGTACAGAACATAGTTTCTGACAGTGTTTGTCTGTATTAAGAAGTATGTCACCTAAGAGAAACAGCTGTGATGCCACAGAACACTATCTCTGAGATAGTGCCAACTATGTCTATGTGGCTAATTTAAGTTGTGAAGTGCAGAAGATCTAAAGATTCAGTCTCTGCTGAGATGAAAGTGTATGAGCAGTCTGTAAACAAGGTTAGGGGAAAAGAGAGAACATAGCTGAGCAGAGATTTTAGGTTATCAGGAGTTGCCATCCCCATTTTTGGTCTTAAGTACCACCAGGCTAACCATGACAGGGATCAGGCAGATGGGCGTGATGACCAAAGCAAACATGATGGCAGGTGGTGGGTCACTTAGCTCATCTGTGGGACAA
Organism: Rhamphochromis longiceps; assembly: GCF_057381845.1. Lineage (NCBI taxonomy): Eukaryota > Metazoa > Chordata > Actinopteri > Cichliformes > Cichlidae > Rhamphochromis > Rhamphochromis longiceps. The sequence continues at coordinate 30,027,485 of NC_140560.1, read as the reverse complement.
TCCTTGAAAAAAAGGGAATGAATGTCCAAAAAGGTCTGTTCCACCACACGGTTGGGCCATGGGATGAAGTATAAGTCACATATGTCTTCTGTACACATGCTTAGGTTGCTGTACCAACTGAATAGAAGGAGAACATGAAAAGTAAATTAGAAATTGGCATTTAAACAAAAAACATTCATTTTAAATATAAATGCACCCTACTTACCTGTTTACCTTACTCCAAACGCACCAGTCGGTTTCGTTCAGTGATGCCATTGCAAGCTTAAAACTTTGCACACAGTAAACAGCAAACATGTCGGAGAGGCAGCCCATTCCATCTGACTCATCTTCACAAACTACAGAGCAGAAGAGAAGAATCAACAACAACAAAAAAGGGGGGAAAGGGAAAAAGAAAGTGGCTTTAAAAATGAGTTGTACATAAAACAACTTCTGCAAGACTCCCTTTATCAAATTATATATGAAGATATATGATTATGTATGTTTAGAAGGTTATGCCACTTACCAAACTGTCCAGTGGCATCTGAAAGAGAAGAAAAAACACTTTTTAGCTTAAAAACATGTACATGAAGCAGTAAGTCTCTCCAAATCTGCCATGTAAGCCCTTCCTAATTCAGTTCATTAAAAAACGCATCTGTCCAAGCAAATCGGAGTACCATGGGAATTTTTAGTCTACTTTAGATAATGAATTCTTTCCACATCTCTAGCACAGAGGCAGGCACTTTCATATATAAAAGGGAGACCACACACTCACCGAAGAGAAAGGAGAGGAATAACCCTATGAAACCAAGTGCTCCCTTCATGTCAGAAAAAATGAATAAAGGTGTGTTTTCCCCAGCGTACAACCATGTATAAAAAACCAAAACTTCTTAGACTTCGCACAGCGAGGCATAACAGGAAACCCGACAGGATGGAAGAGAAGCAGTGCAATCTTCGGTTACCAGATGTCCAAACAATGTTACCCGCGGTTACCAGATGTTCTTCGAAGATCTGTCTGATGGCCCTGCGCCTTGGCAGCAGCTCTCCCCCTCTCTAACACACGTTTCTTTAAAAATTTCTTCCGCTTTTAAAGGGGTGGAGGCAACAAAGATTGTCCTCTCCATTCTCCCAAATAAAAGGGAGCACACCCAAGCTGGGGCTGGACTCACATCTGAAAACCCTTTACTCTTTAACTCTTGTTCTGCTTTTTAGTCTCAGTTTCTCACAGTCGAAGGCCTGGCCAGCTCACAGCATGTGATTTATTTGCCTTTTGGGCTGCCTCTGCCAAATAGGAAACATAAGTAAACATTTAGGACTTAGCGTTTCGGGGTGGATGTAATCATGACTCTGCAGGGTGTGCTCTGCAGACAGCCATGATTTCATATTTAGGTTAATTTGACCAAACCTGGAAAGAGTTGTTTGTCAGAGTTGACCAGCTGTTTAAAGGGCCAACTATCGTTACGCGTGCATGCTAGTAGGAAAACATTCTGTAATTAACGCTACAAGTACGGGAAATCTTGCTCATGTGTGTGATACATCTGGAAGATAGTTTCTCACTGTCCCTACTCACCACTTAAAAAAAAAAAATTGTGTGCAAGAGAGGTGCTTTCACTGATTGAATTAAAAATGAAATCTATGGTTTAGGGTTTCTCACAACCAGCTTGTTAATTTATGACACTAAATCCATATGTTCGGCCTCTCACAACATCTGTTTGCCAAGCAACCTTTTGATTTAGTAATGACATCAGGAAATGTGTTCTCTTTTTTTTTCCAGCGGGTGGGGGGCTCAGAGTTGAGAGCACTGGCAGGGGGAGGAGGGGGACAGTCGGGGGATACAGGAAAAAAGGAAAAAAAGGAAGGCACAGGATGAGGAACAGTGAAAGGGGCACTGCTCCAATGTTCTAGTTGTTTCACAACTCAGAGTTCATGCGTTGATCACAGACGTTGCGTGGGGTGAATGACGAACAAATTTAGGAAGTCGAGCCAGGTGGGGGCTGCTCGTGATGAGGTTTCAGTTAACCTCCAACCCCAAACCATTACGGGCCTCATGTCCACTGACGTTGACCCCTTACTGGTAGAGACCTCCCCAGGAGTTTGTCTTGGATTCTCATGGTAATACACAAGGACAAATCTTGGCAGAAAAAAGGATCCCTGAGTTCTGCTTTTCTGGTTTGTCAGTTCCAGACCAGGCAAATAAGTTTAGAAATGTAATCCAAAGCAATTCCTCAGAGGACACAATTACATAAACCCTATTTGGAACTGTAAAAATACAAAATCTAGGACATATAGACATAGATGTATAGCTGTCAGTCTATAATAAAGTGACAGAGAAAATGTATGCACTTACTAAGAGTCATCATCCTGTCTGTTGAGTTAAACTCTGCAAAGAAAGGGTATCAGTTAGTGAGCAGTCATGCATGAATTTTGTTTCTTCCTTGGTTTGTTGCTTATTTCTGTAAATGTACTTACCTACTGTTACTGTCGGACGCACAGTTACCTTTTCTTCACTTTGACATACCACTGCTGTGCTTGCTGTAATAAGAGGAATAAAATAAAGACCTGAACACTGGAATATAACTGTTGATTTAAAACACCACAATATTTTATACGTGCAAATAATCTTCTATATGTAGTTTGCAGGCCTGACTGGGGCAGTAAAGGAAATAACATGCCATGGTGAATGAACAAATGAGTGCATCCTCCCTTTGTCTAGCCCTTTTCTAGGGAAATCTTAATGTGTTCAACTCAAAAGCTCATCCCATGTGATCACGGTCTTATTGCGCGAAATAAATAAGTAATTGACTGAAATATTTTATTTATTAAAGACTCGTGACAACTGCATTTAAAAAAAATGCAACAAGATTCATAAAAATATCCTCCTAAAGTAAAAAAAAACTGATCCAAGACAAATCAGTTGTCTTGGGCTGATCACAATTACTCTGTGACCCTTAATCCAAACTGTTTCAGTGTAAAACTCAGTCATGGCATTGACTAAACTCCTTACTAAAATCTACTAATTACTAAAAGTTTTCTTTGAATTCTTACTGAGAGGTGAGTTCTTGGAAAAGTTAAAAGATTAAGTCAGAATAATAAAAATTAGGATAGCATAAAGCCTTTACTTACCCCAGATGAAAAAAGGCATAAAAACTCTGAAATACATAACTAAGAATCTGGTGAGTGTCATTTTGCCTAATGTTCTTCTCCTCTTCCCTGATGGGTAAGAATTACATATCTCAACCTTTTGCAGGAAGGCTGTGTAAAGCAACAGGAAGCCCTCATTTCCTAGTAGGGGCGGACTCACCAAATGGGGCAAAGAGCCTCTGATAAAGTTAGGACTATTGCGGCCCATTGGTGCAGGACTACCAATCTCTCTCTCTCTTCATCTATTTCCTTAGTTTGTCCCACCCTCTGTTTTCAGGGGCCACACTTTGTCCTGTTTTTCTCTTCCCCACTTTCTGCCTCTTTATTTATCATTGCAAGCAGAATTTTATTGCAAACATGGTTTCCAGCTGCAGGAGTTTCTGATCAAATGCAAGCTATGTTAGACTGACAGGATACATGCTGCTGACAAGTCGCTTTTCATGTCTTGCATAAATAAAGATTTAGAGAAGTAAATGTTTTAAGTCAATTATTTTTAGGAGAAACACACAGGGTTGCAAATCACAAAGAAGAGATACTTTTTTAGCTTATTGTTCAGAAATATCAGACAAAGTTTTAATGAATCTACAGTTAATCTACATTTTTTTAGGTTATAGATTCATATTTCATTACTGTGGAGCAACTGACTAACCGTGGGTAAAGAATATCTATCTATCTCAATAAACCTCTGTGGTAAAGAGAGGTGGCTGGAATATCCAGTATGAAATTGATGCGCGTCACTGAGGGATGAGTACTCTTTTTCAGCTGCTAGGCTTGGAAGAAATCCAAGTAGCAGAGGCCAAAATTGCTTCCACATTTCATTTCAGTTAAAAGAGGCCACTGTTTTACATGTAATGGACTGAACTTTAAAAATCCAGCATATAGAAGCTTAAATATTGAACTTGGAGTGTGAACGAAGTGGAGCACGAAGCATATTTGAAATGTAAGTAAGTAAACATTTACTTTGACACGTGTTCTACAAAAATGAATGCTTCTACAGTCACTCGCTATTTCAAATGGCTTTCGAAGTCTCTGTTTTATTAGCTACTTTGTAAACCTTTTCATCTCCAAGGCTTTGTCACAGATCATAAAGCCTGCAGCATATCTGAAGAAATGTATCCCAAATAGAGATGCCAAGATCAACACGCGCAGTTTACGTGATACAGAATTAAAAACTTCCTGCTGATAACAGTGTCCTAAGCTCATCTTCCTCTGTGTGTTTGCTTGTTTGACAGTTTAGTATCAACATGGCAGTGGCTACTTCAAATATCACTGTGGATATGGCAAACAAACTGTATCTGAGATACTTTATGCTCACTGAATGCATAAATCATAAGCAGGCATGCGTGCCACAAACAGCACAGCCAGGGAACAGAGGGGATCAACGACAACAGCAATCAGACAGAAACACAACGGGTCTGTTAAGGCGATATAAAGTTTCATTTCTCTTAATCCTACTTTGATGTGTACATATGAGTTCATGTGGCGTCCTTCCAATAAAAAAACAGCTAAACAGCACCATCTTGTGTCTTGCAGGTGAATAATTACTGCGTCTGCTTTTGGGGATTTTTTTGTAATATCTTACAAGTAATAAACTATAAAATGAAATAAATGGGAGCTATAAATAAAATACCCTGAGGGTAAATATTTTTAAATATATTTGTATACTTTGTATTTTACTTTTTTCTTTGTGTTATATCCTGAGGGGATGTGTTAAAATTCCTCCCGTGGAGAGCACACACAACATCGACCATATTTATCAAAGCAGTACTTTCAAGGACTTTTATTTATAGCAAACCACTACTCGATTGCCTGCACTTTCAGCTTCTTATTTGGCATTAAGTACACACACTAATTGTTTTATATTTGATTGAACGTAAATATTTGGATCTATTTAAAGTGATTGTAGCAGATTAACTGATTATCTCTGATTTTAATTTTATACACAAATCAGAATCACTGCCTCCATAGTAATGTGACTATTGGTAATTTATCGTAATTACTTATAGTGTTAGGAGTTAGCTTGTGTACATTAAATCAAATCAAGCCAGAAAATCGCATGAGATCAACTGTTACCACGTGAACCCTACGTCCGGTTTATGTGTGATGTGTTAAATTAAACATTTCCCTTCGAAAGGGGTGTGACGTTTGGCTACTTACACATATGCAAAGATTTAAACCAATCTGCTTCATACAGAGGTTAATATACTTCTCTGTAAATTCAAGTCATTATGCTTTCTCATATCGCTGCTCGTCAAATCAAAGTCCATCGAAAACATCATTCGATTGTGTTTTCAGCTTGCTTGCAGCAGCTTGCTGTATAGTGGGTTTTACGTGGGTTAAGTGACAGCATCAGTGGCGTGAATCCCTTCATCCAACCCTCTATCTTTGTGTGTCGGGCTCCCCCTGGAGGAGAAGAGCTGAACAGCAGCTGAATTGGTTTCCATTTGACCCCAGTACATTGGAATGTCCGGAAACTGTGTTCCAGTGTCCAAGTATTTATTATTTTTAATTCGTAGGCTAGACAGTTACTTCAGCTCTGTGGGCAGGCTGAATTAATGCATCCGTTTTCAGGTTCTGTGAGAAGTTTATTTTGCGTTTATTTTTTTTTAATTTTATATATATATATATAATTAAATACCCGATACTCCTATAAAACTACGTGTATTCATAATGTGTATTTAGGCCATTTTATTCTTTTGCTCCTATAGAGTGGAGCTATATTTAAGATTATGTGATTGCACTTGCTCTACTATCAAAACCCACAGAGTGATCTGCCTTCACGCATTTAGATGGCGATCTAGCACTCCGGACAGTTGCATCAGTTCCTGTGTATGCGTGTAAATGGCTGTGCTGCGGCTGCTGCACGCTACTTTTTATTCCCAGGACGCAGAATAGTAATAAATCCTCCTCTGCTTGGAAAGGCTGTGATCATAATATAGACGTCACCCTCCTGCTCGAGTGGATCAACCAAGCCAAGTGCGCAGTTATTTGTAAGGTACAACAACAACAACCTCCAGCACCATGCCCATGGATAGAGATTTCTCGGAGATCCCCTCGCTGCGCGGAGATGATAACTGCGTCAGAGCCATAGCAAACACAGCCTTGAATTGCTCCGGATCTCTCTACTAAAAAAAAAAAAACGAGAGAGAGAGAGAGAAAACAGAAAGGGACTTGGTCGCGTTGCGGGCTGTTGTCGCAACAAATAGGACACGAGACGTGGATTTAAAGGTATTTAATAACTGCGACACTGGATGTGGAGATCTTGACGTGCACACCCGAGCGCTAGTGTAACGTGCCGTCATTGTGCTGTTCGGTCGCACGTCTTTAGAGTGTTCTACATTTAAATGGGTACTGTGTAGCTCTCTTGGCACGGGGCTGCACTTACAGGACGTCGCGGACTTCATAGCTTCATGTGTCTGAAACGTGTGCACGTCTCGTAGCCCCCAAAAATCAAGTGCAGCAGTTTCCCCGAGCTCAGTTTTACCTTCGTATTTATTTTTAATTCCGTTTGAGTTCAGACGGGGAAGTTGATGTTCAGCGTGGCGATTATGAAACACAGAAAAACTGTACTACGCACTTTTCTATTCTGCTTTTCTGAAGTGGCACGCCCACTCCTGTGCAATGTGGATGCCCCGTGCTATTAAATTCATGTGCTGTATTCATAGATGCGCACACTGTCGCGCTGTATGCGCATAATTCAGTCAATTTCCCCCAAGTTTTGCAAAAAGAGCAGAAGCAGTCTACCAGAAAAAGGCCCGTAAAGCACTCGAGGAGGCTTTTTTTTTTTTTTTTTTGCATTAGACGTCTGTTTTGTTTTGCTAACAGATGGGGGCACTCTTTCAGAGAGACCATCGGCGAGGCGAATGGGGAAATGGGGGTTGTGAGAAACAGAGGGCGATAGTAAGCCCATTAGTACTATAATAAGGTAACTGAAATGGACTGCAGCCATATTACATCAAAACTACTGCCTATAATAGATTTAATGTAATTAGTGAAAGTAGTTACTGTGGCAGAAAACATGAAAACAAGCCTAAGTTTACAAACGTAACTTATCTGAATATGAAAGTGGAATGTTTTGAAGTTGGGCCTGTTTGTCATATGCGTTCCTTTTATTTTTAAACAGTCATGGAGGAAAGTGCTGCAGCAGCCCCTGGCACCGGTGTTGCCCCATCACTTCCAAGACCTCAGTCTTCCTCCTTTATCCCTTCTCGCAGCATGCTGGAGTGGAGACGGAGGGTCAAGTCTGAGTATATGCGCCTTCGCCAGGTCAAACGCCTTAAAAAAGCAGAAGAGGTCAAAGTGAGTCACATTGACGTCACACAAGTTCAATTCAGATGTTCAGGGGTTTTTTTCAGGGTCTGTGAATGAAGATAAGGTCGTAGCTAAATTTGGCACAAGACATCTTTTCTCTTGTGCAATCAGGGTTTTGTGCAATGGTCTCTAACAAATAAAGAGCAAAGCTTAATTTGCATGTGTGACACTGGTGTGTCTTTTGTATGCAGTTCTCAATGCGTATGTTATGTTAATAGTGTGTATGTCTTGGTCCTTTTTTCTCTTTTTTTTTTCTAGACCCTTTTCATGTCTAACAGGCAAAAGATTGAGCAACAGACAAATATCCTAAACACAGAATGGTCCAAGCTCCGGATTCAGTCCATCCCTCTGTCAACCGCTAATGGGGGTCTGGCCACGAAAAAGGTGGGTGGGTGGTCTGTCAGAGAGAGATGGAGAAATTATGGGGCGCTGATCTAGCTTTAGTAAAGCAGGCATCCCTTATGCTGTAATGCAGTGTCCAGGGTTTGAAACCGCTCATTCCCTTCTGTCACCTTTCTTGTCTTTTCTCCACTGTCCTATCACAATAAAGGCTAAAAGCCCCCCAAAATATGCAAAAAAGAGAGCGATGGAGACTATTAAGACAATGGCTGGACACATGATTTGTACTATTATCTGAACCTTGCGGTACATCTTCTTATTCCTGTCCAAGATGCTCTGGCTAAGCTAGAAGTTCAATATATTTTTATAATGTGAATGTGTTGTGAGGAAATCCCTTCTTGAACATCATGTTGAGATCTCCTCATGCCTCCCAATCTTCTATACCGATTCCCAACTGGATGGGAAAGAGACGTGTGGTAGAAGTGGATCGCATGACAGTCTAACAGTCTGCGGCCTTGTGGGAGCTTATAATACATACAGCCTGATGGTGTAACCACATCTTTCTCCTCCCGCATGCTGTCACGGTCGGCTGTATTGTGTTAACTGGTTTTATTCCCCCTGCTCAGAGTTAAGCAGCAAGTGTGTAGTTATAAAACGGCCGAGTGCTGCAGCATATTGTTCTGGGATCTGGTGATTCTCAAGCCACCTCTGGTTATCTTACAGGTGTGTACAGTGGAGTTTGGCTTCCCAGGATTCAAAACTCAAGCCATTGCCATGAGACCACTGTCAACAGTAGCTGGAATCCCCTTTATGTACTCCTGGTCCCCTCTGCAGCACAACTTTATGGTATAAATAAAACACAATTGTCATTGATACAGTTACAGTGTCATATCACCCTTAGAGCACCCTGAATATAATGTGTTACTAATTCATCTGATTCTAGTTATGAGTTAAATGGAAACTGATAATGTTCTGCTCTTTTCTTATTAAATTCTCTTTTCATGGAACTTTTAGGGCAGCTGAATAAACTCAGGAACATATGTTATCGAGCTATAACATAGGAGTTTGTTCCACAGAAGTTACATTTTGAAAAACATATCCAAAAAACGGGGGTATGCTCACAGAACTCTCTTACAACAGAACTTTTCATTTATTTTTTTCAGTCAGGCCGTGAATAAATTTCTGCTAACAAGTGTGATTGTCTATTGCTTTTACAGTTTTGGTCCCTCTGAAGCATCTGCAGTTAGAGACTTGTTTTAACCAAAGTTTGTATGTTCTAGGTGGAGGATGAAACGTTCCTCCACAACATCCCTTACATGGGCGATGAAGTGCTGGAGCAAGACGAGGCTTTCCTGGAAGAACTGATTGACAACTATGACGGTGTTCATGGTGACAGAGGTTTGTGTTGAATATTATATGTCCCTGCAAACAAGAGACATATTAAAGGAAATGCAGCATCAAGTGTCTTAGTAAGGTAATGGGTCACCTCGTACCAACAGAACAGCTTCAGTGTATATTGTCAGTGATTTTCTTTGAAAATCTTTGAAACTCTGCTGGTGGAATTGGATGTAATTCTTCAAATTCTTCAATTCTTTCCTCTGATTGTTTTTGATTGGGGTGGGGAGTACTGTCTGATATGTTGGTCCAAAAATCTCCAGTAGGTGTTAAGTTGAAATTTGGCGATTTTAAGATTTGCATCCTTTTCGTACTTCACTAATCAAACAGTTCAGTGGATAGGATAAAAGGGATAGCATAGAACAACTGAATTTTGATTTTCAATGATCCTGCACTTTTTAAAACCAAATAGACTTTTTGCCTTCTTAATAAAAAAGTCAAGAATCACACATTTAATTGGTGATAACTGTCGGTATGACATCTCGATTGTGTTCCAGAGGGAGGGTTCATCAGTGATGAGATATTTAAAGAGTTAGTGGACGCCCTGAGCCAGTATTCTGACCACGAGGAGGACGAAGAAGAGGAGGCCTCAGCAGGAACTGTTGGGGACATGGCAGGGAAGAAAGAAGAAGAGAGGGTGATGAGGAGGAGCTCAGTGGAGGGCTCGGAAGAGAACAAAGCTGGATCTTTGGCATTTGTCAGGAGGAAGAGGAGAAGCACTACTGAGGGTGAGTCTTCAGCTTGGCGCATTTGTGTTTTCAGATGATGAGAACAAGAAAAGTACAGGCTCATGCTGTTCGTGTCATTGCACTGCACACCTGCCACAAGGTCGCCCTGCCACAGCAGCTCTTGAGCTGACGTTGTTTGCCTTAAAGCTGCCTCTGTGTCCCTACTGTGTGTGAGTGAACCCATTTGTCCTTTACACTGATATGGCCCAGCTCTAATTACAGAACTGAATGACCTCATGCACCGAGCTTTATGGAAAACTAGGCTATATACACACTTAGTGACAGTTCATTTGAAGCACACCTGGGCACACTGTCATTTAGAGACTGATTCACAAATACATGTGTAGAAGATGGGAACGTGAATCAAAGATAATGGTAAAAGAGATGTACAGTGTTCTTATTACATCATTTTTTTCTCTTTTATCATGTTTTTTTTTTTACCAAGTGACCTTGAGAATTGAAGGAACTTTACCATTACAACAGAACATATTGCATAACCTTTGTTTGTGAGTGTGTATCAAAACCTGATGTCTGGACAAACCTGGGTGATTCACATCACATGTCTCCCACAGTGAAGGACATGTCCAGCAGCAAGAAGATCCCCAATGATAAGATATTTACAGCGATCGCCTCAATGTTCCCCTACAAAGGCACCACAGAGGAGCTGAAGGAAAAGTAAGAAAAGTGTAGTCTATCCGGGGATCTGTACGCACAATGCCGGGCAGTCTGTTGCTTAGTGTTCACCATGGAGACGAAAGCTGTCAGAGAGGAAAGTAATAATAGTCGCTCCCTGTCAGGCTCTCCAACTCAAAGGGGTAGTTACATCAGCATCTGAAAGAGCTGTGCTCAGAAAGAAAAAAATCTTCATCTTTGTCCAGCACTGTTTCACTAAGTTAAATGAGCGTCAATAGTGAACCACAAAGAAGTGACACATCCCGCTGAAACTTTTCATATGTCCTCCACAGGTACAAGGACCTCTTGGAGCCGCCAAGTCCAGTGAAGCTACCCCCTCTCTGCACCCCCAACCTAGACGGACCTTTTGCAAAGTCTGTGCAGAGAGAGCAGTCGTTACACTCCTTCCACACACTCTTCTGCAGACGCTGCTTCAAATACGACTGTTTCCTCCACCGTAATAGCTTCTTATATATTCTTTCAAAGTTTGAAATGTATATATTAAGATTATAGTGTTCCTTCTGAGTTTTGAGGGTAATATATTTATTATTTCTGAGTCTTTTGTTTTTTTTTCCATGAAGCTGCTACTAATAACCACATAATGAAAAACAGGGGTCAAAAATTTTTCTTTCTGTTGATGAAGCTTTTCATGCTACACCCAATGTTTACAAGAGGAAGAATAAGGAGATGCGCATGGAGACTGAGCCATGCGGTGTAGACTGCTTTCTGTTACAGGTATGCCCACAGTTGTTTAACTGATGCATTCATGCATTCTCTACACATTAGAACTCCCTATGTTTTCCTCCTGATCATATTTTAAATGTTCTACGTCTTTTCTCTTGTGAAGAAAGGGGCTAAAGAGTTTGTGGATCAGAATATGTTGCGGTCACAGAAGTCTCGGAGGCGACGGAGGCAGCCCCGTCCAACCAGTTCCAGCTGCCCTGGACCATCTGGCTCTGCTGAAGAACCCAACAGTGACCATGAAACCACCTCCTCCTCAGGTGGGGCACCTTCTCAAAATGTCACTTACTCTTGAATGAATGAATGAATTTAAAAAAATCAGTTCATGTGTTCTTCTTTCTGGTAGCAAAAGGCTTTCTTCATTATGAGTTCATGCAGTATAGATAGTGTATATATTTTAATTCGTTTCTGAGATCCACCCCCCAGAAGGCTGTCCACCCTGTCTAACCCTCTTAAGGAAAGTGAAATTTGGCTAGAGATGACAGCTTTCAAGCCACATCCTCTCTCCTTTCCTTCCCTCTTCAATCTCCTCCTAGTATCAGCTCTTTCTTGCCAAGAAAAATAAACTAGCCATTAGTTTTGCATGCTTCAGCCTCAACATAAACACATTGTTCCCTCTCCACCTCACTACTTTTACTGCACTATATTCTTTCACATTTCTACTGATTTCTTCATGCAGAGAGCAAGAGGAAGGAAATAAGCGCACACACCCCTGGCTGTTTTTCTTTCTCTTATTCATTCTCAGGTTGTTGCTGATTTCTATCAGTTCCTTACCAGAAGCCTGTGTTAGTTTTGGAAACTCCTGGTACTCAGGCAGTGACTCAGCAGAGTGTCCCACATGTGTTGGGATAATGTGGAAAAAGCAGATTGTTGAGCAGATTAATAAAGACACTCAGCGCTGGAGCATGTGGCCACAGTAATGCTCCATGCAGTCTGTTGCCTGGCAACATGCGCTGTCTTGAATTGTGGAGGCACGAGCATCATTGTTGGATATCCAAAACCCCAATCAAAACTCACAGTCCCTTTTGTGTCCATTTATATACAAAGACGGCTTCTAGAAACAGCAGCTTTTATGTTTGTGCAAGGTTAGAGCACCTTTTATTGCATGATTGCGGATAAAAGCTGTCACAAACTTTGCCAAGACCAAGTAATTTAAAAAGTGCTTGCTTGTTCAGATACGTGTTGAGTAAAAAAAAAATGTGACAAAATGCTTTCCAGCTAAATCCCCAAAATATGTTTGTGTATGTCTGTGTGTAAAAAAGAGGGGAATTCACGGTGCCAGACTCCCACCAAGCTGCGTCCAGGAGATGATGACGGGGAGCAGCAGGCGTGCTGTGTCGTCCAGTGGAGTGGAGCAGAGGAGTCACTTTTCCGGGTGCTACACGGCACATACTTCAACAACTTCTGCTCTATTGCTCGCCTCATCGGTACAAAGAACTGCAAGGAGGTAAAACATACAGGCACATACAGGTGTTCACTTGTTTTGGTTTGAAAGTTAGTGTTAAAACTACTAAATATTAGTCACCACTAATAATTGCACTTTATTTCAGCTTTATCTTCGTTCTGTGTCCAGATAGGATAGCTACATTAACCGCAGTGTACCGGTAATTAGATTTCAAACTATGTAGTTGAGAGTTTATAACATGTTTTACCTGTAGCAGCAAATGTAGCCTGGAGACATGAAGCCTCAAGCAGAAGTGAGGAGCAGTGCACAGAGATTTCTTGCTAACTCTGTGCCTTTGATTTCCTTTTCAAACTTGCCTTTAGAGCAGCTTGACTCAACTGACATCATTTTATACATTTTGCACAGCCCCATCATAACTCACAAATAGCTTTGTTAAACAGTTTCAGTCATATGAACCAATGCACCAGTAAACAGACATTAAAATGTAGCTTGCTTTATAATGACAGTACAGATGCTTTCATAAGAAAATGCAAGGAAGTATAAGTAAAACAGTTCTTAACCTCTTTGTAGACTACAAAACAAAAAAGAAAAAGAGAATCTCAGTTGTGCCTCAGTTGTGCCTGATTACCTCTCACATCTGTTGTTTACTAACTATACTAACTATGAAGTGTGTTTTTTGTAGTCTATGAACTCAACTAAAACTCTCTAAAACTGATTCATAGTTGTTTTTGAAATAAAGTACAAACCATACTTGCGCTGCTGATTTCTGTTGCGTCAGTCCAAGTATAATAACGTGCATCCGGTGCTTGTGGTTTTATGGTGTGGATAATTGGACTTACTACAGAGAGAATTGCATATGGCACCATAAAGAGGAATGCCAACCAGATGTGACGTCTCTCATTTTCCCTCATGATGCAGTTGTTCAGACATTCCCAGCTTCCCTTGGGCTGTGCATGAGAGTGCTCTGTTGGGAACATTTTGCTATTTTAAAAAATTAGATTTCAAAAGTTTTTATAGTTGTGCATTTATTTAAAAAGCGTCACCCTTGATATCCAACCCTTGTATCCCCTCTTGTTCCATGGCCAAACAAATCTGTACTGGGCTGCTAATATTCTGACTGCCCCACCCACCCACTGCTTCTCTGAGGGGAAATGCTGAAACCAGCTGCATTATGTATGTGTACATCCCAGGAAAGAGGCCAAAACTGGGTTTTAGCAACCAGAAGTGGTTGAGCATGTTTTCACACAGATGCATGTGAATATCTGGTCTCTGCAGTCGGGTTTTAGATAAGCAGCTTGTTTTGAAACTTGGGTGCCTTTGTTACTTTGCACAAAATAATTGCAGAATGTCTTCATAGTTGTTTGCTTGCACGCTGAACTTGCAAGATGATATGTCGTCCACGTCATTGTCATTTCCCAAAGGTCTATGAGTTTGCAGTGAAAGAGGTTCTGATCCATCGTGTTCCTTTGGAAGATGGAGGCATCTCCCCTCAAAAGAAGAAAAGGAAGCATAGGCAAGAACTCAACTGTTATTATCTTTTCTCTGACTTATTGTTTCGTCTTCCGGAATAGGTGTGAAAGAAATTTGAGCTTTTAGCAAAGAGGAATAAAGCTCTCTAATATATTTAATGCATATTACAGGTTGTGGGCAAAGATTCAACTTAAGAAAGGTATGTATAACTAAAAAAAGACATGGTTTTTACTTCATTATGCCTTCTGACATACAACACAGCTTACTGTTCCAGTCTGAGGGCTTTGTCCTCTGTTGTTCCAGATAACTCATCCAATCAAGTGTACAACTATCAGCCATGTGACCACCCCGACCACCCATGTGACAGCTCCTGCCCGTGTGTAATGACCCAAAATTTTTGTGAGAAGTTCTGCCGATGTGAGCATGAGTGTAAGTGTTAACTTTTTTATTCATTTCATCACAATTTGTGGCTTAATTCTACCAAAAACACAATAGCCTGCTTGACCATGCGATGCTCAAAGAAGATTGTTTGTTATAATCACATTTTCCACTGAGAAGCTGTTTGCCAGGCCACAGTAGAGCAGGGCAGCAGAATGTAAAACGATTTTGCAGTAGTCTGGCAGCGGTCAGAGGAGAAATTGTCCTCTGGCAGGGATAGGTGGGTGTCTGCTTCACAGAGAGCTGCATTCACAATGAGCTATTTGCTGCAGCAGCAATGCCCCAGAACTGTGTTTTCTTAAATGGCCACATGGTGGAGAAATGCTTTTTCTGTATGATGCCCTCTGGAGAGTTGATAATAAAGAGAGAGGATAAGATTAAGCAAACATTTTTTTCTGTGGTCTCGGAAGAGGAGTTTTTTCTGCTTGATTTGTTCATCTGTGCTGGTTTAGTCACCTTTTCTCCTCCCATCTCCTGATTACCTCGCCTTTTCCCGTAGCGGCAAAGAGCCGGGGCCAAACAGGAAGCAGGCCCTAGTTCCACATGTGCGTGCATTAAAAACTTGGAGTGAAATAAAAGGGATGTGACAGGCTCTGTGCTTGATATATAACATCGTCTCCTGCGTCAGTATGAGTCAAATAGCTCGAGCTAAACGGCGCTTGATGATACAGAAGTATAAAATCCACTCGTGGTGGGAATGGGAAGCGATAGGCTGCCTTGAGCAGCCTTAGTATGGACAGGTTTTTTCCAAGCATAGGCTATTGGAAAGACATTTCCGTTATTCTTGCTTGAGCCTTCCATTCATCTGCCCTGAGGGTGTTATGTTACACGCCTCAAAATTGTATTTCAGCATGTCTGCCAGCAGAGGTCTCTGATTAATGAACCTCTCAGCATTACTCAACCTCTGAGCTCCTCTTCTGCAACTGTATTTCGAAATTCAGGGTTGTTGTTTTTTATTGAGTTTTTTAATCATAATGATATTTCTTCACATAATGTAGTATATTTCTGGTTTACTGCTAACTTCTTTATAAAACATGTCAGCAATTCCCCTTTCAAAGCAGCTCTGTGTCTAAATGTTGTCTAGGCCAAAACCGCTTCCCAGGCTGCAGGTGTAAGACTCAGTGCAACACTAAACAATGTCCCTGCTACCTGGCTGTAAGAGAATGTGACCCAGATCTTTGCATGACGTGCGGTGCCGCAGACCACTGGGACAGTAAAGTAGTCTCCTGCAAGAACTGTAGCATCCAGAGAGGCCTGAAAAAGGTACACTGGAAGATGTGGCTGTTTAAAATTTTTAAAGAGTGAAATTTAGTGGTATTAAATAACTCAAGTATCATATGGTGTTTTTAGCACCTGCTTTTGGCTCCCTCTGATGTTGCTGGGTGGGGCACGTTCATCAAAGAGCCTGTTCAGAAGAATGAATTCATCTCTGAATACTGCGGAGAGGCAAGTCTGTGCAGTTTAGTCGATTTTATTTTCAAATACATCATCCATGCTGCGTGCTTACAGTGTTATTTTTCCTATATGTGTGCATAAGCAGCTGATCTCTCAGGATGAAGCAGACCGACGTGGAAGGATTTACGACAAATACATGTCTAGCTTCCTTTTCAACTTGAACAACGGCACGTATTCCCCACAGCGTAAAATTCTAAGCCAGGCGTACCACTGCAGTGTATTAAAAAACCCATAACATACTCTGTTTCTCTCTTTAGACTTTGTTGTGGATGCCACACGAAAGGGGAACAAAATCCGCTTTGCAAATCATTCAGTTAATCCCAACTGCTATGCTAAAGGTCAGTGAAGGGGGGGTGGGGGTCACTTTGCTTTACTATATGAATTCAGCAGCTTTATAAGAGTTATTTTGTCTGATGTTATATTCCCTGCCCTTGCAGTGGTGATGGTAAATGGAGACCACCGCATTGGAATATTTGCCAAACGAGCTATCCTTCAAGGAGAGGAGCTCTTCTTTGATTACAGGTAGAGTTGAAGGCCCCTTTGTAATCTCCAGCTTCAAGAGATAATGTATACAAACTCACACTCTTCATACTGTTTCCTCCCACAGATACAGCCAAGCCGATGCCCTCAAATATGTGGGAATAGAGAGGGAGGTAGACTTGTCTTAGCTTCATCGGCTGCCTACCTTCAGAACTGGTCCTTAACTCCTCAGCCACCTACTAATGCTTCTTTCCCCGTCTGCAGCATCACATTTAGCTGACAAATTTCTATCAGCAGTCACCGTCTCTGCCCTCCCTGCTGCACTTCCAAAAATAGAAAGCCCCTCCCTGCTGTTTGCAGGTGCTCATGCGCCACAAACACTGTACCACCTCCTTCAGTGACAGCCATTAGCTCTCCTCCTCATCTGCTCAGACCCATCCGCCTACCTGTAAAACTGTATCAACCAAGCTTAAACTATTTAAAGTGGAAATACTATTAATCCCTATCACTTACTGTACTGAGAGCATCTCAAATTTTTTATTCCATCTCGTCAAAGCAAACAAAGCCGAAATAACCCATAGCACAGTGTGTAACTCTCAGCAGTTTTGTTATTGTACTTATTGACTGGCTTTTCTTTGAGAATTCAGTATGTAATGCAATTTTTTACAGTGTATGTAATGATGGTAAATGAAATGCATGTGACAAACCATCCATTAAACATGTTAGATGCAACATTAGCTTTGGACAGATACTGTTGTTAACGTGCAGTCATGCAGTCATGCAGCTAGCAACTTCATCCATCTTTATGGTAAAATAAGTTATTGTGCATTTATATCACTGTTCTGCAAAAATAGGCAACCAGACGAGAAACCGACTGACTGAATGTAACCTGTAGATGATGGTGAAGAGATCTCATTCTGCTTTTCATTTTAAACATTATCCTATTATTGGTACTCAGACTGGCATGCATACGTCAAGCATTTATCTTTGTGTTTACAACAGCCCGATACTCTCGCATTTTGCCAGGAAAGTAAGTCACAGAGTAGATGTTTCCTTTGCAAATAAATAAGTGCCAAATGATTCCAGGAAGAAAAGTGCTGAAACAACATGGCTGTGTTGCGTAACAAAGCTGTGTTAAAGGTAACCAATGAAGGTTATGACCATTGAAAAAGCAAATTTGTTAGTGTTTGACCAAATATTAAGGCCCCCCACATGTGAATGTAAATGATCCTTTTTCATTTGTTTTTCTTTATTTTTTTATGTCCACACTTGCCGTTTGGTCTGTTCTTCATTTATAAAACATTAAAAGCCCACTTTGAAATGAGATCTTTCTCAATAGAGATGAACAAAATGGAGTTTAATGCTGTGTACAGTGTATGCCTATAAAAATAAAAGTTTAACTTTATACATTAAAGATGCCACCCTAGTCCTTATCTGTGCTAAATGCTCCCTACATTGAAAGCTCGAACAACACATTGATTTCCTTCAAGCTTCATTTATTGAGATGACAGTTTGGCTTTGCTTTGATTTACACAGTTATGGTCATTTACAGTGAAACTATTACAAAACAACCTCGAGCAGAGAGAACAGAAAAATAATCTACACTTCAAGGTGATCAAAACATAACTGTAATCTTAATTTCTAGAATTTGTTCCAGAAGGATTTAGTTTGATGTTGCAGAGAAATCTAACCTGCCTACTCTTCACATGATTTCAGACATGATATCACTGTTCACAGGGTGTCTGCAGATTTTTAAGGCCTTTATAGACACTAAAATCTCTAAGTGCTAACAGAACACAATACACACAAATCACAATTCCTTTATGAGCCTAATTTAAGCCCCTTTAAATCTGCTTTTTTTAATCCTGTAAATTCTGGCATTAATCTGAGCTTCAACTCATTAAACAATGCTCGGAAAGTTTGACATTTTAAATCGTCAGCACATACCCTGTCTTAGATAACATCCAGCTGGCTGACTCCCTCTACTGGACGTTTAACCTACCCATTTCTTTTCCTCCATTATGAGGCTGCAGGATGGTCCCTTCAGGATAAGGTCATGTGATGCCTGTGCAGATAGAAGCCATACTGAACACTGTCTCACTGTACTACTGTTGGTGCACTACAATAAGTGAGCTGAATAGTTGGCATGAGTGCACGTTTGTCATTATTTTAAGATCAGGTTGTATCTTGGTGGGATCAAATGTAAATACACAAACATTAAAACATCAGACCACACAAACAAACGCTCCAGGGACCACATATGAATTAATTAGTGAGGTGCAATAATGTGACACTGCTAATGCTGAATACTTACAGTCCATTTACCAATGAATACAGTGAGATATATACATTTATATGATAAAGAAGTCGACTCTTTGCTAAAAGGCAACAAAGCACATTTGACCCAAGTTTGTTAATGTGGTGATTGTCCAAATAACAAAAACATAAATCATTCTTCGATCGTCACAAACCATCAGTTTCACTCTGTTTGCTCACTTTTCACTCTCATTCGTGTTAATAAATTACATTCTGAAAAATAGAGCCTGTATTTGCCAGTTTTGGCCAAATCTATACATGTTCATACATTATTAGCAAGTCGTGCCTTTACAGTAATTGCAGTTTTTACATCTACTGTACATTCTTTCACTGTACAATTTCGCACAGTCCTGTCCATCTGTAATGGAAGAAAAACCAACAATGTTGAGTTTTGGAGGTGTATTAGTGCTACAGAGAACAAGTACTGTACTTTCTTTATCCTGAGCATTCTAAAAAGCTACAATGAATAGTTTTACTTTCAGTACTAAGCAGTCTACAATAAAAACAGAATAGGTCTTCAGTGTAGTGTCTGCTCATACATTACACAGTCTGAGGATATACATTCAAACCGTTCCATTTGACTGTAGCTTTTCTTGTACAAACTGAAGGAATTTTAAAAACAAGTCACTTGACACATTATTCATATAGTTACGTATACACTCATTGCATCCTACTTGCTATTGTGCATTGGCAAAATAAACTGAGGCATTAACATTATTGGTGGCTGGAAGAAGCTAATATTATTGCATGTTACTGCAAAGTGCGCTCATGCTCTACATATGCATAGCTGATATGTTGCAAATGTGTTACTTTTTTCATTGTTTCCCACATACACGATAGTGCTTTAGTGTACACAAGGAGCTGCAGTGAGTGATGATAGCCCTAAGCTTTGGTTGCACCACAGATCAAATGATATTTCATCTTGCCAGAGATGAAAATTTCATGTGACTGTAGAATTTTCCACTTTTTCACTGAAAGCAGCTAAACAAGCAGCAGTAGCAGTGATGACTTTGTGGTCAGCTACTGCACTACAATATCATGAAAAATATTTTAGCGTTATGAGCTAAAAGAAAAAGATCAGCATTTACATTTTTGTGGTCCTCTGTACATATGTTATTGTGTGTGTGTGTGTGTGTGTGTGTGTGTGTGTGTGTGTGTGTGTGTGTGTGTGTGTGTGTGTGTGTGTGTGTGTGTGTGTGTTTCTATGTATGCTTCCCATATGGCCATAGCAGCTTTTCCCTGAAATTTGTTTTCACTGAAAAAGAAAGGATTGTGGAAGGACTTACTGTATACTCTTTTTGTTCTGACACTCTTGAGACGTTAGAGACTCAAATGTCTGTAGCACCAACCTATTGGCAGATTGATCATAATATGCAACCAGAAGTAAGACAGAAGAAATAAGATCTAGTTCACTCTGTCCCCGGCAAGCTTCATCACTTGAACTTTTTTTGTTTTCATTCTGCAGTACACCAACAGCCTGTTAGCTCCTACAACCAGAGGTACTGTATCTTCAGATCATCACATTCTCATGTCCAAAGCCCCCATGGTTGAGAATGTGTTTTGAATCTGAGCATACTGTAATCGGCAAAGCTGCTTTCTACTGACACTGTATATGTAATGCAATGTTATAGGCTTCAATACAACAAATACAAGCATATGTACCTTGTAGAATCTATACGTATCATCTCAAAGCTCATCATCACAAAGCTCCATGCTTATCAGTGTATTCCTTTTCGGTTGATGCTTCTTTTTGTTATCCATGAACACCAGTTTTGTGTGTTGATTTTCCTTGCACTGTTTTAGTTCCGCACTTCAGATGCTCTTACTGTTTAAAATCGAAATGGATTATGCACTATGGTGTCGATAGTGGTTCCAGAAGAGATTGTCAGCAAAAGGTATATTTTGGATGGCATAAATCTATACAGTAGGTTATTGGTAGTTTTCATCTGTCTTAAAAATGGCTCAGAAAAGAAATCACTCAATTAAAGCCTAAACACTTAAATCTGATGTTCTAATTAAACATCCTTTCCCACAGTGTCTAAACTAATCCCAATCTGAATAAGCTATTATGGGTACTTTAGATCAAGCTTGCTCAGATGAGGCACTTCAGTATTTCATCCTGCAATACAGTGTGAGACTTGTTGGCTACTCATGCAACACGGGGCTTGATTTGAACTTTGAACCCAGCAAAACTAGACTTACCAAAATACATACTATGTAGAGCACCAGGCATCATATCCAAATCAACTGGGCAAAGGAACAGAAACCAAAATGTAAATAAAAAAAATCAGGAAACAAAAAGAATAGAAAACTTAATATAGGTATCTGTGGTTTTGTAGATGCTAATTCCCACACTCCATCCCCCACTCAAAACCCCAACCACTGTCCAAGAGGTTCTCTGATGCTAGTCGCTCCTGAACTCCTCTTCAATTTCTGGGAGGTTCTTTTTTTCTCTCCTCAGAGTCTCGGTGAGGGGTCTGGAGCTACTGGGGGACTCCAGGTTTTTAGGTTCATTGGTATGGTAACTGCCCTTCTGCTGATAGGCATACACATAGATGCTGTACAGGCCTCCAAAGAGCAGCAACAGCGCCAGGATCACAATAACTGAAGGACAAGAATAGGAGTCAGACATTATCCACAAGACCTGGAAGAAAAAGCTGCTCCAAGAAATACTGATGACAAGCAAGTGTTGCTTGACACAAAGATAGGTACAACTTTCTTATCTTAACAAGACAAACTGTTGGAATAAATTAATTTAGGTCTCATGTCGCCTATGATGACATAACACGCTTTCTTTCTGCTGTGCCAGAAGTCTGTGATCTAATTCTGTAACATCTTAAGTGTGATGTTTACATTCTGCGCATGTGTGGTTTTTTGGTCTCTCTGAACAAGAAATCACTGCTCACACTAGTGATTTAATTAGTTAGTGTGATTTACTGTGAAAGGTCATCAAAACATACAGAAAGACAAAAAATATAGGGGGTTATCTGATTGTTGGGTTTTCTCTGTTCTGTTTGTATCATTTGGGGGTTTTTACTTTACAATATAAACTGCCTCGAGGCAACTGTTGTTGTGATTTATAAATACTGAATGCGCTCTCACTGGAATTAGACCTGCCTTTCGAGACATTCTTTGCTGGGTTTGATCTCTTCTTCCTCTTTTTTCGCCTGTTCCTTTTAGGGGACGCAATGGATTTACCTCCATCTTACCCGATCACCAGCATATTCTCCCACTATAACTCTCTGCATTTCTTCCTTTTCTACATTCAAAAATCTTTTTCTGTGGTCTTCTTTTTTTCTTCCTACCTGACAGCTCCATATTTAACATACTTTGTTCAGCATACACACTCTTCTGCACATGTCCAAATGATCTCAGCCTTGCCTTTCTCACTTTTATCTCCAAATTGACCTGTGCTTCCTGTCTTTTTGTTATTGCTGCACTATACATGATAGCAGATTGCACTATCATCTTACAAACCTTCCTTTTCACTCTTGTCACAAATCTCACCTGACTTGCCTCTACCCACTCCATCTGGCCTGCACGCTCTTCTTCGCCTCTCTTGCCTTCCTCTCATTCTCATTCTTCCTCTGTCTTGCCTCTGCTGACTTTCATTTCTCTGCAGTGCATACCTCCATCTCTATAGACTCTTTTAGGCCTGCTCCCTACTCTCAAATACAAATCACAGCATCGTCTACAAACATTCATGGAGGCTCCTACTTGACCTCATCTGTCAGCCTGTCCATCACTATTGTAAACAACAAGGGGCTCAGCGCTGATCCCTGAGCTAATCCCACCCCCAACTTGAACCCATCTGTCACTCCTACCGCACACCTCACCACTGTCCCACTGTCCTCATGCATGTCCTGCAACACCCTCACATACTTCTCTGTCACTCCTGACTTCATCCCCACACACTTCTGTCATCTGAATAACCGCCTTCCACTCTTCTTCCTCTCCATACATGTCCTCACTTCCTCCTCAGTAATCCTCTGTTGGATTTGATACATTTAAAATATGATCTGAAATAGTGCACTCTCTGAAGCAAGGTCTTAGTAAGCCAGAGGAAATTTTCAGATAGCTAGAGGAATTTTCTGAAGATTGGAGTGACCTGATAAGCACTTTGTCCTTAGTTCCCAAGCAGCTGCATTTAGAATTTGCTAAATGAATATGGACTTTGAAGATGGACTTTCTGTAATCCAGCTGTAGCAAAGGCATAAATGAGTTTTTGCATCAGATTGAAATGACATCAACTATAACTTCAAGATGAAAGACCATATTACAAACATGGTTTTTCATCTTAAAAGAGAGTGCTTGTAAGTATTCAGAGACCAGCTGTACATGAGCTTTTAGACCAACCACATTTAATATTTGACAATTCAATGAGTGCAATCGTGGCATTAAATTGCCTGTAGGTGTGTGGAGGTTTTTTGTCGCTCAGACTGTTTGCTGTGTAATGAAATGGCAAAACATCAACAGTGTTTGCCAGCCTTTCTGCCAATAAAATGTTCTCAGCGCCTTAGGTTCATAAACACAGCAAATGGTTACAGAGAATGGTCTGTGAAGTACAAAAAAAGATAACTTCTGATGTTCTACAGTATTTCTATGTCTCTTGGAAAGATATAGAAGGGTAGAAATGGAAGGAAAATCAACATAAAGTGTCCTAAAATGGTGTTGAATCCTTTCACTAAAACTTCATTGTACGTTTACCTCAATCTAAAATGAGGAAGACCGTCCTTCCACAAGATGTATGTCGTTCTGATTGCAGTGATTATTCCCTCAAAGAGTAAAAGGGGAATCTAAATCAGGCTGACTAAATATCCCCCAGAGCATAACAGAGCCACTGGATCATTCACTGTAGAGCTCGAGCATTCGGGTCTTATTATCTCTGTGAACGCTTTTTCTGCCAGTAGAGATTAGCATTTTATTTCATTGGTAATATTAAAACAGGAGGTGTAATTTCTGAGTCATAACCATTTTATCTATGACAATATATCAGACAGAGAAGATGTCTGATATCTGGGAGGGACCTTTGTCAGCATAGCTGAATGTTGCATTAATCTTTAATGACATACTGATGTCCAGTATTAGCATAATATCTCAGAAGCAAAATGATTTATTAAGCTAAAGCATCTATCAATGATGAACAGTAAGCTGGGGCCATGCAGACTAAATATAGCTAATCCGGTAAAGGTCTCAGACAGGGATGGAGCAGGGAGTCTCTGTGCTGCAGTTTAATCCTGAGACTCCAGCCTCTCCTGCTCATCAGGGGGACCTGCTCTAATTTTTTTTTCATCTGTGATACTATGCTGCAGGCTGCTCATCTGCTCTCAGTGCATGTCCTCCACGTCCATGTTCTCATTATAATATTCATGTTGATTATATAACAAATACCTTCTATAAATGCATATTGAAAGCAAGTCAGCTGGCATTGTTATTGTTATGACAGCTTATATCTCTGTGTTGCAAGTACGGTCCAACACTCATGGCTATTAATTATATATATATATATATATCAAATAACTCATACATTGCACTAATTTTCTTTATTTAATCAGTATACCTGAATGCACTCAAATATAGACAACACTATCATTTGGTATGAACTGAAATGATTGAAAAATACTTATTTACTTTACACATGTTTTGTTTTTCCACATATAATGAAATTCTGCCTTCAGAAAGAATCAACCACTGAAATGCTCCTGTCAGACTCTGACAACTCTGCTCTAATTTTGGATTAGAGGATTTTAGGAAAAACTAAGAGAGAATTTGAAACAGCATTTGTGTCATCTGGGGCACGAGGAAAAGAGTAAAACAGAAATGAAGGAGATGAGTGGTGCTTTAGATTAAATGAAATAAACTACTAAATGTCACATTACACGTTTTGTACAACTTCAAGATAAAAATGATTCTTACCTGTTATCCAAAATAGACCTAGGTCATCATGGATATAAATATACTCTGTAAGAGAGAGATGCACAGTTCAGGAAATGAACAGAAACCAATAATGCCTTTATTTCATGAGAGTTACACTTTGAAAAATAAACTTCTACCTATTCCAGTAAACCAGGGGTCGGCCTCCCATGGTACATAACCGAGGACAGGAGGGAAGGCACCACAAATAGACTCAGAGACATAGCCGTGCGTCTGTACTGGAGGATCTGTTTCGTTTGGACGGAACAGGGTCTTCAGAGGTGCATAGACATTATATCTGACCCCAGATATGCAGCCTATGAAGCCTGGAGCATTGTGCCTCTGGATTTCGTAGTCAATGTCACCAACCTCTGAAAGAAACGATACAGAAATTAAACATGAGATGAGGATCTGATTAAACAAAAAATAATTTAAAAAAAAATCCTTGCAGCAAGATGTTATTAATAACAGATCGTTAATAAGCCTTATACCCATCACTCTGCCCAGGAACATGGACTTTGGAGAGTCAAACCTGGCATCTTCCACCAAGGTTATCTTTTCCACAATAGGCTCCATGTAGTCCACCTATGGATAGAGAAACATTTGTTTTTACACCTCAAAGGGACATTGCAGAATAAAAAGACACCACTGCATTCCTATAGTACGACCAGCATCAATGATTATAAACAGTTAACCAGCTACAGATAAAGCACTTCCAAATAAAAAGCACTATTTTTAAGACATTCTCTGACGTGACATATGAAAGTAATAAATGTGAGGCTACCAACCTGGCTTTTATCAAAGGTAAAGATTCCAGCCTTTTTACCTGACCCCAAATCTAATCCCCAAATGTAAAACTATTACTTGAACATTTGTGTAGATCACTGTTCTTATAATTTGTAGGAAAATTCTGCTTCTCTTGGGGAAGTTCAGTTAGTTGGGTATCCTTAAGTAATGTTCAGAATTACGAGACATAATAAATGATTTCACAGAAAGTAATCTAAACCACAGATCACATTGTACACAGTGGGAGCAATGACAGCTTGAACCTGGGTTTTGATGGTTCTGTTGTGTCTGGTTATGTTCACATAGTGAGGGAATCCATCTGCCAGGTTTCTGTGAGTCAGCTGGTACTTGTGTGTTATGACTCCCAGCTTATACCTCAGATCTACACTACCTGAGGGGAGAGGCAAGAGAGTAAATCAATAGCATACAGTACTGTTTTGCTGAATAACTCTAACAAGTGAATAAAATCCCTACGCTCTCCTAAAAATGAGGTTATGTGCAAAGTTACGGCTTTCCCATTCTCAACAAATATTGTTTCTTAGTTTTCCATACCATCAGTCTTGAGGACGACAGCGATGTAGTCCTGGACGAAGGAGCTTATGTAGAGCAACACGGCTGGTGTGTGAACAGTGCTAAAACTGAACTCTATGTCATCTGCTGTATCGTTGTAGCCGAGACTGAAATTGTCGTAGTGCGGGTCAATCCAGTTGGCCCACGCTGCTTCATCTGATACTGGCTTCTTTCGTATGTTGTACCTCATCCATGATCCAATCTCAAAATAAGCTCCAATATCTTAGAAAAATAATTATTAGATTTCAGTCTGCATTTCATTACATTTACTTTTGTTGTGCTGAACATAACTTACCTTTATGGCAGTAGAAACCATCAAAGGCTGTATTGTTACAGTCACAAGTATAGGAAGCATATCCCTCGATACACTGCCCGCTGTTTCGACATGGTATGGTAGCATTAAGACACTGTCCAGTACAGTTCCTCCTTATGCCCTGTTCTTCGTTTACTTTCCCCTCTAAATCGAGAGGCACGCCATTCATCCGCAACCCTCGAAGGCAGCCCAAGAAAGGTCTCAAGGTACGATTGGCTGAACCTGTGACAAAGAACACTTGTATCAGTGGCTAGAGGACACATTAAATTGATTTAATTTGTGTCATTTTTATATTTTGAAATTTCCAAGTACACCTCAGGAAACCTACCTACAATGAGAGGATGTGTGAACTTCATGGTGATAAAAGTCTGAGGTGGGAAGCGTTTGACTGCCCATGGCTGATAATCTACCTTAATCCGAGCCAACTTCACGTTAAGCTCGGCCTGAACGAAATGCCACTCGTTGTCATTAAGTGGCACAGGAGAGTGTAGGGTCGCATTAAGGATGCCATCGCCAACCATAAATACAAAAGCAAGATCCTGGGTGGCTGGAGGAAAAGAAAAGATACAATTAGCAAAATACTTTTTACAAAATGTACAGTTCTAATAGGATAAACTTGAGAATTGCCTTCTAACAGATGAACCCACTCACTATTGAGCTCTATTCTTATAAAGTTTCTAAGATGATCATCAGAGTTCTCCAGGAAGACACAATGGTCACGGTAGGTTTTGAAGTGGAAAGAGATGTCAACAGTTGTTTCAGGCCTGAAGGTGGGGAATGTTATGTAAGTGGGCTTTGTGAAGGCTATGGTGTTCCAGATGTTTCCTGTGGAAAACATTGAAATAAATTTGGAGAAAAACAACTCAGAGCCCCTTGATACACTAGAAATGAGCATATGTGTTTGCGAAAGCCATAATATTTAATCTCACTGTCGCCATGGCAGCGGAGTGGCCCAACTGTGAAATGTGCTTCTGAGCCGGTCCTATTGGTGTCCCCGACCACCACCCTCCTCACAGGCAGATGGTCTCTAAAGTCCAAGTAGCCTTTGTCCGAGTACCTGAAAAGCCACAAAGAAAACTATTAATGTCAAAGTCACAAGGTAAACACGTTCAGCGTGTTCTTCTCTCACCATTGTCTATAGTCAGCGTCGCAGTTGCACTGAAACTTGGGGTCGACGCAGGTTTGATTGACAGCACAGCCGCATTTTTGGACTTCTCTGAATGTCCCACCCCAATAATAATGGCTCTGATTGTTGCGACCAATCCAGTAAGTGAAAGGCCTTCCATCTATTTTGAAAGAGAAATTGAATCTGTGTTTGAAACATGAATTCATTTTCAATATTTTCTTGCTTATTGATCATCTGCACCCTATTAAAATCTGTCTCATCCTACTTACTGGGTGTATTGAGGATACGGGACTTATAGCACGAGTAGTCTATCCACTGTTCACAGTACATGGAGGTGTTTGCAAGAGCAGTGACTTCATCCCAGGTGGCATTCCAGTAGTTGACATCTCCTATATATGGCTTGTCGATTGAACTCCCAATCACCTTAGTACCTTCCACTCGATCACTCAATATCACTGTCCAAGCTTTATATGCTGCAAAAAGGTTTGATAGATGTAAGTCAAATCAGAAAAGGATCAAAGAGAATAATGGGGGGAAAGTAAGGAACATGATGAAACACTAAAGAGAAATTTACTATATAATAATATCTTCCTCTATAATAATATGGAGGAAGCAGAGGATGAAAAGTTTTACAAGACAGATGCAAAGACAGCAACAGCTGGATCTCTCTTGATATATAAATCCTTTTTTAAATTTCCCTTGAAACTTCAGTGCACATTTCTCATTACCCTCACATAATAGCATGACTTTTTTTCTCTCCCTCTTTTCGCAATCTACAGATAAAACATCAAACACTGAACACAGTGCTGCTGCAGCCATGCATTATTAGCAACAATGACTACTTACATTTCATTTTGCAGTACACTTCAAATGGTTTCAATGGCCCACTGAGATCGGGATCGATGGTGTAGTTTCCAGACCAATACTTGCCACTGAGTCTGTAGGCCTCACATGATTCTTTATAAACCGCTGTTTGGGGAAATAATGGAGCAATTTATTATAATAAGGAGTATAAATAACACAAGCAAGGTGTTATTTATTTAAGAAAGTGTTGGCGTTTTACAATTATCAGCTAGCACTTACACATGTGACACACTTCTCCTTTATAGCCTGTATTCTCACACAGGCAGATGAAGTCATCCCAAGACTGGATGCATCTACCTTCGTGCTCGCATGGATTTGGAGTACATCTGCAGACAAAAGAGATTATTATACTAAGTTTTTGGTTATTGAAAAAGTGAGCGACTTACATAAATAACCAGTGTTTTTTTTTCACCATCCTATTCTCCTTTTGTGATATTTTTGTCCCGCCAAGTTCCTTTAGACAGAGTTTATGAGGTCAAGTTACTTTTAAAAACCAGACACACCAAACAGTTATGTCTGACAGCAATGTGGGGCCAAGTAGTCCACAAACATTACATATGGGTTATTAATAAATATGATAAATGATTCAGCATGACATACACTAATAGCTCATTATTGCAGTGCCGTATTAGTATCTTTTTAATTAAACGGAATCAGTCAGGTTTCCTGAATGACTGATAGTGTGTTTCACCTGTCAGTGATCCCACAGGTGCCCAACAGCAGCTCGGCATATCTTCCCCACTGTCGCATCAGAATAATGTCAATATCGAGCTGTTCGTTGTCTATGAAGATATGCTGCATGCAGCCATGGAAGCGATTCAGCTTGGTTTCACATTTCCTGACTGTGTTATTAGTTTTCGGACAACCTAAACGGAGGAAAGCAAATTTTGTAAGATTTGATGAGCACAGATTTGATCTATTTGATCTTTTTGTTGTTAGCAGTTATCTGAGAAATCGACTCACCTCCAAAAAAGTAGCGGTCGCCTGTCCGAATAGTGAAAGGGTTGGTGATCTTTAGTGGTGAGCCCTCCTCCTCATCAATAGTGAGAGTTAGCAGGTTGTCTCTGGCTGCCAAATCAACTGAATGCCAATAACCATCGTTTAGTCTGTATCCTGTGGAACAAGACGAAGCCCTTTGTGATGCTGTCATATTATGTTATCAGTACAGATATGTACAGTTGTTTTTGTACATATTATCAGTACAAAAATCACATGCATAATGCTAACCATTCTTTCAGTTGTCAGGTAAAGGTTGCCATGAATTGGCCATATAGAGTTTAGGGGCATGTCTCTACTATGGAGCTTTCCTGACCCTCCATGCATTTACATCCATAAGATCTTAGACAATGATACTGTTTTGTGATTTGCCTGTGTATACCACCACTGTGGATTTCAAACAATCAAGATGTGATGCATTAATAATCTTATTTTAACAAAGTCCCAAAAAGTTGATTCTGTTCATCTGGACATAAAGTTTTCAGTGGAAGAAACATTTCGTCACTCATCCAAGTGACTGCTTCAGTCTCAGCTGACTGCAGGTTCCCCCACCCTTATAAAGAGTAAATTTGCATATTGACTGAAACTAGCACCACTGGCGAGCAATGGGCTGTGAGGTCTGTTTCTTGATCATTAATATGTGTCTGAGAAAAGCCTACCAGCAGCAAACTGAATTTTCTTCTTGCCAGGCTGGAATATAGTGACATTGATCTGTCCCTCGCTCAGACCCAGCTCAAGAGCACCCAGATCATCAGCAAAACGTGTGAACATCAGGAGCCCTGTGTAGTCCCATGAGCGGAACTTGAACTTGACAAACATGCGGGGCCTCCTGAAGAACCCTGGCACCTGCAGGTAGTTATTGGGCCCAGCGAAGGTCATTGGTTTCAGCAAAATGTCACGGCAGGTAAAATGCATCTTTTTCTAGATGGAGAGAGAACATTGACCTCATTAGCCACACTGAAATGAATGACAGTGTTTGTGATTAAACTGTAAACATAAAACAGACAAATTTGGGTGAAGCTTCAAATTTTAAAGGCGATTACCCAAAATGATGATGTTGCTATATAATGGATTAGAGTTATCGTAGAGCCCTACCCTTCTTGGTATATGGATGTCGGGATCTTCTCTCTTGGCCTTGTCGATGACATTGATGCCATTGATGAAGACGTTTTCCATACAGCCCGCGAAATTTGGTGTGGAAGGGAGGTGAGGCATGTTTTGCTCTATTACTCCTCCTACATAGATCTAAGCATCGGGTATTAAGACAGTCAGATACCCAGCGCATTGTCCTACATTCACTAATATTTCTGCAGTTAAAGGGGAATATATTCCAGACAGTACCTGTTTATCTAGATCCAGATGAGTAAATTCTCCATTACATATTGCTGTCACTGTCTGACTGTCCACTGTGAGGTTCACCTGTCGACCATAACGTTTGATTGTGACATAGTGCCAGTGGAGATTATCAAGAAGGCTGCCAGCGGTCAGTGTAGTCCGTCCATTAACTTTGTGTACATTACTGCTTCCTGCAAACACAGCATGGAAGGAACTGAATAAAAATGTTCAAACCATGTTAAGATATTTGGCATAACTGAAAGACCTAACTCAACAACCTAACCAGCAATACCAAGATCCCTACCGTGACACTTCGGCTTTGTTTCAGGTTATCTCTGAGATGGATGTTACTCTTACAAAGATTTTAGTTCCTGGTTACAATAAATGCAAAACAATTTTTAATGCTGGTTGTACCAAGACTGATGTGCAGGTAAAGCCGGCCTTTCTTCAGCTCCAGGGTAAAGAGGTCTCCCTGAATCCCTTCACTGTGCAAAAGAAGGCCATCCTGCTCCAGAGTCTTGAAGTTTATGGCAATGTGGTCCTGCAGCGTACGGGACTTTTTTTCAGGATACTTGTAGACCACTGAGTCATCTCCATTGTACTGTAGCACATAGGAATCTGCAACAAAATTTCAACCTGATTCAGTTTAAAAGAGTAATGTGGCAAGTATGCTACATGGCTCCTGTCCTTGAGCTCCTTGAAATTGTTTGGCACTTTAGCTTGCGTAATGCATTCAAACAACTGAAGAGTACTGAGAGTAGTCGCTTATGAAAGAATATGGAACTAGTATAGCACATTTGGCATGTTTTAAAAATATAGTTAAGAGCTATGGTTAACTGCTGGATGTCAGTTAGAATCAGGAAATCCATGTTGAGCATCCTTCAGTCATTTTTACCATAAGGGCAGCCAAACAGCTCCAGTCTCACACCAATCTTCCCCCCATTCTCTGTGTTCCATGCCAGAGGCAGCAGACGAATATGTTTAGCGGTAAAGGCGTAATGGAAGACATTCCTCTTCACCTGATAATAATTCCAGTTACCAGGCAGCGTCTGCAAACAGATGAGACAGGAGAAGAGTGGAGAGTTATTGAGCCACTGCTATGGTGTTAAAGCCTTATTAAGAGGCGATGATGAATTGATGATGAGATTAGCTTTGTCAGTGATAATATTCTGTGCTGTCTTTGTTTTTCAGCCTGTGGCAATGAATATAATGGAACACCCACTGAATCCCAAATCTGCCATAGAGATTACATTTGACTAGTTAATCCTCGACTCATCCCTTTTATGGCTTTCATCCCACCACGGCCATTAGGGCCCAGTGACACCTACAGAGTTGCCTCCTTTCATGATGTACGGCGTCCAGGAGTCTGGTCGATCTCCGTAGAGCAGAGTGTATTTGGTGACCCAGTCATATGAGTTGAAGGTCCCCTGAGTGGCAACTGCCACCAGTCGGTACTTCCTGCCCAAGTCTATCTGCAACCATGGCTGTCTGTCCCTTGGGGAAGGGGACCAGCCACTGCTGCCTGAGGGCATGAAAACGAAAGATTTGATCAAATTTGTCAAGAATCAAATAACTGGAAATACAACTGTGACCTTACAGAGCTAACCTTAAATCTTACTGGAAT
The DNA here is from genome assembly GCF_057381845.1 of Rhamphochromis longiceps. Classification (NCBI taxonomy): domain Eukaryota; kingdom Metazoa; phylum Chordata; class Actinopteri; order Cichliformes; family Cichlidae; genus Rhamphochromis; species Rhamphochromis longiceps. The sequence goes on along the minus strand of NC_140560.1, from coordinate 29,995,091 downwards.
GATTACACAGTATGCAGAGTATGCTACTACTTATCAAACTGTGTTTGAAATACCTGCATCATAGCTGGTAAACACTCTATTTTACCTGCTAGTTGCTAACTTTGTTTAAAAAAAAAAATAGCTTCCTTTGCTAAAAGAAGGTTCAATCAAATTAAAAAATAATAAAACATGATTTTATGTTTTAGTCGCAGGATTTTTTAAATAAATTATATCATTTTCTCTTCATTTCCATTGAAAGTATTGTCACCTTAAGATAGAGTCCCTTACTTTATGGCTTATAGATAGTGGATCTGAATGGAAGTACTACGGTGAATTTGTGCTGTGAATCAGGTCTCAAATATAACTAGCATAAAGTTAAGGACTGGCTCTACATTACAAGAACTTACCATATAGTTTGGCAAAATTGGCAGAGTACAGAAAGTTATATCTGGAAGAGGCCAGGAAGGAGGACGCATACAGCCCAGAGATGAGTGGATCGGCACATTCTCCTGCAGTGAAAACAGGGACAACACCAACGTCAGAAGGTGTTTTAAAAAGTTGCTTTTTATAACGATGCATCATTCGAAATGAATAACAACAGCAGGCACTCCTGCACAGCTAGATAAGAAAACTCCACTTGGAGATTAATTAGCGGTTACTGCATTCTCTGGGAGACACATTTACTCGGATTAATTCAATTAAATTCAAAGCAAAGCACTAATACCTTTAGTATTGTTTTGTTTGTTTTTTTGCAGATTAAAATAAACACATGTTAACTATAATAATAATAATAATAATAATAATACGTTTATAATATAATGTCAATTTTCATTGTTATGCTGATGACACCCAGCTCTACATTTCCTCCAAACCTAATTCATCCCTTCTGTCTTATGGAGATGAGATCATGATTCTCCTCTAATTTTCTCAAACTTAACAGAAATTAAACAGATCCCTATCTATGCGATCTGCTCCATATTACCACTAACTTCCCGCTCTCTCAAATCTTCATCTGCAATTCATCTTGTTGGTCCTTCTGCTTGTCTTATCACTACGGGGAACAGAGCTTTCGGTCGCTCTGCTCCTCGGCTCTGGAACTCGTTTCCTCCTCTCATAAGAAATATAGATTCCCTTCCCTTATTTAAGTCACAGCTCAATACACATCTTACTTTTTTGTATTTTAATGTATTTTAATCTACTGTTTTATTGATATCTTTCTTTTCTTTGTAAGGTGACCTTGGGTTTCAGAAATGCACCATCAAATAAAATGTATTATTATTATTATTATACAGACATATATATATATATAATATTTAAAGAGAGAGAGCGCTGTCATGCTGCTTTGCTATTGTACATGTGGTTATAAGGCTAATGGGGCCATCACGCATCTGCTCAGACTTGCTCCCTGCTTGAGGGCTGTTAAAAGTGACCATAATTCTACTTAATCTTGCTTCTGTCGTGGCTGGGGATAAATGGCTGATGCCCTCACCTCCAGCTGTAAAGGAAACAGTTTCTCATTTTACGTGCCAAAATATGCTCCTTGAGACTCTTAAGACATTTAAAATAGATAAACCAAAATCCTGGAGGGATAATATTTGTTCAGTGAAAGACAAAGCAGGTGCATCAATAAATAAATAAAATGTTTTAATCTTGCTTATGTATAACTATTATTGAAATGGAAGAAGCTCCTATCTGACCTTCCACCAGTGTCAGTATAATCCTCTCTTAAATGTTTGGAGTTGTTTACTACTAAACAGGAGTTTTAATCATTGTTTTACATTCGTGGAGGTCATACAGAAGAAGGCATGGTAACCAGCAGCTAAGGACAAGGCATGTTAGCAGAGTTAGTATACTGACTGCAAATGGAGCTAGATGAGGACAAGTGGAGCACAGTCTGAAATTTTAAACAACTTTAATGAGTTCCGTCCACATCTCTCCAAGGGCATGCTGCACATTCAGAGGGAGGAAATGTGCTGAACTTTCTGATTCAGCTTCTTCTCTAATGGCTTTCTCTCTCTTTGTGATACAGAAATGCCTGCTATTCTGCAGATAATCAATAACAAATCTCTGCTGCATTACTTTACTGCTGTGCTCTAAAGCCATTTCAAGTGAACCACACCCTCAAATGTCCAGTCCCACAAAAAATACATATACTTTGAAGTTTTGAGATGCAATCACATAAAAAAAAGCTCCTTTTCTATTCGTAGCTTGAGTAATTACTTCTTTAACTTCTTCAGTTACTAGTAAATGAAATGGTGTTTGGCTTTAACAGCTTCATCTTAGACTGCATCAAGGTAACCTAGGTCACACAGCTCCTCCTTTTTATGAAAAGCATGTCACGCACTCCGCACCCAGACCTATTCACTGTCTCACTTCCTTTCCCTCCTTTTGATACCACTCTCTTTATCTCCACCCCAACTCTAAAAACCCTCCAATCTTCCGTGCTTTCACTGTATCCCATTACTCTTGCTCATCATCATCATCATCATCGCATAATGTTCTCTGCCTTCTCTGCCTGTCTCTTCCCTATTGGGCGTTGTCATGCTGCAGCAGTTAGAGCATACCTGAAGCCTGTGTACCCTGCTACTTGTGATTTTGCACTCCTCCTGTCTGTGCACCACACGGGGTAGTCTATTTCTCCGTTTATCATTAAGAGGCTGTGGAGAACAGCGTAGCTGTGTAGAGCTCTAGCACCACTCATGCTGAAATATCATTCTGCCGCTAGTGTGGGTAGGCCTGTCTGGGCTGACACATCGTTTTTGCCGGTTACATACAGTATGCAGAGGCACCTCCTTTGACTGACGCTGCTCTGTGATGCATGGCTGCTGACGATTCACACAGCAACCCTGTCTGAGTGAAGGCATCCACTGAATGCGGGCATCTCCAAACATACCAAAACATACTGCAACAAAGCAGCACATAAGAATGGCAAGAAAGGTTTTGCTAAATTATTCATATTTGGGCAGACATCACAGTGGGTGGTGCCTGACTACCAAGGACCAAAACTACAAACACTACAGAATATCAGAGTTCTGCTGAGACTTAAAGTTAAATCTAAATGACTATTGCAGCTTCTTTAGATATAAATTCCCCTCTCATGAACCAAACAGTTAGTTCCTTGTTATTCAGACTATAAGCTTTAGATTTATTCACATGTATTCCACCTTCTTATTCCTCACACACACACACACACATACACACACACTCTCACTTCAGAGAGCGAGTTTCAGCCTCACCCCAGGATGATTTAGTGGGGTGAGGCTCTGAGATCTAAGACTCCATTTTATTCTGGCACAGCTCCACTGTGCATGTCTCCACAGCAGACCACAGGGCTGCATTAAACTATCATCAGAACTTTTGTAGATAAAACACAGAGACATCAACTTATTGATTGGAAATCAGCAAACGAATGCACTTGACAAACATATTCAGCTTAACTGGTTTCTCTGTTCATCTTCTGCAGTTAGCGTGGCATCACAGAGAAACTTTCTCTTTTTCTCAAAATAAAAAAAAAATAGTTCCTGTATAGCAAAGTTATAATTTCTCATAAGGGGATATCTCAAAGGCATATATCAATACTACAATGTGGAACCATTTATGTTCTCAATAACCTAACAACAACACATAGATAGATAGATAGATAGATAGATAGATAGATAGATAGATAGATAGATAGATAGATAGATAGATAGATAGATAGATAGATAGATAGATAGATAGATAGATAGACTAGAGGTAAGTCAGTATCTGAATTTCTGAATTTCACATTCCAAAGTGACAGGAAGTCATACCTTAGTCCATCCTCCATCTTTCTTACCTAAACTAATGAGCCAGTATCTGGGAGTGTGCGTTAAAGAAGCAGTGAAGACTCTCTGAGGTCATCTTGACAGTGACATCACACATAACGCTTATCGGTATGCATTCAAGCTCTGGTGAATGGGTCTAGGTGGGTGTTTAGCCTTACCCAATTTTAGCCCCAAACATACCCCCACAAACGTATTCCTTATTCTGTCACCTGCAAGACAACTGAAGCACTTCAGCAGTCTTATAGCAGATGTTGATTTCCCATTAAGCTAAAAGCGAGATGCAGCGCTTTCTGGGCAGCTCATGGACACCTAGGTTTCCCAAAAAAAAAAGTACTGCAGTGGGCTGGTCCCGGTCAGGACGCTGAGCCCTGCTCTCTCAAACGTTGCTATTAAAAATCGCTCAACCGATTCTCGCCAACAAGAAGATACACTGTGTGTGTATATTATTATATTTGAATCAACATAAACAGCACTGCGCTTTTAAAATAAAATAGAGTTGAGCCCGCACGCTGCAGAAACTTGCGTGCAGGCTGGGAGAAAGCACTGCAATGCAGACAGTCCAGTGCAAAGGGGGATCGCCGTGCGCACCTTTTGCAGGACCGACGTGGTTTGCTTCAACACTTTTCGTGCTTTGAAATGTTCAGTAGCCAAAAGAAAGCCGTGAAAATGAAATCGTGTCCGTTTAACACAATGCCCGGTTTCGTCGCAGCGTGCGTTGCCCTTCAAACATCCCAACATCTCAGGCTACATTTTGCCCTCCAGTGGTATTTTTCACTCATCAGGTTATCGCGTGTTAGAATGCAACTTTTTCGTCAGCGTATGATCCGACACTAAACAGTCTGCAGATAATGCATGTATATACACCCTGAAATATTTTAATCATATTCTAGCAAGCGACAGTAGATGAATAATTGCTGTTTCACAAGACTTACGTGATGAGCAATGTTGAAACCCCCAAAACAAGAGGCATATGCTCAGTGTTTTGCAAGTCATCCTTCACTTAGGACACGTTTATCCACATATGCTATGTTAATTAGATCGTAGATTGTTCTGCAGCATCCTCTCACCCCCCCCTTTAGCCCAACTTTAACTCGCGCTGCTCCAACTCCTCTTCCCGGGATCTCGGGCAGCCTCTACCGGGGCGGGGACGCGCATCGGTTGCTGGTGCTGATGCTGCGCTTCGCCGAGAGCGCGCACTTTTCTTTTATATCCTTTTAATGGTTTTATTTACATGACCGTAATGGAATGCAATAGCTCCTGTATGGTGGCAATCAACATGCTTTTCAGTTTTCTGCATAAGCGGTGCGCTTGCAGGCAGTTCAGACAGGATTCAGATGGGTCCCGTACGCAGGAGCCTGGATTTTCAAATGCAGAAGAAATTTGATAGGCGGAGAAAAAGAAACAAAAAAACTTTTAAAATCCGCAGCTGTCAGGTGTTCTCCACAGCAACTAAGAATACAGTGATTTCAGTCCCCAAATCAATATCGTGAAGCTGGTCAAAGTGATCAGTTTTCAATCAGTTTTCGATTAAATATCAATGTTCTGAATATTCATTCCTCTTTTCTTTTCCTTTATATTTCATATCATCCTTTGGCACTGTTTTCATGGCTTCCACTTGTCCGGTTGTGCCCCGTGTTTTCAAGGGTTTGGTTAAGAACGCTTTCTCTCCGGGAACGCAGACGTGAACTTCTTCCAAAAATAAGATGACGCTCAGTAATATCCTTTACCAGCAGCAGAACCGCAGAGTTGGCTATGACAATCACATCTGACCAGTAGGCTGCACTGTTCTGCTTGATGCTCGTGTGACCCTTGTCCAGGTATTTCGTGCAAGTGCAACCCTCACAACAGAACAGGTCATAGCCTAAGGATGCCAGTTGTGGCTGAACTCAGATTCATCCCTGGAGACTCACATGCACAATGGAGTGGGGGCGGGGTGAGAATGATGCGGAGGAGAGGGATTTATGGCGATGGGTGGCACACTGACCACAAAAGGGGGGGGGAGGCTTTGGGATTAAGAATTGGGTTTATGGGACGGCAGTGCGTCAGTGATGATGTGAGATTGAATGCCTTTATCGTGGGATTTACGTGTTTTCAATCAAATCAGATTGTCTGTTTGTAAGCTGCAACTATTTTCACTCCCGAAATACCGTAAAAGTACAGAATTATATCTGCAGAGAGAAGACAATGGCAAGCAGGAGAAATTGACACGGGAGAGTAAAATAGGACATCAAATCAGCACCAGAAAGTGGCTGCAAATAGTCTCCAGGCTTTGCATATGGATTTGTCTAACTGACAAGAGACAGAAAGCAAAGTTTCTACAGTCAAAGTAGAAATTTCTTGAAACCCCCTACTACCCCAAATATTCAACTGAGGTTTTAAAGTAGTGGATTGTACAATAATCAGTAATATTTTACAGATGTACTTGTTTCCGATAAGATGACCTTAATATTGAGAGGAAAATAAAGAGTTTAACACCCTCACACAGCTTGGATAATTTATAGTTCAGTATACTGTAATTTATGGTAAGGCAGCAAGCAAAGAGGATTACTTAATTTCAACGGGCATTATTTTAGATATAATGTGGTGCATGCAGTAGATGCATGCAGCACATCTGCACCTAGCTTATAGATATGGCTGGCTGGAGGCCATCTCATTCTCTAATTACCTTTTATATTTGACCTTATAGTGACTTTAGAGAGCTGATGATAGCCTAATGCTGGCTGAGGTTAAACAGTTCATCTGGATAAAACAACTCAATGTTAAAAGTGATAAATGATTAATATGACCAGTTCGTGGTGGACTTTCCAGATAATATGTGTGGGGGTTTTTTGGAGGGGGTGTTGTGATTCTCAATGGTTCTCAATGGTCACGATTAAAAAAAACTATTAAAATATTTTAAATATTTTGTTAAAATGCTCTTAATTAATCCATAATAGGGAAAAACTCCACTTCACTTTACATTTAGTTGTTACCCCAAGTAATATACATTACAACTCAGGTAACAGAAAGAGAACTTAGACTTATTTAATTAACGTGTATTTTTTTAATGTGCTCATGTGCAGCATTTTTGCAGGTTAGGTACAGGAGCAGTTACACAAGAGTAACAGCAAAACTGCACAATTCACCACTAGATGTCAGATATGGCTCATACTTGGGTCGCTGCTTCTCACAGTACAGTGGGTCTGCTCACATTACAACACTTGAGCAGCAGTTTTGCTGGTTGCCATCCAACTATCTCACACAATATGTTTGTTTTAACTCTGTTTTGCAGGTCTTTCGAAACATTTCATGTTGTCAAAAATGTTCAAAATTCTAAATTCTAAATGAATAAAAGAGGGAGCTTTCATTTTCTAAAATTAACCTGGCACACCTTAAACCATACACAAACAATTATTTATAATAAAGAAGTAAGAAGGTATTTCCATAATCGTGTATACATCAGTCTCATGCTTTTTTTTCTCTTTTCAATTCAATTCAATTCAATAAAACTTTATTGATCCTGAAGGTTGACCCCGAAGGAAATTGGGTTTTCCCATTCAACCTGAATCACAAAATATTCTCTGTCTTTAAAAAACACACACATGCAAAAACAAACTGACAATTGGAGAACTATGATGGTCTTGTTTCTCACAAAGCCCTGGATTTTAAAATAACCTTTTGTGCTTTGGGATCGCATTTTACTGTGGTCTGCACCCATTAGCACAATGTGTATTTTCCATAGGGGTGCCACTCCAGAATAAAAAGGACATGTGCTATAAGGGTACGAGGGTACACTGTCGAGCCCATATCAGAGGGCATATAAACACACATTTACGCATAAACAAGGGTCATGCCTAGATGTTTCCAAGAGCTAATTTTGCTGACCTGTTACCATAGAATAACACTGTCATGAGGATGGATGGAAGGATCTGGAAAGGTTTCTATGGTAAGTGCTGTCTTTATTTATGTGTAGCTGATATGTTAACGCAAAACAGATGTAAATAATGCTGATGGTGTCTGGTTTTCAAATGTTTGCCAGAAACCTGATAATTCAGCAAGATAGTCAGACACTGATGAGACAGGTGTTTATTTTTATCCCAAACTATGGGAACCTGGTGTCCCTCCATACTGGTGCGTAAAGGGCTGTAAACAGAGCAATTAAAACAGCTTCCTTTCAGGTGTCCATACACTAGTATGACCTCCTGCTGGTGAGGGCCAATCCCAGCTAAAAGTGAGCCCAGCGGGGGATTTGCAAACTAGTACAGGGGTCCTGGAGGCTCTCCCCCAGTGTTAGCTCAAGACAGCTGCCACAACCTCTTTAACCACTCACACCAAAAGTGGATGCACCAGCTCAATTAACAAAACTAGAAGCAAAAGGAAGCACTCTTTGTCCAAAGTAACAGAGCCCATCATCTAGTCTTTGCAAAGCTCAAAAATTTGATGTTTTTTTTTTTGTTCTTGTTAAATCTGTGCAAGCACCTCAGTTCAAAGAAAAATGTGGTTTTTGAGAGGTTGTGTAGAAGCTATACGTGCGTTCTGGGAGAATATAGTTGACTTGCAACTTGATTTTGCTAAGAAAAAAATCTGTCAAAGGGTCAGCAAAGAAAACTTGTTATTTTTGGCTTTATCTCTTTTCTAAGGATTAGAAAAAGTAAAGTAAAACAGTGATTAGTGAGCTCTAATGGTGCTGGTGAGTAGATGTGGCTGCTTTTGGACAGAATCTGACTAGTGCGTTCCTCCATGTTTATAGTTTTAATGCTGTGTAAGGAATAATGTGGCCATGGAATCATGAGAGTGGTATAGATTCTGTTGAAATTTCAACAAGCAAAATGTGTTACACAACACTTTTATGTCCTGTGTTTGAAGTATTTGAAGTATTTATTCAGTATTTCAGTATTTATTTTTTCATGCAATCAATCACCAGCAACACTTCAGACACAAGCTGTGCAGTCCTGTCAAAGATTCAATGTCAGGGGTTTCCAGGTCAACCCAGCATGCACCGTGTACTATACTTAGCTAGGCTGATAGGACCCATGTAGAACCCTAAACACTGTAGTTCCACACTTGATCAACATTTACATTACCCCTTTAAAATCCAATTCTCCTATTGTTTTGTTTTTTATATATATTTTCTATTTATAGGTCTTGTAACCTTTCTGTATTACTACAGTATCTGTATTGCTTAGCAAATACCGTATAAAAGACATAGCACTTGAAGATTAGAGTACATGTGGTTTATATTCTGTTTTAATGTACTTTTATTCCTTCACTTTGAAAGAAGAAAAGGACTGATGCCAAGGGACAACATCTGTTGCGCTCCGTCAACCGTTTTTGCACAAATAGTGACCTATATTTGTGAATACACACACCTGCACATGTCTTCAGATTTGATTTAAATACAGACAAGACAGGTTGGTATAAACACAATGACAAGTCCACAAAGACAACAGTACAGGCTCCTGCATTGGGTTTAAATACCATGAGCAGCTGTGGCCTGAGTTACATGGAGTCGAGACACTTTTGTTTCTGATGTTTGCTGCCAACACGGCACACACGCAGAAGTTCACATATAGGCACATGTATAGCCTCAATGAGTGATACACACTCCTTGGCTGTATTTCCCTCACGAAGCAAACAAGCCGCAGTATTTAGTCTGCCTCCCAGTTTGTTTGCCCACTGTCTTTTTTTCCTGTGTTGCACTGCCTCGGGCTTTGTTTAATCTGAAACTGTCTGTAGTAAATGACAGTTGCAGCTGGAAGGATGATGAGTGAGGATGAAAAGGGTTTATGCCAAGTCACAACGTATAAAGGTGGTCAGGTTGGCTAACCAACAATGTTTCTGTGCTTGTTTTTAAAAAGTGGCAACTGAATGCTTCTCTCTTTGGCTAAAAAACACACCGGAAAATACTCCAGTAATTGCAATAGTGCAATTGCTAATTCTCAAGGCCTGTTTTTCTTCAACGTTCTGCCGAACCCTCTCTACAATACACTTTGCTATGCATGCACACACTCTTTAAATATCTGACTAGACATGCAAAGTGTGTCCTTCCCTTCCACAGCTCAGCTCTGTGCTCCAGTAAAGTACCTTTGGCAGTGAGGTTACAGAACAACTTGTCCCCTCAACGCTGGGCCCCACTCCACTCACAGCTTCTAGGTGGGGTGGGGGCTAGGGCATCTGATGGGCAGCCAAAGCAAGGGAGGGCTATTTCTTGCAATGTAGTGTATAAAGTAGCCTATTTAATACTAAAACCTTAATCACTGGGGGGAAAAGACTGAAATATCCTACCTCTTAGGATCATAGACTGCACTGCTTCCTGTTAAGAAACATCATTAGTTATGAGAGATCATTAGTTATGAATATAAATGGATGCTAATGATGAACTTGAGTGAACGAGCCTAGCCAGAGGCCAGGCCCATTGGGACTTTGTGGTATACAGTGTGTGTTTGTGGTAGGGGGAGGTGCAGAAATAAAATACAACCCTGGTCCTCCTCACAGGGTTCACCCTCTCTACCCATGAATGTTGCTCTTGGAGGTCATGGCACCTAGCAACAGCTTGGCTCAAGCCCTCAAGGAAACACGAGACAACACATGGAGGGACGCCCGTGTGTTGTCTCAAGCACACACCGTTTATTTAGTAAGGCACAGTTCCTTAAATGCAAACAGATTAATCAAACTTTGTTACGATACAGTAGTGGGTTCAGGTAAGTGCAATATGTGGTGATGTGTGGGCTAATGCTGCCAGACTAAGGAAAGAAAGAACCAGTAGGCTGTTAATTAGCATCCCAACTAATGCAAACAAGTTGTAAACTCGCGTATTTACCTTAAGGCCAGGTTAAATTTTTGTGTTTTACGCTATTCTTTGTCCCTCTGCTTTAAACTGAAATACAGAAATGTCTCAAATCCCTTACCTTGTTCTTTTTCAGGTGAGCCTATGAATCGCAGACCTCCACTCTTTGTAGCATCATCGTATATTTGATTTCCTCCTAATAAAATTCAATACCCATTTATTGAAACTTTTAGCTTCTGAGAGATCCTGTTTACAGAAGTGTGGAAAATCCCAAAATCACAGGAGTGTGCAATTATTTTCTTCTGCAAAAACATCCAGATTCATACTGACAAACAGGACCAAAGGAATTGAAGTTTACTCAGTTGCTCTGTGAAGGGCCACTGCTCAGACTGAGGGAAAGCAGTGGGCACTTTTTCCATATTCAGTAATTATACTGCTTGTACTTGTAAGAGCTGCTCTCGAGGCTGATCTCTAAACACAGGAAGCAAGAGCAAGCCCTTGCACAGATGCACAGGACTGGACTCTTTTACAAACAGCAGATTGTTTCCAGTGATTCTGCAAATCCCGATGACACGTCTATGGTGACTACCAACCAACCCATTCTTAAAATGCAGAGTAATTTTTGCATTATTTCCATCAAATAAGTGTTAGAATATGCATACATGTGCCTCTGTGCCAAGGCACGTCTTTTTCGCAAATGTATATGCTTAAGAACAGAAATTCAAGTTTGCACAGACACCACTAATGCAACGCAGGTTCAGATTTTGGCAATGTGTCATCTATTCTGCATTCAGCATACTTTCACACAGTCGGCATCCAAAAATAGCTGAAGGACTCTGGTTCTCTGCCCAGCCTTCCTAACTGTCAATATGTTATCTTCTCCCTCACTCTAACACTCACAGTGTTTAACCTACTGTATCATTGACTTCCAGACACCAAAAGTTTATAATAAATTATTTCAATTTGGATATTCCCGAGTACGGGATGATAAAAGTTTTAGAAAAACTATGGAAAAAAATAGAGGACTGAGGGAGAGTGTGATTGTCCTGTACGATTAAATTGTAAACAGCAAGTAAGAAGATATGTTCAGCACAACTATTTGAGGAGTCTTATTGTTTTTTTTGGGTTTTTTTACCTCTTCTTTGATGTAAAAATACCAGATACTATGAGGGCATATCTCTACTTGTTTGTATTGTCAGATGTTGTGTCTATTCTTCAGTTGCCCTGGCTGTTTATCTACTCCAGTTGACTATTGATTTTTATCAGTCTCCCATCTTTCTCTATGCCTCTTTGATTCCAGTACATCCCCTCCTCATTTGTTTTTTGATGACAGTTAGTGATAACCACATTTCTGCTATCATGTCTGCTCCTATTTACATTTTCACCAAAGCGGAGGAATGCGTGCTTTTCAAATATAATTACTAAGTACAGTAAAGTCTGAAGAATTTAAACAGTGAATCAGCAATGCTACAGTTAAAAGCATTCATTTATCTGCTGGAATGAATAATGGTATCAATATATCTAAATACCTAGATTGAAATCTTTCTAACATCTAGTTGACAGAAGCTGCTGTATAAAAAAGACCCTTAAAATCGCTTTAATAGACTGTGATGTTTCTTGCACATTTTCCGTACTTGGTACTTGCGACACATGCTTCGGGTATAGAATATCACCCTGTCTCTTAAAACATGAGAATCATTGTTGCGAAACTATATCTATCCATTGCACACGTTTTGCTGTCAGTTAATGCATTGACAGGTTGAACCGGTGCACAGTAATCTTGAGTGCTGAGGGTCACTGTAACGAAGCCAGGAAAGAAAGGGAAACGGGGAGGGGTTAACTGGGGCGAGAGGGTCAGAAGTTGAAGCCAGGAATGTTTTCTCTAGCCTTGCCTGTCACTGATACGATCGTGTACACCATGCAGTCCCCAGGAACAGATGTACCCACAGCCAGGGTTAGAAACACTTCCTTACCTGTGGCATTCATAACACTGTTAAACACTATCTCTGAAGTACTGTAGAACAGGAAAGGGTAAGAAGATACTTGACATGGCATGGGTGTGAGCCCAGGTGTGCACCTAAGAATCCCACTGTCTCTCTTGTTTAATGTTTGATGCATAATTTGGTTAACAAATCTTTTAACAAGGCCCCCTGTGACTGGATGTTCTGCAGTTAAAACCAGATCCTCAGGTATGCCAGGTATTCTAGTGACTTTATTATTCATTTTTGAGTTCTCGTCCATCTATATTTTCACTCATTTTTTGTACATAAACAACTTTTCTGTCACAAGTAATCTCATGCACTGCTGGATATTTCACAGTTTGAAGTTGAGGTCAACCGGCCCAGGGGTTTACAGAAGCCTATCCTATTACATGGGCTAACAGCCATCAAACAGCAGTCCTCTGTCCTCTAACCTGCAGCCTAAACTTTTGGTCACCCTAAGCACACAGGACTGGTGTCAAAGGGGTTGGTGCCACAGCAGGATGAGGGTTAAGTTCAATGCTGAATACAGCAGGGAGGAAATCCTGTCTGAGTCACGAGTCAGGGCCACAGAGGGTCCGTTCCAATCCTAAATCCTTACATGGGGGCTGTCAGATAAACTTTGACCTTGGACCTGACTTTTGAACAGAAGGTGCAATTTACCAGATGCGGAGTAGCTTTCAAATACAGATATAGAGCTTCTTACTGTTTGCTCTGTGTGTCTAGAGACCCCTTTGAATGTTCAAATTAAACCTCAAAAGCAGAAAGCTCTTGAAACATATCAAAAGATTTTATCAATCATCACTCAGAGAAGAAAAAAACAACAAAAAAAACCATAACAACCACCCAAATGTGAATCATGCAGGGAGCTTTTTGGCAGGCCAGACTTCACATCTTTTTCTGTTGACAATCAATTTGTTTCACCAACATATGAGTCTGGCTGTGATGCGGGCAGCAGTGAAACAGGATCCTGCAGGCAGACACTCAAAGGGGAAAGAGTGAGAGACAGAGAGAAGGAAAGAAAAGAGGGAGAGGCAGAAAGAGAAGGGAACAGCACTCTGCTCTGCTCTGTCTCTTGATGTGTGTGATTTGTGTCTACTCTACGTCTCAGTTGGAAACCCCATATGCCAATTTCAACAAATGGTGTTGTGAGAAGTTGGAGGCAGGAAGTGTGTGTGTGTGTGTGTGTCTTGGGGATGGGGGTAGTGATTATGGGGGTGGGGTTGAAGGGTGGAGGACTGAAAAGAAAAGAATGAGGAGAAGTAAAAGAGAAATGTCCCTTCATGTTACCTGCAAGAAATCCAAATTCACACAGTGCTTTAAAAGCAACATCACATTTTACTCGTTGTTACAGAGACACAAGGAAATACTGCAGCTCCACTACATCTAGCAGCTGCATTCCATCACATTTTCAGATTTCAATGACTACCCTGTTACTCCAGGTTCACACTTTCCTCTCCTCTGCCATCTTGAGGCCAGCCAGCTTGGCTTCCGTTCAAACTGGGAGCCCTACCAAATCATCTGCCCTACTCCTGATCTGGTTCCTCAACCTGACACACTGTATCAGGTTATCTTGTTTCTATCCAAGTATGCGTGCGTGAGTGTGTGAGTGCATATATGCATACGTGCTAATAGAGAATCGTGTGTCGTCTCTTGGAAGGGGGAAAAGAGAGGAGGAGGAGGTGGATGGAGACAGTGAAAGATACTGAAAGACTGGGATAAAGTTTGTATGACACAGAATAGAAATTTTCAGATTGCTGCTTTTGTACCAAATAAAAAAAACTAATTGCAGATCATATTTGGGTTAAGTTTTTTACTGATATTTGAAAAAAATTATGCTGTAGTACTTTTAGTCTTTCTTTTCTACTTCAGCTCTTTCAGAAACCATACACGGAGGGAGGGTTTTTCTCTTTTTTTCACTTTACTAGCGTGGGCTGAGAGAGAGGGCTCTAAAAATAAAACATATGTTCCTCCAGGTCTGTGGGAGCAGAGGCCCCCAAGCGTATTGTTTTGGGATATGGGGGAGGACAGGGAGGATCTGGCCTTGAGAGCGATACTAAGAGAAAAGCTATGGCTTTCAGGCAAAGAAACATTCTCTTCTGTGTACTAATATATGCCATCTTTTTTTTGCCGTTTGTCAAAACAAAATATACTTAAAATGAAACCAGTTTGCTTCCTTTCCTCTTTCCTTTTTGACAGTGGGAGATTGGGTAAAGAGGTGGCTACGCTTACGGTCCATAATGCTAAGGTGAAAATGTGACCCCCATAAGCCTTCTTATTGATTTTTCAAAGCCCCAAGGGAGAATGCAGAGTGCAGAGGTTAAAAGTATCTGAAGTAGTGATGTTCCTTTGTGCTCACAGTGCAAAAATGACCCTTAGTTCGTATGTACTGCATTTGAGAACTGAATTAAAGAAGTATACCTATTGAGCCGATGTGGGTGAACCAGCTGCTGGGAGCTCTACTTGGTGAGGAATGAGTTAAAGCCAAAAGTGTGTGGGGGAAGTCTACACTGAGCAGCAAAGGGGAAATGAAGGCATATTAACGGAGAAATAGCCATGAGTGCTGAGGGGGCTGGATCTGTCACGTGTCTAGTTTTAGCACCAGTGCTCCTGCCTCCTACTGCTGCAGTTTTGTGGATTTTAGTAAAGTATAGTATAGAGAGCAAAGTAAAGAGAGTGTGAAAGATTCCTAATTATACAAACATGATACTGACATAATGTAGCGTAACACTAACAAGTCTGTGAAGAATTTTGTCATGATTTTAGCATATTACTATTTTGTAAAATGTCATCTTAAAATACACTTAACGGTCATTTAGAAGTGTATTATTAAGATACTTATGATTTTGTGTTCTTATTCAATATATTCACAGACTAAACTGGCTGCTGAGACATAATGAGTGTCTGTATAAATACTACAAATACTACATCAGAGAGATTTATGAGCGGTTAAAGACACTATCCCTACAAGTGAGCACTAGAGACAGTCAATATTAGAATATTATAATACATCATGTTGATTCTGGATGATTTGATTACTGTCATCTACCACAGGACATGTGACGCTGTGGATGATGTTTGCTTTGAGAGGCGTGCACCGTGGGCGTGGTATCCCGGGGAGTGTCTGTGTCCAGCCAATAGCGCAGTAGAGCTAAAGTCGATGGGCGTGGTCTATTTTCCCACACGGTCCTGTCCAAGCAGCAGCACGCTTTTGTTCAAACTCGGGACTCAGACATCGCTAAGGTACATTTCCAGGTTACTCGCTAAATGTGAGCAAACAATGCTGATCTCAATAGCGGTGCTCCTGTCAGGGTTACTCACACTGGTGTTTTTCACTTAAAGTACCAGGTTGGGATACTAACTTTGAGTTTTGTTGCGCCTCGGTTTTGTGAAGTCTAAAGCAGGGTATTGCGAATGAAGCAGCTGGAGCTCTGAAAGCGGTGGAGGATTTTCCTTTAACCACATCTTCGTGTTGGAGAACGATTGCTGTCATGTACACTTACTAGACATTTAATGTTCCTTTACATAAAGGAAGAAAATAAGCTTATGCTTTCCATCACCCTCCTCGCTGGACATCTATGGAGAGGATTTTCTGTATGCGCTCACGCAGCTTTTGGAGTTACTTACGGTCGAGACGACACCGTGAATGTTAAATTTACCGACCTGGATAGAAGAAGACGACACACTTAACCTGATTTGAATGCCTTTGCAAGGAGTTTGCTGGTTTCTGTGCTGCAGGCAGGGCTTCAGTTTGCTCGGACGGGACTATGGGGAGAAAGAGGAGGAAGAATCTTTTGAATTGCGCAACAAGGAGGACTTGACTCCCAATGGACGGGTAAAAACTTACCACCTGCACTAGAACAGCTTCAGAGCACCAATAAATTAATAGCATGTTTTTAATGAATGCCCACACTACATTTAAAACATCAGTATTGGTTTTAAAAACTGCTCAGTTTTTAAAACCAATACTACACGGGAAATTCAACGAAAAGAATGTTAGTTCAGTGTTTGAAAATGATTTCACTTGGAAAACTACTGTCCTGTGCACAAGTCTTGAGTCACCCTTTACTTTAGCGTAGGTGCAACGGTTCATTTGTACAAACATACATGCAGTATACAAGGCAGAGACAGACTGTTTAAATATAACAAGCTTAAAAGTCAATATTTGGTATGATCAATTTCCTTCTTTAAAGCAGTCTGAACACTCTCAGCCAAGCTTTCTTGTAATTTCTTGAAGTAGTTCTCAGGAATAGTTCTCTTCTTCTTAGAGATCTTTGGCTTTGTTCTCTGTCAAGATGATCCCACACCACTAATGTTGAGGTCTGGGCTCTGGGGAGGCCAATCCAAGGCAGACTGTGTTCCGTATATGCTTTACCTGCATTGGTAGTGTGTTTGAGATAATTCTCATGCTGAGAAATGAGGTCAGTTGCCAAGTAAACACTTTCCTGATGGTATTACATGGTGGAACAAAAAATGTTTGTACTTCTCTGTAGTTGTGAGTCCATCAGTTTTGATAAGAGCCACAAACCATGACAGAGCCTCCACCATGTTTTGCTTTAGGCATTCACTGTACCTCTCTCCTGGCCTTTTCCATATGTGTTGATGAACCCAACATTTCAAATTTAGATTAGTTTTTGTCATTTGGCCTTTTGTCCTGCTTTCCTTTTGCTAAAATGGCTTCATGGCAGCTGCCCTTCCTCTGAAATCATTTCTGAAGTTTGGTGAACAGTAGATCAATCAACCAAGGGTCCTGATGCTTTTCTCTGGTCCTGTCAGATCTTTGTTGTTTTTTTAGGGTTTCTTTAGGCTTTTGGCCTCTACTTGTCAAGTTTTTCTTGCTTGCTGTACAGGACATACAGAATGCCATTCCCATTTCGGCTAACAGCTCTTTGGGAATCACCTTGTTGGTGCAAAAATACTTTTTTATGCCTGTCAAATGGGCATCTTTGGCTGAAAATGAGCACATACAAGGACTGGACTGAAAATGACTGAAAAAGCTGCCAATGTCCAAATAAAAGTTTGAAAGACATTGAGACCTGTTACTAAAGACCACTTAAAAATTACCAAGAGGGTCTGGCTTCTTGTGAGCAAAATATTAATAAATTAGACTTTTACACAGTACTGTACATATAGGTTGGAAATTCAGGGTATGATAAAGAATTTATCATGCTCCCGTTTATGGCATTATGTCCAGTGAAGTGGTGAGCTACAGTGTTCACGTGCAAGTTTAGATACATGTTCACTGTTAACCTTGTTGTCTGTTCAGTACAAGCCTCTAAAACTGATGCATGACACAGAATCTACTGATCCTTAGTTTAACGTTTAGGTTTGTGTGGTCTTTGAGGCCTGGGCAACATTGAGCAATCCCACATGCACACACTCTCTGATGTAACTTGTCGAACTCTGTGTTGAACTGATCCTGTGTATTTGGCCTCCCATTTGCTCAGTGGCAAATAAGACTGTGGCCTTGTATTCTCTGTAATGTTAGTCATCTGATCAGCCACAGAGAGTTCAGCATTGTCCACCCACTTGTAAGGGGGCATTGTTGCCTTGCATTAAGGTAGGCTCTTTCTGTACAACCCCACATGCAGGTCTTAATGTAAAGTGTCCCAGGAAAAAAAAATGCTCTCAAATATTTGTTAGGATTTTGTGCCTTTCCAAACACCAGCTCTTTTTTTTTTTTTTTTTTTTTTGATCATATTTTTAGACTTTGACTTCAGTGCACACTAAATAACATTATGTGCTGGTTGAAATTATAGGCACAGCTATTTTGTGCTTCTGAGATAAACTTTACACCAACACTAAGCCTTTGCAGATGAAAGTAATACCACCTGGAGCCATTACTTGCAAATCCTGCTTATCTGTTTATTGCCCCCTTTGTGTTTTTGCAGCCAGCCAGTTATACACTACAGCAATTTGCATGTAAACGATGGAAACAGATAAGTTTTACACAGTTATTGGCTCAACAGAAATCTAACAGTTCCAAAAACCACCAGATAAGAGCAACATCTGTTACTCAGCATTATCCGAAGAGGTGTTGGTGTGTAGCACACACTATCTTGGTCATAATCTACCATCTGTTCTACCATTGGTGGTCAGAGGAACCCAACGGTGCTTCATATTTGCAATCAATACAAGATCACAGTTACATGTCCCAGTGGAGATGGCTGATGGCCTTCTAAAGTGAGACACCGAGATCCTTTTTCCTCTAACTTTCCCGGATTCCCTCATTAAAATGCAACCTATGATGCATGTGCATAATTGTGCTCCTCTGGGGGCTTTGGTTTAATGTTTATTGAATTATAGCTTTTTCAGAGAAGCTTGATTGAGACTTGAATCCTGGCCTTTTAAAAACATATAAAGATAACCAGAGTGCCATTATTGACTGAACAAAAAGGAACCAAGTGAAGTCGTTGAATCTAGTTTTTACTATAAGAATCCAATATGACTTATATGAGCTGATACATAACTGATAGTAACAGGGAACAGCAAAATTATGATTACAACTAAGTTGTTGCATTTTTGTTTTTCGTTTTTGAGAGTTGAACCAAGCCTACTGAACTCCTATAGTAATCAGAGAAGATAAAGGGCTTATTTAATGGCATATAGACTAACAGTCTTGTTCAAATGATGAGCTGAATACAAGACTATCCCAATAATGAAATGATACAGCGACATTTTAAAAGGTCAGCTCAAATTTGTAATCTATGCAAGAATAATTGTTTAAAAACAGCTTTTGTTATTTCTGGCAGTTTAAAACTCACCACTCTTAAGCTCATAATGCTGCTTTGTTTTTAGAGCTACTGTATCCCCAACATTGATGTTACATCACCGATTAGAGTCTTGGCTCTATTGATTTCTGCTCGTAAATATTTATGAATATGAAAGGCATGACCTGAGTCATAAAGTATTTGCCTGTCTGTATTAATCTGAGTGATGTATTTTCTTTTGAGGGACATTTTGTCTTAATCTATCATGTGGTTAGACATGTTCAGTTTATCACATTACTTGTAAATGGAAGGAATCAAATAGTTGACTGTTGTAATTCACAGTAACAATTGGCAGTAAAGCATTATTTTGGTCTTAGAGATCCTTTGCCTAATAATAAATCCCCCTCATGCGATGGAGTTATTTATTGACGCTTCCAGGCGCTTGACGCATTTCAGCAAATCATGTTACCTCTTATTTTGTGCCACTCTGATTGTGACAGTTGTAATTCTGTTATCAATATCTTAAGCTGAGCCAATAATTAGGAACACAGCTGAAACTACTCCAATCTCACATCAGCTGGTCAATCTTAACTGTGTTACAGTCCCCAGAGTAGATCCAGTTGATACTGTTTGGTTTTCCATAATTTTTACCAAGGGGGTGAGGTCAGTTGAAGGGTTGGTCTATAATGATTTCTAGGAAAGCCATCTGGGCTGTGTTCGATTATTAACCATCCTCAAGACATTCAAAATCACGAGCTCCTGCATTGTTTTACAACATGCTGCCAGAAGACGCCATGATGTGTAGAAACTGAAGTACCAAAGCCCTAGATGACACACTCTTCCTTGCCAGGACTTTTCTTACTGACGTTGGGATCATGAGTCAGTGCCGATGCTTATGTAGGCTTGGCCCTTGAGAGCACAGGGCTATGCCAAAACCTTTTCTCTTCATGTTTACAGTCGCCATTCAAAGAAACTACTCTTTAACAGCTGCCCAAACAGTCACACCAGGCTGAATGCCTCCAGTGTAGGAATACTTGGGCACTAATTTTAGGGCAGGATATCCGTCATTCTCTTTTCTTTCCATGTTTCCACTAAAACCATTATTCAGTATTTATGTAATATGTATGCAGTTTTACCAATAAACTACCACCACAGAGGTTTAGGCCCAGGCAGTTGTAAGTGTGGACTGGAGTACCGCAGTGCATCCTGTTGCTCGGAACAAACAGACACAGTCCTGCTTTGCTGAGAGCAGGTCCTATTAGCCATCCCTGCTGCCCTCTGCTTTCAGAGGTGTCACGGTACGCTGGTTTATATTTGGTTTCCGCTGCGTCTCTGCCTCACCACCTCGAGGCCACACATCTGGTCTTCAGGCCGACACTGGCTGAGCCCAAGCATTTTCTCATGGTTACTCAGCCTCCCAGGAGAGCTGAAGGGAGAGAGAAAGAGAAGGAGAGAATAAACTGGGAAAAGCGAGAGCGGAAGTCAGCCACGGAATGAACACATCACGGCATCTTTCCCTATTTCTCTTCAAGCTCTGCTCTAGTCTGGAATGATTCATACCCTGCCGTCCACAAAGAGAGATCTTTTGCCAGGGCTCTACATCGCACGCTATCCTTGTTCCTCACCCCACAGCCCATTAACTCTATTGGAAAGCATTTTTCTCAGTAAATTGTAAAGACTTGTGGGCAATGACTCAGACTATTTTGACTGTGCCTACCTGTCTTATTAGTTTACTGATTGTTTGATTAGTTGATATTATTAAATTATTGCTTTTATGTCACTGATTTTTATTAAGGGTTTCCTGTCATTGATGTGATGTCTGTCTAGATTTTTTTTATTAGGCCTGTTGGCTTGGCTAAATGATTTACCATACACACACTGTCTGTTCATTTGTTCGCATCAGTATGGTTTGACATTTACAGTACTTCCCTCTGAGTTAAACATTAATGAGATCTCATTATCCAAAATGTAATCTTTTCCTTATTTGCATATGGGTCCGTCTGCCTTAAAAATATAACATAGATTCCAAGCTAGCCTATAAATTTGCAGTTCATGTTTTCTTTGTTATTTTTGAACCATCTAAAAAGAAGCCTAGACTGTTTTGTGGGGCAATGGTTAAACTTAGGATAGTTTGCCCTGTAGTAAAGTGTGGTGTGTGAACTGTGAGGAGCCCAGAACTGACCTGGATAGTGTTTCAGGTAGGCCAACACCCCTGAGTTGGGTCAGGGCAGCCACAGGAGCTGGCTCAAGGCTGTGGTTCACAGAGACAACAAGTCAGGCCACAGGGACACACAGTGCTGCTCTGCACACCAGGGAATCTGTCCAAATTGCACACAGGCAAGCTGTCTGATGGGGTTTTCCAAGGTCAGGTTGGGAATCTAGGGGCCGGAGCACTGTGAAAGGAAACATCCTCTTCCATCTTCTGCTTCACAGGGGAGTCCTCGAATGAAAAGTTCATTGTTTCACCCATGAAATCTGATTTTACATGTCTGCCAGTGGTAGGCTCATTTTAGTCAGTAGAGGAACTAATTCCAATTTCCACACAAAACTAATGTCCAAGAAGGTGTTTATGTGATTTTTAAATGAATAGCTGGCTTGCAGTTTAATATCCATCCTTCTATCCATTCTCTTCTGTTTTTCCTTATCGAGGCTATCAGCCTATCCCAGCTTCAGTTTAATATTTAAGTAAATAATTAATCTGTTCATCAGATGATTATTAGGGCACAATAAATTTTACTAGGTAAAGTGCAGTTAATCAGGAAAACCTTGGGTCTTTAAGGCTTCTCATCTCTATCATAATCACTGCTATTGTTTGATTTTGTTTTCTGTCAATAGCATAACCGTAAAGACTTTATCTTTACACTTATGTGTTTATCTTTAGTGTAAAGATTCTGAAAGGCACTTTCTCAATGCAAGCTGTTATAATTAAGGCTAAAGGGTCTCTTTGTCTTTCTTGCTGTTTTTTTTCCTCAAACTCTCACAACTTATAGCAATCAACTCACAGATAGAAACGATAAATACAATTGTTCTGGCTGTCCATGAATTCTCAAAAACTGATGTTATTTTTAGGTTAATCTTCTTAGAGAAACGAATGGAGAGAAAAAATCACTTTGGGTTGCGAATGTTGGGGTGCACTCAGCTTAAGCATGAAAAATTCCTCTGTTCCCATCACTTATATTAAATTAGCCTGTTTTGCATGCCATATTTCTCCCATCAAGTTTACTCCTTGCAAGTAAAAGCCAAGCATTACAGGAATAGTGCAGCTATGTGCTGAGGCTTGCCAGGAACAACTGCATGCCCTATTGTAACATGGCTCCTGATGGCAAAGCATTGAAGGATCACTTCAAACTGTGGCCTATTTCTGAAGCTAAAGCAATGTCTGTGGTGCATGATTGTCGATTTACCCTTTTCTCTCTTTTCTGTTGACAGACTCCAGCTGAGGTGATTGTTTCTCAGCCATCTTGCACAGCCAATGGAACAAATGGGTAAGGAGCTACAGAAGCCAATTTCACACTTGAACGTTGGTCAATTTTGGGAGATTTGGATCTGGACATTGTCCAGCATTGTCTGATTTTTGTCCTTTTTCACATGTAGCCAATAGCAAGAGATTGTACATGTCAGCTGCATTATCTGTAGTGGAAATGGTCCATTTCCAATAGAGCGTATATAGCTT
This sequence comes from Rhamphochromis longiceps, assembly GCF_057381845.1. Classification (NCBI taxonomy): domain Eukaryota; kingdom Metazoa; phylum Chordata; class Actinopteri; order Cichliformes; family Cichlidae; genus Rhamphochromis; species Rhamphochromis longiceps. Next base: position 29,972,178 of record NC_140560.1, on the reverse strand, counting down.
CTGGGAAGAGCATGCCGGAGACGGGGCATGTGACACCCAATCTCTCACTATGAATTCTCCAGGAAATTATATGCTCTATTATCACATGGGTTTGACTGGGCATTACATAGAACTGGCAGGGTAAAGTCCATTTTATGTCCAATTCGATTTGTTCCCCCATTCAGCTCGACTTGGTTGCAGGCTACAGTGCAAACGACAAGGGAAGTAGTAGTTCCGTCTTTTACTTGTATACTTCCTCTGAGCGCCGGGGATTTCTGTATATATCCGCAGGCGCATGTGTTAATACTTGATTTCTTTCAGTTCCTCTTCAGTATCTCATGGTGTTCTGATGTGTGCATGCAAGTGGTACAGAGTCATATACATACTGACAGATGATCTGTTATGTGGTGATATTTGATTTCTTTTAGGTGAAATTAGTTTTCAGTCTTTCAAACTGGTTGAGCTTTACCATTAAGAAGTTAACCTGGCTGTTATTTGGGGCTGTTATGGCTGTTATGTGTTATTTGCCAATAATTTTCCATGTGAAAGATGTCTGATGGAGGTTTTTGACATGTTTAAATTTCCAAACAATTGATTTTCATAGATAAATCGGGTGCATTCAAATAATGGGAACATCAAGGAAAACCATACATTTATTACACCCCCAACCTCCTGAGGCATTAATAGATGGAATTTGTCTTATTTAAATTTCGGCTATCTAGGTCATTTGCTATTGTAGTGTGCCCTGTCATTCGGCTAAGATATAAAGGCCCTCAGAGGGGAAAAAAAGAGATTATGGCTGCCTATGAACCCAGCATTATTCGTTGTATCATAAGAGAAAAATGGGCTGAATTTTAAACAACTTGCAATTAGTCAAGAACAGACTTCACCAGATAATTAGCTGAAGAATAGACTATTTGTTGCAAGCACATATACTATTGATGTCAAAGTAAATGTTTTTATAATTAGACAAATATAGAACATATTGGACCTCTGTTCAAGACGTGTCTTTTCTGAATAGGCAAAACCTACAGTTTGTTAATGATTATATTCTGAAGACCAGGCCTTTTGCACAGACAAATCAAAGACTGGGTTGCTTGGCCACAGTGATGCTGGTTGATGCGCTATGTTTGGACCTGGGGAGCCTGCATTCAGTAATTATGAACTATGACTCCTGCATCATATCAAAGGGTACTTGAAGATAATGTGTAGCCAGCAGTCTTAAACAGATAAAACTTTAACTGGACCTTTCAACAGGTTTTCATCCTCCCTGCAAACACACTGAAGAATGGCTCAATAAGCCCATTCAAATTCCTGATTGGAATCCCCTTCAGATCTTTTGTGGGGTTTTGAGTAGAAAAAAAACAGTGCTAAGGATCGTACCACTGAATGAAGCGCAATCAAGATTTTTAGCAAGCCTACACCAGAGTGAGTCATTATGAAAAATGCATACAAGAAGCTAATTATTTCTGCTAAAGGGAGCAATACTAGTTTCTGTGGCTTCCTGTATTTACTTTTTCCACAAAACACAAGTAATTATTTTTCAATTGGATTGGATTGAACTTATTTAAAGATATTGCTTCAAAAGGGATGAGATGTTTGCTTATCTGCATATGTGAATGGCAGAGGATTTCCTTGGGATGTACTTACTTTTATTACATGGTTAATGTAATCTTCATCTTAGATGACTTTAACCAATCACCCTTTCAATATCAGGGCATCTTACTGTAAATGACATTCAAATGGCCATGTGGATTACATGTTAATGCAAATGAGAGTCAAAAGTGATTCATGGAGGGCTTGATCCAGACTATTAGTGCATGGCTGTGATCTCAGACAGTGATGTAGCCAGGCTGTGCTTCTCTCTATCTCTGGCATCGTGCCCTTATCACCACCCCGTTCTCCCTTCCACAATCGTAACTGTACATCTGCCGACTCACAGGCAATGAATCACAAAGCTTGACTTGTAGGCCTATCGCCCATCACAAATGAACAGACGAGGATCTGCAGAAACTCTCAACAAGAATAGAGCTGTCCCAGGAAGTGGTTATGTGAGATGAAATATTTTGCTGTAGTCATACGTGACATGGTGTCTTTTGAGGCTTGAGGGGGGAAAATAGGACGGAAAGAAGTAAGGACTGGGTGACTCAGTCCTGCCTCAACAGCACTCCTAAAAGAGGTGTGGCTCGGGTTCATGTGCGTGTGTGTGTGCATGTATGTCATTTCTGCACTGTTGTGGTCCGCATGGCATGATTAACTACTAGTTTGAAGAGTCTGTGTGTTTGCCTGGCTGTAATCATCACAGTAAGTGCAAAGATTAGAGAGCATAGCGCTTGCTCATTACCTGGCCAATGAATGGACACACCCAGAAGTTCAGCTGTACGGAAGGAATGCCAAGTTAGGCTCTGATAAGCCAGAACTTTGCTATTTTAACAAATTGAGTCATATCAATTCATCTTAATTGTTGCATAAGAGGAGACGCAAGCTCTGATTTACATCGGACTTTGACCAAACTATTGGATTGCATTGTGCAATTAGATGGAATAAAGGTGTGACTGTGATTAATTAGGGTTTTTTTTTTTTGTTAACATGGCTATACTCTGCTAATTAGCCGTGCTACAAGCCTGATGCATTAGCTGATTTCAGGGGGTCTCACAGAATCCATGCCTGCAACTTCCTAACATATTTCCTCAAAATTAATTGGACAAACTAACACAATTTGAAATGAAGTAACTGAAGACTATAAGCCTGTTTATAACTGTTTATGTGTTGTCCTTCCTTCTTTTAAGATGATCTGCTAGGCCTTCACTGCAGCCACCTTTGGTTGCTGCTTGTTTATAGGGCTCTGCGTTCAATCAGATGATGAGATCAGATGATGTTGACTGCATCATGAAAGAATATCCTTCTTTTTGCCTTTAGAAACTCTTTGGTTGCTTTTGCCGTATGCTTCGGGTCTTTATCCACCTACACTGTGAAGTGCTGTCTGATGAGTCTTGCAGCATATGTGTGAATTTGAGCAGAGTATACCCATGTGGACTTCAGAAATCATCCTGCTACTTGTATCAGCACCAATCGAATATTTAAAGATGGCCTCCTTCAATTGTATTTATATATCTTAATCAATCTCAATCATCAAGAAATCCCAGAAAGATGATTGCGTTCATCTGGACGTAGCGTTTCCAGTGAGAGAAACGTTTTTGCATGCATCCAAGCAACTTCTTTAGTCTCAGTTTCACCAACTTTATAAAAAGTCCATTTGCACAATGACCAAAACCAGCATGATTGCCTAACAATGGACCATGTGCTCAGTTTCAGCATCATTAATATGCAAATTGTCCTGACCGCTGAAGAAAATGTGTCCAAGCTGAGGATCGGGGTCCCCAACGCAAACAGGAGGATTACTGTGAATTATACATCAGTGAAACCAAACAACCTTAGCTACCTTGTCAGGCCAAGACTCCACAGTCTATTTACACTTACAGACCAGTGGCCACTCTTGAAATGATGAGGATGTACACATCCTGGACAGGGAGGAATGATGGTTTGAGCAGGGAGTCAAGGAGGGCATTTATGTGAAAAGGGAACGGCCATCTCTGGACAGAGGAGGGGGCCTAAGGGTAAATCCTTTACCATATTACAATACTATGATTGCAGCCATTTCTCATTTGTTTGTAGTCATGACAATTTGCATATTAACAATTGTGAAACTGACCTCACAACACATTGGTAAGGCCCCAGTTGTTACTTTGCGTGCTGCCAGTAACTTCTTCAAAAGCAACTTCTGTTTTTGCTCATTGTTAAACCTGCAGTTAGTTGAGACTGCAGAGGTCGCCTGGATGGGTAGCAAAGTTCCTCTTGAGGTCTCGTGAATGGCTCCCAAGTAAAAGTCGAGTACTTGGAATCAACTCTAGATCTTTCATCTGCTTCATTTGTCATTGAATTACAAGGAAACGGATCGAACCTGGTCATGAAACTACTTATCACTCAACTGTCCAGTTGCTTTTGAAACTTTAAAAATGGGAGACTGTATAAAAAAAGGGCTGTAATTCCTAACCAGTTAATGCAATACTTTTGTTAATCTCCTAAAGTTAAAGTTGAAAATTTCCCAAAACCTACTTGGGTGGTGTGGAGACACAAAATTACATAAAAATGTTTAATTGTCCAAACATGGGTCTTCAGGCAGATGACACGAGGCGTTGGTGTTTCGGTCAGTAGGAAGTGCCACCCAGCTGCCACCTCCCTCCTTGCTGTTCTCATGCTGAAATCCATTTTACATTGTCACTATTTATTTATTTATTTTATTAATCTTCCCTTTCCTCACTCTCAAGTTCCTTCTCATAGCTGAGGCAGGGGAGAGTACAAACTGTTCTAAAAAGAAAGTAGACACTTGAAGACTTTTCTCTGTTCTATCTGTTCTGGAATTAGCTTCTCCTCTTCTTCGTTGACAGCTCTCTGAAGTAGTCAGAAGCTTGAAGTTTTTGCCACTAGATAACTAAAAGAGAACAGTATTAAGGAATGTATTTCATGTGTGTAAATTTATGTACATGCAGGACAGAGGGTGTGTATGCATAACACAAGTGAGTGTTTGCGTGAAGAGCTTAGGAGTGGGCCCCCAGTAATTGCCTGTCTGGATGTCTGTCGTCCTGTCTGTCAACCATCCAACCATCACAATCTGGACTTGTTTACAACATCAACAAATATGGAAAGTTTTAATCCGCGTTACTAAGTTTCACAAGTAGAATGGCTTTATTCAAACTAAAGAGTCACTTACTCTCTATCATAAAATGCCTTGCTGACAACACTTCTTCAGTCACAAACTCAGACTTCCTGTCCCTCCTACTCAGGTCTCATAACATGACTTTGTTTTCCCTCTCCCCTCTGCCTAGTCCAGAGCTTCTTGGCAGTGGTCTTGAGAAAACAGTGTATTTTTAGCTGGGAGGTCATATAGGCCCAGTCTTAATCACCACATTCCCATTTTCCCACCAGCCCAGTTTCAGCCAGAGGCCCATGCAGTCAGCCTATGCACTCTATGGAGAAGGGAAGAGAAATAGATGGATTTCTACAGGAAGAATGATTATTAAGCCTTTGATATGAGCATGATTTTAATAAACTTTGGTTTATTTTACTTGGTGCTTTTTCTAAATGCCTTTCTGGGCACATCCTGAGCTATTTATCCATCAGACAACTCTCCCAAGTATTCCTGTGACTAATCAATGCAATGGTCATTTTTGCAACCATGCATGTTCTTTTGGGTTACAAGGAATGTTTCATTTCACTGCGGTCATGCAAGCCCGAGAGCAAGGACAGTGGCTCTTTAGCTTTAATTAATGTCTCAGCAGTGTGATTAGATCCTGGAGTGAAATCAATTACTCATTGCCACAGAAACTAAAACCAGGCAGACAGACACAAACTAATTAATTCACTGTGCTGCTCACACTGCTGGATGTGTGTCATGGTCATTGTACAGATTTCCTAAACGTTGGCTGCTTTAAAAAAAAAACAGTGAAAAAATCATGCACAATATTGGGAATCCTTTTCAAAAATTTCTCTTTAGAGAAAAGTTAGAGAAGTGACATTTGGTTAATTTGTTTAATCTTTAGACTTTTATAATATTACGCTGTTTAATTTTTTTAAATGATGGTTACCTTTTTATCTCCATCTCTGCTCTCTATCTCAGTTAGAGATCAGAAAGGTAATCTTGGTTTAAATAATTCCACAAATGTCCATCTCCATATCTGTACACACTGAATATTCACATAGTCAGCAGCATGTTTTTAAGAGTATTTTGTTTTTTAAGGCATTCTTACTTCCTTTAAAATGCATCTACTTCTATAAGATGGATCATCTTGCATGCATGCTGCTTTCAGGTCTATCTGGAGATTTTGTGGCATTTAGGGCCAATGGCAAAAGCTTGAACTTGTGTCTCTTCAGGTAGTTTATTGTTTAGTTTGAAATATGTTTAGGATCATTTTTATCACCAGCTTTTAAAAAAAAAAATTGCTGGACATCCTTTCTTCCGGGATTTGCTGGCATTTAAATGAATCTAATATTCGCTCCAGCAGTAAAATATTCCCTAAGCTCAGTGTTGTGCAAGGTCACCCTTTGCAAGAGCTAGCTCAAAGTTCAGTTCACACAGATTAAATTGAAGTAGTTCACATTTCTCATACCAGCAAGCTGTATTGTTGTTCACAGAGCATCATGTGCAGTTCATGCACTCAACTGCACTCCTTGGCTTTAAGGAACACTCACATCATGTACATCATTTTCTTCAGTTGAAAGAACCATTTATTTGGGCCAGGGATCACTGAAAATATTTGTGTTCAAAGACGTACTCTTTTTAGTAGGTATGCAAACTTTATGGTCACAGTACCGATACATTATATGAATAAAACCTACACAAGGTCAAGGCTTGCATGCAGTAGGCATGCCTAAAGAAGCAGCTCGGCCACGGAACTTTGTAATAGGAAGCTCCCGACACACAGTTTTTGTGCTGTTGTTAAGAGCTGCGCAGTTATTGAGTCACCAGAGCATTGGCAACTTTGACACACTATGCACCTCAGTACTCCGCAACCTCACTCTGTAACTTTACATGATCTGCCACTTAGTGCCCGAGTCGCTGCGGTTCCTAAAACACTTCGGCTTTGCAAATACTACTTAAAGATGATTGTGTAATATGTTGGAGGAAATACATTTCATGAACTAACATTCTATTAAAGTACTGTGCTTGGATTCTTTGAGCTTTGTAGAATGGTCCATTCTTTCACAAATGTTTATAAAGGCAGACTCAATTTTTTTTTTTTTTTATAACTGGAAATAGGACTGAAAAAAATGAATCAAAGATTAAGAGGTGGGGCCCACTTTTGTCCATAGTATACCTTTGCTTTGGATATCTGCTGATACAAGTACAACTCTGATAGCACTGCTTCATTTATAGACTGTTAGAGACCAGCAATCTCCCTCTATGTGTCTTTAATTTCCCAACTTTGTAAAAGAAAATAGAAGAAATAAAAATATTTAAATATATAAATGTACTAAATTGCTTTTGGGACAAAGATGAGCAGCAATCTATAAAATAAAAAAAGGGTATTATTGTCTAGTTTATTTGCAGTTGCTCGGCTTAGTGCGGGACTCCTTGTGAGTCTTTTCTGTGGTTTGCTGTCATTAATGGTCTTTCTAGTTTTTCTCTGCCTCCTCTCAGTTTCACTGGGTGTGTGTACGCCACTGAAGTTCAATAAACATTCAATCATTGTCAGCTTACTTCATCACTGTTTGCTGTTAAGTCACAAACTGTTGCAAACACACAAAGAAAATCTCTTGGGATATCAAATTACTGACCCTTTGCTGTTAGCTACGTCCCCGGTTAGCTGTACGACTAGCATTAAAGTGCAAAGACATGCGGTATGGCTTGATGTGATGTCGTAAACACGGAACAAAATAGAATAGAATGGAGCTGAATAGATCATATACCATCACAGATACGTGACCTATCTCTTTAAATGAGTACTGGACCAAAATCGAATTTAAAAATATTCGACTGATGGCTTGTTAGCACATTCATGCAGCCGTGCATGTTTCTTTTCAGGAAATAATTCACTTTTTTGTTGTTAGGAACCAAAACTGTATTTCTACTGATGACTTATGCATGAGGATAATTTTTGTGTTGGTGCCACTGCACTTCAGAACAGTGGCACCGCTTCTCCAGACTGTTAAATATTCCTCACGTCCTTTGGCAGTCAAACCAGGGGTTTCCTTTCTTTCTAGCAATGAGCAGTTTTTTCAAAAGGTTATTTGGTCTTCCAGACTTCCTCTTGACTATTCCTGGCATTGCTATTCCTATATTACATTTACTTTACTTTACTTTAATTCGAAGTGAGGTTGTGGTTAGGACAACTTTTGATATTTTATAAACCTCTGAAATTTGCCTCAAGTGACCTAGTTATACTATGATTGTGGAAAACTAAAATCAAAACCCAAATTAGGGTACGAGATCTTACAAAGCAGAGCACATAATCATATATGGACAAGATTAGCAGGTAATGAAGTTGCTGGGAGGAAGCTAAATTCTCATATGGCACTGACTTTACCTGCTTTGGCTTATTAGATATCTTCCTATTGCCTTTGTGGGTGTGTACACACCCGTGGCTGTTTGACATGTTCTTGCCTCTCCTTTTAGTCTTGTTGCACCTGTAAGGGTGAGACATTTGAGACAACATTCAAGTTTGTCTTTCTATTTAGTGCATGGAATTTGGTGACCTCATTACTAATTACTACTCAATCTCCACCCAGCTAAAGAAGGTAGACAAATTCAACTGTATACACCTACATGAGTGTTCAAGACCTTTTATTATCATGGGTATGACATAAATGGTATTGGCATAAGTCATCTTGCTAAACCTTTATAATTTATTGACGTTTATTTACCCCCTGAGATTTTCAGGCCCTCCAAATAATCATTTGTAAGGCAAAAGAAGTTACAGTGTTGGTATTACTGGTACGATGTGGCAATTTTCACCCTATTAGACTCTAAAGCATGGTGTCCTTGATCCTACCAATAAAAAAATGTAAAATGGAAACACATTTCCAAATTGAGGTGAAATGAGTTCTGCATTAGTTCAAGCTATATTGTACTCTTAATCTTTTTCTTCCTCTTTTCTTTGGTATGTTCTTCTCTATTATTTTGTTCCCATTTGTCAAATACATCACAAATAATTTGCTGCTTGTAACCACATCGACTCCTGAACTGTGTATTGACGTTGCCATTGTGGGGATTAGGCATAAAAGAGATGGCAAAACAAAATTTGTTACATTGGAAGATTTGGGATACGGCAAACGCAAATTGTTACATAGCCCAGTATTTAAGGCCTCATTGGCTTTACATCACGCAGGCAATATCTTCTGTACAGAGGACAGAAGATATTGCCTGCATGCAACTACACAGGTTGTTAAAACGTGCTTTGTATTCGCTGTGGAGTCAGATATCTGTGGTTGTGTGATAATAGGGAAATATGTCCCTTCCTCTCACAAATCAGGTCTCTTTTTTTCTGAGCCTTATTTTCATAACTTCTCCCTCTTCCACTTCACAGGATAGCCAACAGTTTTTATTTTCTAGTTGAAACTGACCTGTGTGATGTGAATCCTTTTTTTTTTTTTGCTTTCTTTACTTTTCACTTTAACGTTACATGCGCTGCCATATTGGTTTTAAAAGCAATACTGCCGTACAATGTGTTTCTCTGAGATTGCAAATGATTATAAAAAAAACTGAAAAAAAAGTCCTCTCCTTGCCTTCTAGGAGAGGACAAATGAGAGAGAGGTGCGGTCTATAGAGGTGTGGTCTGTAGATCTGCGTTAGCTCTATTCGTCGTGGTGTCTAATCCCCATGTTAAATTGCTTCCTGCACTCAGGAAGTTGCCTACCGCCCCACCGTCACGGCCTGCTGCTGCAACCTCTGGGAATGTGGGGGGTGGTAGTATGGGGGCGAGGGGGTTGGACTGGGGTTGTACTGTAGGGATGCTGGACAGCTGTGGAGATCCAAAACTCCCACATCAACTTTACTTAGACAATTGCCCCATTTGTTACACCATAGATTGCCATGAAGAAATAGTACTTTTTACCCAGTTTATGTATACATAGACAAAATGGAATGTCCACATGTGTCTGTACCTACACTTGCAAAATACCAGAGTAATAAATCTGTTGAAGCAATTTTTTTTATACCTCCAACATGTGGTCAGAGGACAATGATGGTTATTCTCTGATATAGCCTACAGTGTTGTTTTTTTCATATCTTATAATGTAATTCTTCTTGAGTTAGAAAAAATGTTAGCCACAAAAACAGCTTGTTATATAGAAATAACAGTAGTAATAATACTATACCGCTGTGGTCTGCAGCCACAGTCAATGATGTATAGATTTCGATGTTAGAGTGGGTTTTGGGACAATAGTGGCCCTGCTTATAAATCATTTATTTTGAAAGTCGGGCTTTCGGTGACGCTAAAGTTCAAAACGTTGGACAGAAACCTGGCCTCCTACCTGAGTTTCTGTCCTCTTTTAATGTTCCCTCTTTCTGTACATGACCTTGTAGCAGTGACTTTTGGCTTGTCTGGTATTTCAGGTTCATTGTGGGGGATAACACCATTAGGGGTCAGAGATAATATATATGAATGTGCTTGAAGTGTAGCAAAAAAAATGCACACAAGAGCCAAGTTTTCTAAGATGGATAACCATTAGACATGACCTGAATGTCACTTGTACTCAATTCTCTGAAACACCCCTCTCAAATCCTGCTTTTCTTTAGAGAAGCTATTTAGAATTTCAGACTTAATATTCATGTAGACTAAACTGATATTTATAAACAGAAACAATAGTACAGCTACGCACTCCTCTCATAGTTATTCTATAGATCCTTTTCCCATCCTGTTTGGGCTGCTTTGTCTGCGTGCATGTCTCTGTTATGTAGAGGGAGTTAACAACCTCAAAAAAAGAGATGTCACATTTCTGTGTTTATTTTAATACATTTAAATGGGGTCTGTAGATGGACGGGGTGATAGAGATCCCCATAGGCTGCTGCTGTGGCAGGCGAGCAGGCTTAGTTTTATAGCATGGCTGAGTATAATGTGACAGTCTCTCTCTCTTTCGTTCTCTCTCTTCTGCCTTCTGATTATGCGTCCTACCAATTTATACACACATATGGAAAAAATGGCCTGCTAGAGTTTCACGGTGTCTGGACATTAGCTTAAATTAGAGATGCCAGTTAGTTAGAATCAGCCACTGCAAATAAACATCATAAAGATAACATATGCATAAGAGACAGCATTTCAGAAATCCTTTGACCTTATCTCGACTCTCCCCTGTGATCAGTGATCAGGTCAAAGGACAGAAACTGGCAGCTGCTGTAATCTGAGCCAGTGCAGATAAAGGTATATTCTGACCCACTGATTATTGCTGCCTTCAATGAGGAGGAACCTTCCTGAATTATCTGATCAATAATGACATAAATCAGCTAGCAAATGCATAGGTAAATAGATGAGAGATAACCCGGGGAGGGAAGGAGGGAGGGCTTGATTTCATTTCCTGAGTGGTAATCCCAGGAGGAAGAAGAGGTGGAGAGGACAGGAAGGAAGGAGCGCTTCGTCACTTGTACCTAACATGCTAGTTAGATCCAGGAAATAGAGAAAACAAACGAGTAATTAGGTAAATAAATGACAAGAGATAAAACGTCTAAACAATGTAATAGAATTGAAATGGGCCTTGGCCAGAGATAACAAGTCTGAAGTTGTCCACAGCATTGGTGACCAGATGCAGAACAGTCAGTGTGCGTGGAAACGGCTGTAGACTTGATTGTGGGGCATTAAAGGGCGAACAAGAAAACATCCATTCAGCAGATTTAATTATGTTTTTGATGTTTATGCTTTAAACTATCTAAGGCGGTGACCTCTTGAACCTTCTGCTTTCCTGTGACCAGCATGAGCTGGCTGGCTGGGAGTCGGGGCCGGCGTCGCTCTGTCACATTTATTTTCAGTCGCCCCTTTGGCTCGCCGGCCAAAGTGATAAAAGAGAGATGAGCTGTCCACAGTGGCGTGGTATGTATGAGTGTGTGTTTGTGGGCTTGCGTGCTCCTAGGGAGGGAAAGTGGGAAAACGCTAGAGGACAGATATTCGTGGCACCTCTTTCAGTGTGATCCCCCTCCCCACCTAAGAGTATCAGAGAGGCTCAACGCTGGCAAAGAGTCACATAGGGGCGGGGGGTCACAGCCAACTGTGTGTCTTTGAGCCAATTAACTGTCTAATGGGAGGGAGTAGTCAGGGGAAGACTTGAGTTGAGAGGGAAGCAGGGTTATTTACATTCTCTTTCTCCTCTTCCACTTAGCCACACTGTCTCGGAGTCTTCTGAAGAGATGAAAAGCCTGATCATTGACAAGAATAAGATGGGACAGGAGGAAGAACCTGAACTCTTGGTAAAAGGTGAGCCTGACACACACAACTAACATAGCACCACCGTTTATCTTATCCTCCTTAAATAAATGCATCTACCTGCTATTATCAGATATTCATTATGCTGACATCATTACTAATTAAGTAGGCTTCAGACAGGAAAATTATTTTTTAAAATGCCAGTCGTCAGTTTAACAGAAATACTTAACTTTTTAGCATTTTTCTAGCAATGCAAATTGTATCTGGATAGTTGTTTGGCCAAATGGGGGGGGGGGGGGGGGGGGGGTGGAATGAGCTATTTTAAGACTTCCCTTTGGTATATTAAAATTTTTCATGTAATATTTACTATTATTTATTTTTTAAGGCTAAACAGTTGATTGAAAAATCCAAAACCTAACATGAAGAACAATCACTAACAAAGTGAAAAATCTCTTGTTGTAGTTTTGTTTTCCAGTTTATTCACCAACTCCCTGCAGGGCTTAGTCAGTGCTGTTCATGTCTTTTTGTATGGTGTATATTTCATCAGGCTAATTGCCTCCTGTCGCAGCTCCATACTGGGCTGTTGCCCTGTAGCCAACCCCTCTCTTACCACATGTGGCGCACAGCTGCCCCCACCCTCCCCTCTGTATGTATTAATGCAAAGACAGCTACTGGCATCAGGAGCTCTATCCTGCATGTCTGATGCTTTTGAGGAATGATCTCATAGGATATTTCTGTGCTATTTATTTTTTCCTTTTTTTTCCGTTCGGCCTGCTGCTGACAGGGAGCAGTAAAATGCCAGTGCTTAGATATGTTACGTCCTGCTGGGAATGGCGACAGTCAGATTGCCTAATTCTGACAGCAGTTACCATGCACCCTTGGCTATGGCCTCCTCCCTTACTGCTGTCCCCACTGTTTCACTGTTAGAAGAGTTTCCCTGTGAAACTGAGGATGGCTACAGTCTGTGGGCAAATTTCATTTAACATTTCAGCTCTTGCACCACATAGCAATCCTTCACTACACTTCACTAGGCACCACTATTACAGCCAACAGCAGGCAACCTCAGGGTGTTAGATAATTCACTCTGCATACTGCACAATAATATGTTTTGAAGGATGCCTCCATTAGGACTCTCTCTCTTTTTTTTCTCCCTTTTTTGTAGGGCATCCCGAGGCTACATGGGCCGAATGTTGCCCCAGTATCTAAAGTAGGCCAACAACATTACAGATATAGACTGACGAGTGCTGACAGACAGAGATGTTGACATTGGTTTATTGATATTCCTTTGTTGATTTAAAGTTAAAGTTGTTCCTCATGTGATGCAGTTTCTCATGCTGCAGTCGTCTACAGCTGAATCTGTCTGCTGCTTTATGATTCAAAGCAGGGGAAAGGTTTAGCTTTACATTTTTTTTAAACTGTTCCACACAAAAGTAGTTCAATGCCAGTTTGTAACGTATTATTTTCCTGAAATGCTGCTCTGCTTCCGGAGATGGTTTTTATGAAATGACGGCAAGCACAACACTGCGACCCATTTTCTCAGACGTATGTATTTTTATCATGGAGTTCAATGTTCAGTATATTGAACAAACTTTCAGCGGTGAGAGCAGCAGGAGGCTTGCAGTAAAAAAAGATGGAAATACACAGAGAGAGTGTTTTCTCAATCTGTGTTTGAGGGGGCAGGGCACTGAAGGGTCAAGGGTCACAAATGAAACAAATTAAGGGCGAGCTGTGGCCCTCGGGGGAGGCATTAGCTGGCTACAGAGATGAGATCCAGATGGAAGATCATCAGTGGGCTATACATGGGGTCTCCAGCTTTATCTCTGTCCTTTTCACATCAATTCTTATTGCATTGTTTAAAGTTGCAATATTAAGTGCAGCCTATGTGGTGTATATCCCATGCCTGCGACAGAGCTGCGGGGCGTGCAGGCATGCCTGTGTCTTGTTTTTGATCCAGCCAGCTTGTCTGCCTCCTGTCCTGCGTGTCGTCCCAGCTTTCTTTGTGATTTTTATTTATCCATTTCACATTGGGTTTTGATGCTGACCCTCTCTGATGTGGTGTTAAGTACCTCCTGGGTTTTCACTTTGGGCTATATTTGAGGGTTGGTTATGGTAGGTTCAAAATCCCCTCTTATATCATATTGAGGCCTGAACCTTCACCCCGTCCTTTCTTTCTTTCTTTTTTTCTTTTTTTTGTTTATTTGAAGCAGGAGCAAAGCAACAGTTTCTCTGTACTTCCTGGGTAAACCACATTTAAGCAAGGTTAAAAAGAGGGAGAGAAGAGAAATTTGGGGCAGATGAAAGTAAATGAGAAGAGAATGAGAGCAAGAGGAAGAAAGATGCAAGCAAAATTATCTCTGGGTAACAGGTGACACACAGCTCGCTGACCAGAGAGGAAGTTGTGATGCTGGGGAAGCGTTATTACAGTTTCACAGGGTTAGAGGCTGAAGATGTATTGCCTAATTCTTTCTTCTAAAACCAATCTCAAGAATGCATATGCAAGCCATATGTATTGTCATGCACAGGCACCCCATGTACGGCTGACTGCCACTGCATCTCAATGCCCTAGCCCTGCATATAGTCCTACACAACCCAGTATCAGTCAAGGTGGCCAGCCAAAAGTAATTTAGTTTATTTATCTGCTCAGACATGAAATGCTTATGCACTTATGTAATTGTTCCTTATTAAGAACAATTTGTACACAACTGGGGATGCAGAAGAGATTTGGGATCAGTAGATCTGGGCTGTTGCAGTTTTCCCAGTCCTCAGAACTTTAGGAACACAAGAGTCTTTTATTACAGAGAGAGAGACCTGACAAAATTAGCAGACATGCCTAAAAACTAGCTGCCTCATTCTCTTTGTGTCTCTCTCTGTCTCCTTATCTGATTCTGTCAGCCTCAAAAGTGGCAGTTATGGTGGCTTTGTGCTGCCTTTAATGCCTATGCTATTATCTGGCCTTATTTTTAGCACCTAGTATTTATTCCAGCAAAACTTTTACTCATAGATTTCTGCGAACTTTAGGGACAGTTAGAGCCCTTGGAGATTATTCTTTGTGAAGACAGGGTGTAGCAGCATTTATAGACTTACAACCTGCCCCCAAAAATCTTTCAAGGGAAATGCTTGCCTTAGTGTGAAAGTCCCATACTTATGAAAGAAAGTTGCAGAGCATTGTTCCTTTCTGAGAATGTACAACTTGCTTGGTGGTAGCAAAGATTTCTTATAGGGGACACAATCTAATGGGTTTTTTCTTTTTGTTTTTAAAGTCATGTGAAACTACTGCCAGAGATTGCTCTAATAAAAAGGAGGTATTTATTCTTTACTGAAAAAAATAAAATAAACAGGACAAGAAGCTGCAGGCTCGCTTGCTTGAAAATTTGAAAACATCACATTTCAAGATTAATTTTCTTTTGCTGGACTAATCAGTTTAAAAATCCTTTACTGCAGCTGAACTGGCGTGTGATCTTTCATTTCAGGGTTAAGTTGTAACATAATCCCTTGTGTATATCCTTTTTCAAGCCACAGCAGACAACTTCAAGCCCCCTTTCCTTGTATCTCTTTTGCAAAGATTGAATTGTTTCTTATTATTCTTGTGTAAATGCAATAATAAGGACTGAGTTTGCACAGTTACTCAGGTTTTCCACCCTGTCAGCTAGCTGTGAAAAGTCACCAGTAGCTACCAGTGAAAACAAAAGCACTATTATCGTTCGGCCTTGATTATAGGCGGCCAATCTTTGGACCCATGATGTCATCATTCTGTAGCCACTAAAATGCACTATATACTTACTATATTTTACTATATATTTACTTCATATTGATAAGTAAAAGCCAAAAATATGCATTCTGCTTGTTTAAAGGTTGGTTGTTACGGGAGGTGCGTGGCAACTGGATTAAGCAACGTCGATACTGGTTTGTACTGACCCAAGACTCTCTTGACTACTACACCGGACCGGAGAAAGGTGCCCGGAGACTAGGCACATTGGTCCTCACAAACCTCTGCTCTGTCATCTGGCCAGACAAGCAGACATACAAGGAGACAGGTGAGCAAGACACACTTATATTCCTAACCATATGCAGACGGGATGAGACATAGCTGACTCACACTCATGCAGGCTTTCCTGTAATCTCTGTAGAGTCCAGTTAGTTCTTTGTGTTAATTCCCTTTGTGGTATAGTGATCATAGGCATTATTTTAAAACTTCCCAGTAAATTGTTGGGTCTTTCAATATGAAAGTGGTGACTTGTGGCTAGCTTTCCCCTTCCCATGAGTACTGTAATTCTTAGTAAGTTTGGGAAGCCCCGGCTTTGTTTGGTCAGAAATGCGGGTCAAGGTTGGCCTACAAGTGTCTCATTCGCGTAACCAGCAAGGCAATCTCTTGGATGCAGGAAACAAATGACAAAGATTTATAAAAAGAGTTGCTTTTGAAAAGACACAGGGATGACTTGTGTTTTTTCAAATCTGTATTCCTCAGATACCCTTTATCTATGTTTGTCTGCCTCTCTGTGAATGGAGATTATGCCCTGCTAACTTTACCAAACCGCTTAAAATGCCAAAACCATAGTGCAAACCCAAACATAGTTCTAACTCAATAGGCCAGGGGACTTTTCTGGACAGAGGAGGACTTTCAACAGCGACTTTGTCACAGACTCCCGGCTGTTTCACTACTGAGTAGATCTGTGTTCCTCTTAAGCAGGGAAATTTGTCACAAAAGAGTTGCAAGAAATCTTTACTTCCTCTGTATTTTCTGGTTGTTGCCATAAAATAGGAGTTCACTTTAAGGGCTCCGTTTTTGGTCCCATAGACCCTTGAAAGCAGTGGTTAATATTATATGTGAACATATTCAAATTGGTCAGTGGCAATAGTGCAGTGTAATGATTTGAGTAGTAAAACTTTTTCATTTTGGGGTTATACTTGACTAAGAACTTTAAACAAAGAAGGATGTGGTGCCAAGTCACGTAGCAGGAAAGCCTGATAACCGCCACGGGGCTACAGATCAAGCTAGGCTGCCTGGGGTATGTCTAATACTTCCTCTGTAGAAGGAGAAATGTTCCTCTTTTTTAGCTTTTATTATGTTACCCGAAATGAAACTCACTAAGGGCTTTCGGACTCGTGTCTTAAGACATCTGCAGAATATCTACTCTTGTTTGGTTTTGGTGTAGTCTGAGGTTTTTTTCTCTGAAGTTGACCTTTGATCATCAGTGAAGCTGAGTGAGTAAAGGAGAGAGAGTCTGTATGGAAGATGTGCAGGAATCAGTTTATTGTCTCACATTGTAGGAAACTGGATCAGGCCTAAATCCATGCTGTTTACTTTAAAAAAAACAAAACAAAAAAAATCAAAACAAAACCATCCCACACATGTCTGGAAAAGTGTCAGGTCAGATAAGGTCCAGTTTAAATTACTAACTATGAATTATTACCATTACATGTCATAAGATTTGCAATGGTTTTTAAATGTGTTGCTTTATTATTATTATTATTATTATTATTATTATTATTATTATTATTGGGTTTTTTTCAGGTTACTGGAGCATTACAGTTTATGGTCGGAAACATTGCTATAGGCTGTACACCAAGCACTTCAATGAGGCTGTGCACTGGGCTTGTGCCATCCAGAAAATCATTGATAGTAAATCACCCGTGGAAACGCCAACACAGCTCCTGATTCGAGACATTGAGGTGGGCCACGCAACGCAGACACACAAACATACACAGGGTTGCTGCCAAACTACCTATGATTACAGCCACCAAACACAAACGGCCATCAGGCTACATAATGCTCCACAACCCCTGCCCCGTTACCATGGAAACCACACGACCACATTGCACCAGGGAGTCCAAAGTTTATTCTGCTTGCCTTTCTCTTTTGAATGACCTCATTTCATTCTGTCACACAGGGACAGGAAATAATACCAGACCTGCAGTTGAAAGGTCATTCCAAGATAAAGGCATTTCCAGCTATTTGAATATTTAGAAAAACAGGATTTGTGGCTTTTGAAAGATACCTTAGTTTGTGCAGGGAGTGTGTTTACAAGGGATCGTCATATTTTAATGCACGGTGTGCTAGAGAACACATTGTGCTGGAATGTCATTGAGCAGAGAGACGACTCATCTTGCATCAGTCTGCCTCTTGGGTGTAGAGAAGGGCAGTTCTGGCAGAGGAGATGGAGGAGGGCTCTGCATGAAGCAGCAGGACGAGATAAGCAGTCCTTTGCCTGGCCTCCTCTCTCAGTAATCTCCCAACGAGAGTCTCTAATCTCAAAGAAAGTGGTTAGTCTGCTCCCTCTACCCTCATCTGGTTTGCAAAAAGGGGTCAAGCTTTTGTAGGAATAAAGGGGTCTGCTTTTCATTTATTGCTTTGACAGTCACTCATCCTTCCACCTAAAACCTTTTTCTCAGTCTCTTGCTTTCTCTCTCCCTCTCCCTCACCTTTATACATAGGCACTTTTCCTCAACTGGACAAAGTATTCTCTCTCTAAAGTGTGAGGCCATGACTGGAACTGTAAAAATCCAGAGAGACTAAACAGAGGCGGCGTTGTGTGAACAGGACTGCTTGCTTATCTTTAAAGTATAGAATCAGGTTACAGACACAGAGGGGCGAAAGCCTGGCAGTTTTAGCAATGGATCTATAGCCAGAAGTCATATTTGAAAGAGATTAGGTGTGTGAAATGTTTTATTTAAACTGTGACTTTATCAGTGCTTAGATCATAAACACATTCATGCTCTTAACCATTGTCATCCAGTTCAGGGTCACAGGTGGCTAGAGCCTAGCCCAACTGTCACAGGGTGAGAGGCAAGGTATATCCTGGCCATGTCACCAGCCTGTCACCAACCTACCATGTAGAGACAGGAAGCCAATTTAGAATCACCAGTCAACCTAACATGCATGTCTTTGTGACTGTGGGAAGCTAGAGTATCTAGAGTCCACACAGAAAAGTCTAAGGCTGCAGGGGCATTTGAGCTTCTTATTAGCTAAACTGATAATTGAAAAAGCATCTTGACACAACCGTTGTTGTGATTTGGTGCTATATAAACAAAATTGAATTTATTTGAATGAGGCATAAAACACAAGCAGCCCAATAATATGTTAGACAGACCTTTTAGAACCTTACCTTGATAACTGTCCATGAAAAAAAAGTGGGAAACCCTGTTTATTTTGTCTTTTCTTTTACCACACTCTTTAGTCGTGCTTGGTATATGAACACTCCAAAGTAGTGTAGCGTGCTTGGTGTATTCTGGAATATCAAACCTTTTCCCAACCTGGCAATGAGGCTGACAGAGACCAGAAGAAAAAAAAACAATCGTGCTTTAGAGCTTGTTATTGCAAAGCATTTCTTTGTAATATAAATAAGATGAACAGATTTTGTTGCCGTTGTACAGGCTAGCTGTTTGCCCCTGTTTCCAGTCCTTCATAATTACCATTCTTGCTTTTGGCAAGACGGCTAATAAGCGTATTTCCCAAAATGTCAAACTATTGCATGTGGCAGTGGATGACCAAATGGAACAAAAACAATCTCTGGCCCTGGATCAGTGGATGAATGTCATCTGGGATGTTGAGTTGCTGCATCCCACTGCACGTGGTCCATAGAGCAACATGTCATTCCCATAGTTCAAACAGACAAGCTTGTCACCAGTGTGCACCAAGCATTTCAGTGGAATGTGTCAACTTTGCCCCACTAAGGAGGGAGAAAGCTGACTTGTCTCATAGCCAGAGAGAAAGATCGGGGAAGTTGCAGAGTCAGGAGAGAGCCAGAGCAGTGGCAACGTTACTAATGAGCAACAGGTGCTAGGGCAGTAGCATGGAAGCCATCTGTACTGCTTCAAGGTATCTATCCACATACCCAGTAAAAGGCACAAACACACGCACACCAAACTCATTGACACCAGTGTATAAAATATAACGTGTCAGTCATGCTAGTGTGGTTTGCTGGGTCATCACTTGACCTTCCTGCTGTTTAAAAGATGCCAGAGCTGGATTGTGACCCCGGTCAAATCGACCTCAGTTACCCTTCATAGACAAACACACAGACACGCACTCACAGAGTGTTCTCAGGCTGGCTTCGTGCTTGTTGACTGCACACGAACGTTTATTTTCAAATGTGTTTGTTTATTATAGATTGGTTTTGTTTTACTTGTGTGTTTTAGGAGAATAAGTTCAACCCTGAGGTAGTGGAACACATCTACCAGCACAACCCCATCCTGAAGTACACCCAGGGACCCTTATATGCTCCTCTGCTGCCTTTCCCCTATGGCAGTCTGGAGCACACATGTAAGTGCTTAAGATTTTTTACACTGCCATATCTATATGTATGTGAAAGTACCGGTTAAAAACAATAGCATGATTAGCATTTTTTTTAGCACTGTTTGAGTAAGTGTCAACTGGCCGAATTTACCTTGAAGCTCTTACGAAAGAGATAACCAGTGCACATGGCCACTCGGTGTGTGTGCAAAGCTGGCAGCTGTTTTCTATAATTGCAGTGTGGCTAAGTGGAAAGAAACTGTTTTAAAAACTGTGATTGCTCTGCAGTTTGATTTGTTTAGCGGAAGAATAAAGCTCAATGCAACGCAGATTGCTTTTCATTTTGCTTACGTATGCTTCCTTGCGTGCACTCTCCTCCTGTGACCCTGAAATCGCTCTTTCTTCCACCCTAATGGACAATCTTCCAATCACTTAAATGCACTGGGAGGAATCTACCGTGGGAGCTTAGTGTGAAAATACATGCCTGCAGCTCTCTCTCTTTCTTTCTCTCTCACGCACATCCTCTCTGAGAGTTCAGGGAACACACTTTGTTTTATTAAGCTAAAAAATCATGATACGATGATAAAACTGATGAGATGCTAATGTAATAGGTTGCTATATTACAATACTTTACATGATTAAATGTTATACCATTCCTTTAAGATATCTGCAAGGTTCAAATGTCTAGAAAAGGGGTGGGGGAGGAAGAATATGTCCTGACAAAAACTTTTGACACACTGTTCTTTGTTTATCTCTCCAGACCACAGTGGGAAAGGCTACGGCTCGGTGCGTGAGGAGGCCGTGAAGCTGTTCAACTGCCTGCAGCAGCTGGAATCAGCAAGGGAGCCGGTTCCAATCATCCAGGGTGTGCTACAGACCTGCCTGGACCTGCGGCCTCTCCGCGATGAGGTCTACTGCCAGCTAGTGAAGCAGACCAGCTACACGCCTTCCCCAAACACTGCTGCGCATCTCCGTTACTGGCAGCTTCTCACCTGTATGAGCTGCACTTTCCTTCCTGGGCCAATTGTGCTCAAATACCTGCGATTCCACCTCAAAAGGTGAGATGCTATGATTGAGCCAAGACTAAAATCTAATGCTGCTTGCTGGGAAGTCAGGTGCAGCGCTTTGTATTTACCTTGCAGTATTTCATTACAGTACTATTGTAATGAAATACTATTTAGCTCAAGTAAAGCAGTTCTCACAAGTGACCGCTTCAAGATTGTTGTTTTGCTTTTGCAACAGCATTCAGACAGGATTTTTTTCACATTCAATTAAGCACACACAAATGCTCCGAACTTGAGAAAGCTGCTCACCTCGTCATCTCTTACTTAGAAGTGGAAAACTTTCTTGCTTTTTCTGGCTCTGATTTCTCCGACTGGGAAACGTGGCTTGTGGAAGTAAGGTGGAAAACACTACAGCGTATCCACCCATGTTGACAGTTTGAGGTAACAGACTGCAGTTGTCAGTTAATAGAAAAGTTGCATTAAGTCGTTTATATAGTCATGCAAATTGTTTTACATGAGTGTTTCAGCAGTACGATGCCCTCAATCCCATATGAGACATCAGACCTGGAGTACACTGTAGATGATAGACAAGGGTATAAGAGAGGAATGGCTTGACCTGGGAGATAAAGGTGAACCAGTGTTGCGTGGTAGCAGCGAAACATGGGGTCTAGACATCGGACAAAAAGCAGGCGCCAGCATCCCTAAACA
This sequence comes from Rhamphochromis longiceps, assembly GCF_057381845.1. NCBI lineage: Eukaryota > Metazoa > Chordata > Actinopteri > Cichliformes > Cichlidae > Rhamphochromis > Rhamphochromis longiceps. The sequence goes on along the minus strand of NC_140560.1, from coordinate 29,950,348 downwards.
CTTGTTTAGATATAGTAGCATGATATGCCTTCACATTGTTAGCATGCTTCCCTAGACAGATCCAGTTTTCAAGGGCTGGATTTACAGGTCTGAATTAGCCCTTCTGTCAAGAATGCTAATCTAAGTTATTAGAAGCACTAATCTCCTGCCCTTGATTTTCTGTCTAATGCCATGCCATGAAACCACTACAATTTTCTATCTATATTTCTGTACTGGGAATCGCCCTCTGGCTAATGGAACAGTTGCATGCAACGGCAATTCATAACAACTCTGTGGAACTCGCTGGCTGTGTGTTTTGATACGTCTTGCTGTCACTCTCACGCACTCTCTCACTGTTTGGACCACTGCTGAGGCTGCAGCTGGGCAGAGCTAAGACTGGAGCTGGGCATTAGGCCCAGAAACCATCCTCCACTCCCCCAGTGCCCTGAGAAACCCCCAGGGAATGTCTGCTGTCAGACAGATTAGGCCAAAAGAAAGAAAGCAAGGGAGAAGGAGAGGGAGAGAAAGCAGGAAATGGTACAAAGACACAAACAAAGGAGAGTATAGGAAATCTCACACAGATCAGTGGGACATTCGTAGTTATGTTTCAGCCACCCTTATGAGACAGCAAGATGTTAAAGTGAATAAGCTCGTTTTCCTCTTTCTGCCCTTGTTTTTGCGTATTTTGGGACGAGTACTGGAGTGTAATTGTTTCCTTCCTGTTTGTCCCCCCCCGTGTTTACAAAGGGCTTAGCTAATCACTCAATCAGGTTGTATTTCACACCTTTCACACTCGCAAACCTCAGCCTCCCGCTAGATTGGTTTGCTGCTTTTTTTTGTCCCCTCCTTTAAAACAACAGCACACAGACATACACTCACCTTCCACTCCTGGACACTCCGTTGGGAGGAAGGAGGGGGTCACTCTGGTTCACAGGAGCGGAAACGCCTTTTCCTGTTTCGTGCACTACCCAAAGTCAAACATGTTTTCTTTGCCATTTTCCTTTTCTTTGAAGAATTAAGGGATGTTGAGTCTTTTAAGTTCCTAACAGCTAAAGTGAGAACATTTGTCATTCTTCGCCTCATTGACTTTCTAGCACTGCCAGCCCAAACAAAATAAAAACTTAGTTGAATCAATGGAGTGACGCAAAGTCCATAATCACACCGTAACACCTAACAGATTTTGAGTCGCAGGCATGAGTAAATTCTCTCTTTTATGTGCTTAATATTTTCATCTTTATGACAAATTGCTTTCACAAGTGCATGCACGCACACACACAGACACGCACTCACAGCAGTATCACTTTCTCACACATTTAATCTGTCTTGCAGAATCCAGAGCCAAAGTCCTGAGTCTGAAATGGATAACTATGCGTCATTCATCAGTGAGGCTCTGGAGAAGACAAAGTGTCGGGAGTGCGTGCCATCTTGGGAGGAGATCCAGATGCTGATGAACCGACAGGAGATGCTGTGCACCGTGCACTATCCAGGCCCTGGATCCTGCCAGCTCTACATCAGCTCACACACTACTGCCAATGAGGTTTGGAAGCATTTCCCTGTATTCTACTTGGCAGCACAACTTTTCTGAGCTGGCTTCGGAGTCTTTCAGCTACTCACTAGTTCCAATTCAAAATTTCACAGTGCAATCAAGAGCCTAGTAAAATGCTCCCTCTTCTGCCTTCACCCTTGAAGCCCAATAACTTATGAGTCCATCTGTCTTTTCAATCCGCTTCTCCTTCCTCTTCACCAGGTGGTTCGAAGGATGCAAGAGAAGCTCGGCCTACAAGAGAGCAAAAATACATTTGCACTATACGAGCAGAATGCACTGTGGGAGCAGCCAGTCACAGGAAGCGCTCTGGTCGCAGACATCCTAACCAGGTTTGAAAAAGTGACTTGTCAGTCTTTACCCTGGAAGATAGAACAAACAAAAAAGTCAGTCATAATAAAACCAAGCAGACGTGCTATCAAAACATTGTGGCAAAAAGCCTATTTGTCACTCTATAGATGAGTATGGACAGAGCAGCACACTGTTTATTTATCTCCCCCCTAGTCCAAGTGCTATGCTGAATGTTAACCAGTGTCCTTGATATCTGGTGACCTTGTCTGTTCTTGTTGGTCAAACATGACACTATGCTGGGAAACTAGATTTGTCTCTATGTCTGTCAGCAGTGCCAGCCAGGTGCTAGTCAAGGTAAAGATGATGTCATTTAATTGTACAAGGCAATAGTCTCAAAACGAAAACAATGAGCCAATTGGAAAAAAGGGCGCTATGCTTTATTTTTTTTTCTTTTTAAACAGGCATGGGTGTGTCTGTCCTCTCAATGTTGAGTGACAGGGTAAACATGAAACTGTCGGGTTACTACACAACGGCATTACACAGCAGGGAAGCAATAGCTTGTAACATATTAACAGAAGGCTTAAGATTCTTTGTTTGTCATATGTGTCTTTAGTGTATCTTTTTTTCTTGACCCAGATTTAACTTTCTGTCCCTCTCTTATGCAGCTTCTCTACTAAAGAGTCAGAGTCTAAATCCCAGTGGAAACTGTGTTTCAAGCTCTACTGCCTGTTGGATGCAGACAGCATATCAGTGGACAGCATAGAGTATTTATTCCTCTTTGAGCAGGTAATGGAGTGGAACATGAGCCTTCTCTTTTCACTATTTCTTTGTTGTGAGTGACCAGTGATGGTGTTGATGATGGCATCTGATTTATTGTCATTCAGTGATTCATCACTTGTGTTGTTGTTGAATCGTGTATGCTTTTACTAAACAATCTGCAATCACAGTCTGTAATTTCCCACTGGCTGTGAGTGTTATAAAATGGATTGCATAAAAAACATGACTAAGAGCACTGGCTGGAGTGCAGAGGGGGCAAAAGGCAGCCAGCATTGGCTTCATTATAATTTTTTCCTGGGGAATTCTATAAAAGAGTTACGGGATGAAATAAAACAAGGTGGGGTAGAAAGGATGGATGAGGGGACTTGAAGTTATTACTGACGACCTTTACCTTCTTTGTGTTTGGTTCTCTTTCTCTCTGTCCTGGTTTTGACCTTTGTGCTGCAGTGCCATGAGATGGTCGTGCGTGGTCAGCTACCAGCCTGTGAAGAGGACCTGCAGGCATTAGCTGCCCTGAGGCTTCAGAGCCTAATGGGTGACTTCAGCACACATGCCCCCTGCCCGCCTCTGGATGAGCTTTTTCCAGGTCATATGCTTGAAACTCGGGTTCTCATGTCAATTTCTGCACCGCAAGATGTGCCTCCTTGTCAGGTAGCTGCTCAGGGCTGTCCCACGACGCAGCGCTTCCACACAGGACTCCTCGCAGGGACTCTGTGGAGCCACACAGCTACAGCAGTACACAAGCAAAAAGTTGAGCAGGACATGCGTCTGCGGACCCGCCTGAAGGAGGAGGCAGCGGCTGTCATGACGTCCATCTTGGAGCGTTGGAAAGGTTTGGCCGGCTACAGCCGCAGGGACAGTATGGCCGCCTACCTCACAATTGCACGCCAGTGGTCCGGCTTTGGATGCACTCTTTATGAAGTGGACTTTTATATTGTGAGTATTGTGTGCTTATGCTTTAGTTTTAGTATCACTCTTAAACGTTTTTTTTCCTCAAAGCTCAAGAGCCACTTGGATCCTGCAGTCTCTTGACATTTGCACGCCTCTTTCTGCCTGCAGAGTTCAACGGGGAGTTTTTCCCAGAAGTTATGGCTGGGTGTAGCTGCTACATCTGTATCCTTGTATAAGCAGGGAGAATCAGAGGCCCTGGAGTCCTTTCCTTATGGCCAGATCTGTTCTTATGGTGTATCTGACAGCAACACCTTCAAGATTACAGCTGGGGACCGGGATCTGCTCTTTGAAACCACCAAGGTATAAACAGAGTGCAGAATTATTTCGTTTAAGGGGGGAAATGTCATTCTTAGTTTAAAATTTGTCATTTTTGTGATTTATTTAGATAGTAAAAGGTTTTATTTTAGCTTTTCTGGATCTTGGTCTGTGAAGAAAGAGTTATGAAGTATGAAATTAGAGCCACACCTTTGGATGACTTATTGAAACATGAGCTGTGTAGCAGCAAATAAACTTTCAAAGTAAACTAGAAAAATTTGCATTTCCTGCGAAAATGCAGTGTGGATGCTTTAAAGCTGAAGCTGTATGCAAAAACTAGCTGAAAAAGCTGAAAAGTTGCAGAAATTGTAAAAACTTTGCAGAAGCAAAGGAACTTTGCTAAAATGGAATAACTTAGCAGAACTGCAATATCTTAGAGGAAACATAATACTTGGCAGAAATACAATAGCATAGCAGAACTTAGCAGAAATATTGTAACTTACCAGAAACATGATAACTTCTCAAAAATACAAGAATTTAGGAGAAATAGTTTAAGATAACAGAAAGAATATATTTAGCCAAAAATACTTAAACATTACAGAAACACTATGATTTAGAAAAATAGTGCAACATAGCAGAAATACTGTGATTTACCAGAGACACTGTGATGAACTATGAATATTGTAATTTTAAATGAAAACTATGTTTTTGCACAAATACTATAATTTGGCAGAAATACTATCATTTTGCAGAAATACTATGATACAGCACAAATACTCCGGTTTAGCACAAATATTATAACATAGCAGAATACACTTATATAGCAGAAATGTTATATTTAGAAAGAAAAATATAATATAGTAGAAATACTATGATTTAGCAGAAATACTGTAATCAGCACATATACTGTAACATGACAGAAATTCCTCCACTTAGTTTTAATACTATAACATAAGACAAATGTTATGATTTGGCACAAAAACCAAGATTTGGCAAAATACTATGATTTAGCAGAAATACTATGATTGAGCAGAAGTACTAAGATGTAGTAAAAGTACTTTGATTTAACAGAAATACAATTATGGAGGAGTAATACTTTAAAATGGGAGAAATATTGATACACACACACATACACAGAGCCTAAAGGGAAGAGTATTTGTGCCATGGAGTGTTAACAAGAATCTGAGGTCCATATTAGAAAAGCTGGTAAAATCATAAAAGTTTGCAGAATACTGTAAAAGGCTTTCTCTCTCTCTCTGTGTGTGTGTGTCTCGCACACACCCACACACGGCGAGAGAAGCAAGTTTCTAGGTCTGGGAGCAGCTAAATTTGAATCCACCAATCAGAGAGGCTGTGTACTTTTTCCCGCCAAAACAGGTGCACGCAGCACAGAGAGACACAGGATTTTTGCAGTCTATTTCTCATAGTGAGGACTCCCCTCCAACAAATGACCATAATTTCCTAACCGTAGGGGCTAGAACGGTCATTCTTACACCGTTTTGTTCAGAAGAGATGGGGGAATCTTCAAGTGTTGACAATTTATCATTAAAATATGGATTTTTAGAGATATATGACATGGATGACTTGTTGGCTTAGAAGCCACGAAGGCCCCAATATGCAAATTTGAATGCCTCAACCCACATATATGATTGGCTGGCTGGGAAGCCGTGCAAGCCCTGATATGTAAATTTGAATGTCTCAGGCCTCACAGAGGATTGGCTGCCTGGGGACCTGGCAGTAATATATAGAAATAGTATGATTAAGCATAAATACTACATTTACCAGAAATACTATGTTTTAGCACAAATACTATAAAAAGCAGAAATACTATAATTTAGCAGAAATACTATATTAAGCACAAATCCTATAAAAAGCAGAAATACTAAAATTTAGCAGAAATACTATATTAAGCACAAATCTTATAAAAAGCAGAAATAGTATGATTTAGCACAATAGTAATAACTTAAACAGAAAAATTGGAAAAGCAAAATGGACAGCTGAAAAAATGCTGAACATGCTGAGGGTCCCTCAAATATACTTGTTAAATGAAAAAAATCAGCAAAAAAAATATATAACAGCAACACAATCACAAATATGGACACATAAGGACACACACACACACACACACACACACACACACACACACACACAGGGAGAGAGAAGTAAGTTTCTAGCTCAGTCAAGCAGCCTGGGAGCTGCTGAATTTGAATCCACCAATCAGAGAGGCTGTATACTTTTTCCCGCTAAAACAGGTGCACGCAGCACATAGAGACACAGGATTTTTGCAGTCTATTTCTCATCGTGACGACTCCCCTCAAACAAATGACCATAATTTCCTAACCGTAGGGGCTAGAGCGGTCATTCTTACACCGTTTTGTTCAGAAGAGATGGGGGAATCTTCCAGTCTTGACAATTTATTATTAAAATATGAATTATTAAAGATATTTGACTTCTAATGCACCATAACTGAGTAGAGCAAAGCAAAAACTGCCTTGACTTGCCCTCAAACAACGCTTTCTAACTCTAAATCTATTTGGAGTATCAATATCATTCTTTCACCGTAAGAGACAGCAGGCTTTGGTGAACAATCATGGAAATTTTCAGGTCTCTGTGGAAATCCATTAAAAAGATATGACGAGAGAAAAAAGTGGTTCATTTCCAGAGTTTGAAATCTGAAGAAATCTGAGCAAAGGACGAATTTCCTACCCTCAAACAAGTCTAACTCATTTCAGAATGGTAATAGGTGAGAAAGAAATTCTTGAATTGTGAGCGTCAGGAGTGTCTGAAGATATACTGGGACAAGCCTTATGTCTTAACTTTGCTTCGTTAAGGAGATATGACAATTCGAATATGCCTCTCATTACAGAAATCAAGCGGTGATTTTGAACAAGCTCTCCATTGACTTTCTATGGAGAGTTTTGTGACATTGTGTTGGTCTGAGGAGATTTGCCAAAATTCTATAAATGCCACAACAATGATAGTGACATTTCCTGAAAGCCAGCAAAAATACCTACGTTTTGATGTATAATTTGTGGAAGTTGAGTGAAAATTGAGCAAGTAGCAAGAAGTTGTTCGGACATGAAGAGAAGACTGCAAAACCTTCAGTGGCACACTGGAAGCCAAGTGCATAGCAACCATAACAACGCATGTATTTTGTGAAAAATCACAATTTTGCAACTGAAAACTTTAAGAGGCATAAAAGTAAAACGGTAAAAGATTTGAAAAAGCTGATTTATACCTGAATAGCCCAATAACTTGAGAACATTTTAAAGTTTGAATGGTTGTTCTATGTGAAAATATGAGGAAGTAGTTAAGTTTCAAAAACAAGCAAATTTTAGCAGAATTGCAGAAGTTTCCCATTCATTTCAATGGGACAAATTAAGCTTAATATTTTAAAAAGTATAATAGTGAAAAATACCAAAAGACATAGCCATAATTAGCAGAAATAGCAGAATAGTTTAAAATTTGAACGGTGAAAATCGGCTGAAAATTGTGGAAGTAGTTAAGTGCCAAAAAGTGTACGGAAGTCCCAAGAGGAACTCAATAGTGTGGATGCTTAAAGCATCCACACAAATATTAAAAAGCATTACAATGTCCTAAACTGAGCTAGTTCTGACTTTGCCCTGTAAAACCAACTGTTAGTCCACAGGGTTAGCATCTCTGAGAGTATGTGTCACCCTAGTATAATGGCTCACCTCCCACGATGACACATACAGGGTGAGGCTGAAGGTGACTGGAAGGAAAATATTAATTGAAGCTGGTTCTGCTCTGACCTTAAACATAATGTGTGTCAGCTGTAGGCCGGATTCAGTTTATGTATAGTGCAGAGCCAAGGGGCCTTATCACTGTGCAGTTTTCTGCAGAGTAAGAGAAAGACACACAGTGTCTGCCCATGATACCCCCTTCCCTCCGCCTCTTTGACCCACTTTAAAAACCTTCATTAATTTGGTCTAAATAGAGAGCACACAACCTGCCCATATTCCCCAACAGATGGTAACCACCAAAAGTCTCACTTCCTGGCATTTAATAGCATGGGGGTAAGTTTTATTGCAGTGGTTAGATTAAAATATTAGGCAAAACATTTCTCAGAAACATAGATGTGCCTTTTTCTTCTCCCCCCCAAATCAAGAACAAATCATGCCTTTCATTGGGCCGCTTTGCTTGCATCTTCCCACACACAACACAAAAGCTCTCTGTGATCTCTCTTGAGGCACAAAAGTGACTTTATTTATTTATTTATTGGACACACAGGCAAATTGAGGTAAGGTTCAGAAAGACTTCTACTTTATGAACTTAAAGCCGTCGTATCCTTTTGACATAAAAGTGGAAGGTTTTCAGCCGATGGGCAGAGGGGAAAAAAGGAAAGACCAGATTTGCAGGGGGTGATTATGATTAGGCCTGGAGTTGAGTGTAAGATTAGCAGCTGATTCCAGGGTTATAGTTGAAGTTGAAAAGCAGGTTGAAACTCAGGGACTTGTCTTATGCACAGACTATGTTTAGCCAAGAATCAGTAGGACTAGAGTAAGGGTAATTGTTGCTTCTGGTGGTTTGGTGGTTATGTCCTCTGAGGTCTGTGTAATGGAGAGACACATGAAGAAATGAACTCCTCCATAGTACCCTCCCTTAATTTTTCTGCAACAGCTGCTGAACAGTGTGGTGTATGTCAAAGTGAAGAACTACCCAGACACAGTTAAGAGATGTGTATGTCCCCTTAAATCTGCCAAACATCACGCTTTACTTCTGGAGGATCTAGTTTTTCTGGCAGCTGAATGACATCATCTTTACCCGCCCTCCTGTGACAGTGCCAGACAGACACTGAGACTGCCACCAATTTGACCTCTCTCTCTCTCCCTCTCTCCATCACAGCTGACTGAGATCATGCAGCTGATGAATGCTTATTTCAGTGCCATCCATCGCCAACGAGGAAAAGGGGAAGATGCAGACATCACCATAGCAGACAGCACAGAGGTGGGCTTCCGTCACCTCCGATCAGCGCCGACACCCACACTCCTAGAGCTGCCCTCGCACCCTGTTTGAGAGGGACCCATACCCGGACACTCACTCCCCAACCAACTCCTCCGTGTGGTCCCCTGTGAGGCCCAGTCCCAGGCCCAGTCCTCAAGACACTGTGCCTCCTCCGCTGGGAATGGCGCAGCAGCCAAAACAAAGAGAGAGCTGTTTTCATTCCCCATCTTTGAAAATAAACCCTCGCTGAGCTTTCCAGCTGAAGGAGCTGGCCAATGTAGGAGAGAGGGGGGTTGGGGAGAGGATGAGAAGGTAAGGGATTCTGTTTTGCAAGTGAAGCCAGAAACCCACAGAAACCAATACGGCTGCTGATGAGGTGTCAAACACCCTCCCCCCACCCAGTCCTGTCACGCAATCTACTAGGTTACCCTAAATGGCAGTATCTCCCACTCCTCCTTCACACCAGCCTTCAAGACAATGTGAGTAGTTGGGGAAACACAGCAGCTGAGAGCTGAGACTTACGGCAACAATAAGCTGTGGTACCCACCTCATAAAGGTATGGCTTAGAATAAAGACACTACTTTGTCCTCTTTCTTTCATGAAGAGTGCCATATGTGCGCTGCCTTTTGTAGAAGGCAGCGATCCCTCACGCACTGCTGGCATAGTGCTGAGAATATTCAGTGACACAGACATCTCCCCTGTCTTTGCTGCTCTCCGTCTCTGCCACACACATAGAAACCCGCTCACTCTCACATCCCTTTATGCTGAAATGTTCATCAGAGACGTTCAGTTTTCACAAGGTCCCGGCTGAGCTTGCATTACCTAGAACTGTTGATGCAGTGAGCCATGTGAACTTGGAACTGGAAACAGATGTTGAACTCTATAGTTGAGTCATGTCGGCCGCCACTGCTACAAAACCCCTTACCTATGTGCGCTATTTGATCGAGAAATCAGAAAAGCCGTGTCATTTTCTTCATGACGCATTCAGGATCCGGATTAACTGTTTCTTCTTTCACAGAAACCAAAGGATTTTGGAGTCCTTTCTTCAGTGTCTCTACCAAATGCTCTGATTCGTCCTTCGTTGTGCTGCTTGTCTTGACTTTAATCCTTGAACTGAAATTTGGTTAACACTTGACTGATTAGGTAATTTTGCTTATGTTGACAAATATCCTAATGCAGCTGTAGTCTGCTGAAAAAAAAAGGTGCTTTTATGTTATACATATATAAATATAAAAATCTCAGCCCCAGTCGGCAATGTGGATCATCGAACAGTGCCCCTACTTTAAAGAAACACTTTTCTAATCAGGCCACAGATGCTGTCTTAGTATTATTTTGTTTCAACGCTCCTTTTATGTCTTAATTTCAGACCCATACATATATTCATTTGAAGTTTGCTTTAACTGATCAGAGCTGTAGATGCTCCCTAAAGCAGCTCTTATGTGTAAATCTTATGTAGCTCCTCCTTTGTGTTCACTGGTTATTCTGAAGCCAAAGTTTCACCAAGTCGTGGGTTTGAGCACGGACCAAAGATGTGCGTATTTTAATAAGCTTTTACAAGAAGAAATTAACCAAATGCGGACAGATTCCCTAATTTATATGCAACTCTTTCCACTTGTATTAACATTTTCCTGCTGTACACGTCTTCTTAGTGTAGTATTTACAATGTAGGAATTTAAGACAGTAGATGCTTTGTAAAGATAATAGTCCAGTACTGTCTGCTACACTGCCCCATGCAATATAACCAGCCTAATTTTCATTTTTTTTTTCTCACCATGGAAGGCCTTGACAAGTCATTGCAGTCTGCCCTGTATCCTGTTCAGAAGCAGGTCTTTGCTTTTTCTACTGCAGCTGCAGGCAGCTCCAAGCTGTATGAAAAGGAAAGAAGAAAAATCAAACTACACGTTTTTTCTTTGTATTACGCTTGTTTGTATGTTGCATGGTACCTTTCTATTTGTGTATAGTTAATTGCACTATTGTTTGTTTTGAAACTAACTTGAGAGTGCAATAAAAAAAAACTATAAATACTGTATGTAATTAATAAAATTTTTACCATATTGTCTTTGGTGCTGTTTTTCAGCCTCATCTATCCTTTTTTATTTTGAGAAATGTACGTATGTGGTGCCCAGACTTGTGAAGCATTAGGACTATTGTCTTCCTGTAGTTTTGAGGTAACTCAGTTGTGCTGTTAGTGCCAACGCTTTTTACTGGTTTATAAGAATAGCTGGTTGAACAAGTAATGCCAACTGTCTTTGTTGCCCTGTGGTTATGCGCCGTTTAATTAGTCGAATGAACAAACATCAGGAGCACAGCTCTATTCCATTCTCATACAACCGACCAGGTGTGTCTTCAGATAACATCTGAGACATTTCAGGTAAGAATTAAAATAATAGAAAATGTTTTTATTCAGTTTAAAACAGGTCCAACAGGCAAGCGAAATGTAGCAGTATATTCACTTTTAGACAACACAGGGGAAGCCAGTGAATCAAGAATATTTACAGGCATAGAGATGAAGTGTTTAAATTAGATATATCCTTGTACTGTGTTCAGCTGCACAAACTCATTTTCTTTAGAGGACAAATGCTGTTAAAATGTCAATGCTGTTTTTATGGCAGGTATTTCAACACCATTTATGGCTCCAATCCAACTTCAACTTGACATTCTTGTTGGTCATGTACTGTGATAACAAATGAGCAATGTGTATCAGCAGCATACAGATGGTACAGCGCACCACATTAACCAGCATGCTACTGCTTTCTGTCAGTTCCATCTATATGCAAGGACACCTCTCTGCCTACCAAGTGCACAAAAACTAAAGTACAGTACTTTGTATAAAAATAGACCAAAACAAGGCAAAATGTTGATTTAGACTGAGGATAACTGTAAATAACATTGCTGCAAGAGATTAACAATAAAAATACAGAAACGGGTATATTTACAGATGTTTTGGAGACAACAGCTGTTGATGCTTTGTACAGGATTTTCTATAATTAGTGCTCTTTTATTTCACAGAGCTGTTAAGGTTGAGAACACTTTATATAAACTGGGGGTTCAGAATCTGCAGGATGTGATGCATTTACTTTTTCTGGTTAATAGTCATGAAAGTCTCTAATTTGGAGACACAAACACTATGTTATTACATGTTAAAGCAAGCCAATAAATATCGTTTTTATCCAGAAAAGCAGTTATAGCCAAATAACTATTCTGTGATATCTGTGTGAAAGAAAACTATTTTTGTCCAGAAGCGAGAATTAAGTATAAAAGACAAAGTCTGTTCACTGTTCTTGCGTGCCCCAGGAAATATAGTCAGGCCTTGTTGCTGCGCTGTACTCGTCTACCAGCTGTTGGACAACTTCCCTCGAGTTGTCCAGCTCATCAAAGTTGTCCTTGAATATGTCCTCTTTGCGGAACTGCTCCAGGAAGGCCTCGCGCTTACGCAGTTTGTCGTACTGCCTGCATGTCCGCTCAAACAACTGCGGGACAGCAAAAAAGAAAAAGTGACATCAACGCTAACATCCCAAAGTGAGAAAAGAACCAAAAGGTTCTTTTTCAGATTTTTTTTTAGAGCAATCACACTTTCTGTTTTGTTTCTTTGCCTTGGTGTTACGGGAAAGAAATGAAGTCTATTGCATGACTGAAACTTCTGTGTAACACTAATTTCCCCTTGCTTTAATTTTGGAACCTACATTCATGAGAAAACAAAGCACAGCAATATAACCACCAGTAAAGGCTTTCTAAATCACCTTAGATTGAGTAATATAATGAAATGACATGGCTATAGCTTCTTTTAGTTTTACAACTCGTTTTAAACCAGTAAAAAGATTACTTAGTTTTGAGGAAATGTCTTGTTTGGCAGCATGATAATCCAAAACCTAATTTTTCCTGGAATCCCCCATGAAATGCTGCTTGGGCAGCTCACTGCATATCCTCAACTATGAACAAGGACAGATTAAGGTCTCCACTACATAGCTACACACTGGAACTGAACATAACTTTCCAATATGCACTTACAGAGGAGATACTTGTGTGGTTGGCCATCATCAGGCCGCTGACTCGGTGAGCTGAGGGCAGGTACGGGGACTTTCTGGACAGAGCCACCTGGATGCTGGCGGGACCCCAGGGAATAAAGCTGGCAAGTTTACGTTCCCGGATCCTTTGGAGGCTTTTATGTACCTAGAGTCAGTTCACATATGTTTAAATATAGTCCTAACATAATTATGTTGGATCAGTTCAACACCTCAGACAACAGATGTACAATTGTACCTGTGTTGGGTCAACCTCCCCCTGGATGATGTTGAGGATGGCGATGTAGCAGTGGCTAGGCTGCCTCTCTCTTCCTGTGGACACCATCACATTCTTGGGTTGTAGGAGTCTCCTCATCACGTCCAGCACTGTGGTTTTCCTCACACTAGCAACCTGAGACACAGCAGGGTGATTGATTTCAAACGCAACACCATCGGAATTATTTTCTAATTTCACACGCATCACAAGGGACGCAACTCACCGACTGGTCAGTAGTGAGAGGTGTGTATCCAGTCATAAGGAAGTGGAGACGGGGTGTGGGGATGAGAGATGCGATCAGGCCAATAAGGTCATTGTTCATATAGCCTGGGTAGCGCAGAGTGGTTGTGCTTGCAGACATAATGGTGGAAACCTGCATGTATGAATGTTAAAGCAGACATTGACAAATTAAGCTCCTTTGAAATGTTATTTGTGCACTATATGCTCAATAGCTGTGTTTAAAAGACAGATACTTTATTGATAGAACAACTAAAATTATTGATCAGCTCTAGTGAAAACACAAATTTTTCATCTTCCCACAAAATAATAAAAATATATTATAAAAAAACAAACAAACAACAACCACGCACCCAAATGTAAATCAAACCCTAAGCTTTTCTTTTTTTTGCCACTTGGCCCTAAAAAAAGTGTAGCTCAAGTCAAGCACTTTTAAACTGTTTGGAAAGTGAAGCCAAGTGTGGTTCTTTTCAAGAAATCTGAAATCCATTTTAAAGTTCAACTAACTTGTCAAACTAGTTTGTGCATCTTGTAATTTCTGCATTGGGCGCCACGTCTCGCGCAGTCTGTCTCAACATTTGTCTTTGTTCAAATACATCAAGGAAGACTGCAAACTACACCTATAACTAAGACCTGCTGACTGACAACCAAAAAGAGAGGCAGAGGCTCTAACACAGTGTTATATCACTCACTCACCAGCTGATTGATCTGGGAGAATGAGGGGTTCTGGATATGCAGCCTGTCGGTGGCAATCCGATTTAGAGCGGTGTTATCCAAAACCACCTGACGCACAAGCACAGTTCACATACAAAGGGCAATGATTAGACAAATGAAGAGGAAAAACAAGGGAGAGGGAAAAACTCTCCAGCAAAACAGTATAGTGAAAGCCAATACACTACTACAATGTTAAAGAAAGGGTGAGAGGATATCGCAGTAATGATGCAGTAAAGGAACCTCTTAAGAAGCAATACAGTGTGCTGTTGTTAGAGGAGTTGAATATAAAAGACACACTGTACAGTCTCAACAGGGGGACCAATTCTTGGGCAGATTCTATTAGCTCTGCGGCTAATTTAATCAACATGGGGGCCTTATGCAAGACCCTGGAGGAAGTAGGTATTAAAGGGGAAACACCATTAGACTGTCAGAGCATCTCAGACTAATACAATCACCAATTCAGGACTTAGATTTAATAAGTTCGATATTAGATAGGATTTGCTAGGGCTCAAGGCTGGCACTCCAATTTGCTTCTTTATTAGCCTGCTAGACAAGTAGTGAAGCAGCCTCAAGAGTAGATCTTCAACAAAGGAAAAGATAAGAGTTAGACAGTCTCTATCTGTCAGTAGCATCATAAAACAAGATTGTGCAATTCAAAATATAAACAAAATGCCATAAAAAGCATCCATCAAAGGCACCGTCAGCAATTAAGCTGTAGTGCTTAAAGCCAAGTGTCACATAATTTCACTTTAAAAGACAAATTACAACAGAGTAGTCAAATTGGGGGGAAAATATTTAACAGTTTTTGTATCTGTGTTATAATGTCACACTGAAAAGTTAAAATTAACATAAAACAGACCTTAAAGAAACCTTTTCAGTGAAGTATGGGTTCCTTATAAAAGGAGATAGCTACAGTAGTATACAGACTTTAAGTACTCACTGGCCACTTTATTAGGTATACCGTGTTAGACTCCCTCTGGCCTTCAGAACCACCTTAGTTCTTCATAACACAGATTCAACAAGGTGCTGGACACACTCCTCAGAGATTTTGGTCCATATTGACATGATAGTGTCTCATAACTGCCGCAGGTTTGGCCTAGCCCTTCTTCCTCTGACTGCTGACAAGGCATTTTTGAAGAACTGACACTCCCTGGATATTTTCCTTTTCTTTTTGGGGGGGCCCCATTCTCTGTAAACCCTAGACATCGTTGTGTGGGAAAAAACCCAGTAGGTCAGCAGTTTCTGAAATACTCAGATCAGCCCATTTGGAACCAACAACCATGCCGCATTCAAAATCACCTTTCTTCCCCCATTCTAACTCAGTCATGTTAACCAAGTCTAGATGCACAACATGCATTGGGTTGTTGCCATGTGATTGGATTTTTAGATGTCTGCATAAACAGGAAACTAAACAGCTGTACCCAATAAAGTGGCCAGTAAGCACATGTTAAGACATCTCATCTCAACATGTTAAATTTTATTGGGTGGAATAGCTGAACAATTTGGTTTGTTTTAACTTTATTTTGCATGGCATGGTTATAGGGTTTCCAAAAATGCTGATTGCTATATCCCTATGCCATCTTGTGAGATTATTTATGTCATTGGTGTGTAATGATGCCAAGAAAGCAATGGGATTAATTAGTATCCTTTCTTTTTTTCCTTTTTATAATGCTGCTGCTCACCACGCAGTCTGCATTCTGAGTGAGTCTCTTCAACGTCAGCAGTGAGTTGTATGGCTGAACAACCACATCACTCATCTCATCCTGGTTTGGGAAGACTGAGTAAGTCTGAACCAGCTTCTTTGGGTACCTGTGGGACAGAAATTATATATTATTTGCTCGTACTATACTGCAAGAAAAAGAAATACAAGGGATCAAGTCGAGTATGTGCATGCGGACCTGTCATTGAGCCTCTCCAGGAGATAGGATCCAAGCCCCGAGCCTGTCCCCCCAGCAATCGAGTGACACAGGACAAATCCCTGCAAAGACAAAGGATCACTCAATACCTTCAATTTCAAGCTACAGAGTGCGCCACACATGTGCGAACCTTACTGTGAACTCTTCTGAAGCAGAACGTTAAATGTGCCTGTGGGTGTGCAAATGCCTCTTTTCCTCTGCAGTTATATAAATGGGAACGCAGCCCCACCTCACAAATAGGCTCCCTCACCCCCCCAAGACAGCCCAGTAATACCTGCCTTCTTCACTCGCCCGGCTATTATCACCAGACATACCGCACGCCACACCCTGCCAACATACACATGCCCACAGCAGCTCGGCCCACCTTCCTATCCAATGCACACACGAGTGCACACACTAAATAATAATGTGGGGTCATAATGTGAATGAGTTACAGAAATTGCAGACCTTCGAAAGGAAATGCGACTGTTATTTTATGGGAGGTTGGCAGCTGAAGAAAGTTCACCCCCCCCAAAAAAAAAAAAAAAAAAAAAAAAAAAGGACGCTAAGAATAATAGTGAGGCATGGCTAGGGCTGTGCTGGTTTTAAGATGACAGGCTCTGGCACCATTTTAGCATGCCGTTTCTATCAAGTCATTCATTTCTACATGCATTTTACCACAACAAAAACAAAACGCAAGCCTTAAAGACTGAGAGAAATCATGCCTGAGTAAAATCCACCACTCCATAACAGTATTCAGACAACGAATGGGTTTACTCAGTCTAGACTGAGCTTCACCTCCAAAAAGTCACTGAAAAGAAACACAAATCAACCCCAGAGACACCAAAACTGCCCACGTGACCACAAAGAAAGACAAAATGATCGCAAAATGACAACAAAGAGACACTGAGACACCAACTGCTCCACTACAAAGAGACACAAAATGACCACAGAGCGACACAAAATGATGACAGACATTACCAGTTAACCAGATCACAAAGAGACAAATGGAACTGCAGCATGACCACAAAACTACAAAGAAACACAAAACAAGCTACAAGGTGTAAGTATATCCATATCAGACAGAAAATCCCTGTAATTTCAACAGGTTCAAAAGTAATCCCCTCACATTAACAACAAATACCTGACACTTTAATGCATGAATAAGGTTTAGGCTACAGTTTCAAGCTGCTCTTAAAAATGTAATATTTCTACACACATCCATATCAATTTACTCTTAAATCAATTTTTAAAATTCCACACTGCCACAGCCTCAATCGTCCCAGCCCTCTGGGATAGTCAGTATGTGATAAAAGATAAACTTGCCTCCAAGCTGTCGCTGCCATCTGCCTCTCTGTCAATAATGTCGAAGATGTCTTCTTGAATTTTTTTTCCCTAGAGGTAGAGAATCCAGAGCAGATTTTAGATGTGTTATTAAATTTTTTATTGAGATTAATGGGGTAAGGGTAAAAAAAACAAAAAGAAAAAAGTAGGTTATATCAGGTGATCACCTGTGCATAGCCACTAGCCCAGTTGTTCCCAGCACCTCCACCATGCTCAGACAGGTAGATGTTCTCTGGGTTGTACAGGTTTGCATATGGGGAGTTAAGGATGGAGTGGATCACGCGGGGCTCTAAGTCGAGGAGAACTGCACGAGGGATGTAGTGCTCATCGTCAGCCTTTGGGGTTTTAATCAAAAACAAGCGGTTAGATGAAAACACTGCAGTGTTGAGCTTGTCGTCTCCCTGCAGGAGCTTGGTTCTTACAGTTTACGATACAAGCATGCCACCTAGTCGCAAATAATATGATTGCACTTCAGCTGCATAGAAGCATCATCACACTGGAGACGTTGTACACTCTGCGGTGCAGAAAATGTAGGCTGATTGTACATAGCAAGAGACTATGTGCTACGAAGCAGAATACTTCTGCTCCACTTACCTGATAGAAGAATACATCCTTTCTGTCGGTCCCTTCTGTAGCAAACTCCTCAACAATCCCCTCTGGACTTATGCCATGCTCAGCACACAGCTGCTTCCAAAACTCAAATCCGACTGAGTAACAGGGAAGGGGCACAAGTAAACAAAACATGTTCATTTTGACTACTCAAACTGGTACAACTTTACTCTAAATGCACGGATGCCCGTTACCATAAAATGCATATCATAAAGGCACCTGATGGTAACCACACAATATGCACAAGTTAACATTATGTTTATAGACACTATTAGTCAATTGGTAAGCTAGGATACAAGGTCGTTGTTTCTGTTACATTTAAAGTTAGCTCGACTTATTATTAGCAGTTAGCTACTGTCGTTACACAGCAGAATACATGGCAATCTGATGACATCTCGCACAGCTAACAATAAAAAAAGCTGTAGCGGTTTCAACGCTATCAACGTCTTTGCACGTACTTTGGTTTCCGCACTGTCCGAGCTGAAGCGTTATGATTTCCCGCGGCATGTTCCGTCTTCAGTCGCCCCTTATTTAGCTAGCTCTTGTAGTCTGCCTGCTAGCTAAATAATAGAAGAAAATAGCCACTGCTTTCACACCGCTTCACCTCTGCCCGCTCCTTCCCGCTTGGTCCTGCGGTGACGCTTCAAGCAGACTTCTTCTACTGTTGGTTAGCGAGTCGCAAGGCGACTCTAAACGTGTGCTGCCACCGGTCGTGTCGGAGTGTGTAGTGCTGTAAGGAACCGTAAAATATGCCTTACATCATCTGTCAACCTGTCCATCACCAATGCAAGCAAGAAGGGGCTCAGAGACACTCTTACTGCACACCCCAGCTTGCTTTGTTGCCTGGTCTACACAATGCAACTCTTTCTGACCGTCTATATGCTTTTCAATCAAGACTCTGAAAGCAAACATCGCATCTGTATTGTTCTTTCTCATTTTTAAGCCAGACTGCAGCTTCCTGATCATCACCTTTATTCAATTTCTCTTTCCCATAGCTTCATTGTATGGCTTATCAGCTTTTCGCCCAAGTAGAGCTTTGAATATTATCCCTTGTTCTTGAAAATGTATACCAACACACTTCTCCATTCCTCAGATTCTCCATTCTCCAAGATTGTGTTAAACAATATGGTTAAAAAATTCCACTCTCATAGACATCTCCATACCTCCACACTTATGTAATCTTGGCCAACTGCCTCTCCACTCTTCATCCCCTTCATTCTCTTCATAGCTACTTCCTCCTTACTAATCCTCTGCCCTTCCTGATTCACTAACTGTCCTCCATCTCTCCCCTCTGTTATTTTCGTTATTCATTAGCTCTTCAATGTACTCAGCACACTCTTTAGTACAGCTTCCATCTGTAATCAGTCTAACCTGCTGCACATCCTTTCATTATAAACATTATATAATAATAATAATAATAATAATAATAATAATAATAATAATAATAATAATGTTCCCCTTGTTTGTATTCATCAATGTCATTATAGAATGTGACCACAAGGGGACAGTGTAGACACATTTTAAAATGCTCAACTGTAAATTACAGTAGCTAAATAAACAGGTATACAGTTAAATTTAGATAATTTAGACAGGGAAGTAAAGTTCTTTTCATAACAAGCCGTTTTCATTAATAGGTCGTAAGTAATGAATTGTACGAGATGATATTTTTAATAGGCTTAAAATCATGATGAATAAAGAGGGAAGAAGTGGGTGGTTGTGGACAGCTTAATCGAAAATGGGTTAGGTTTTTGGTGTGGAAAATTACAGTCGCAATAGCGCTTTCATTTTCAACTTTGCCGACGAAGTGCTTCAAAATAAGCAAAGATGTTCCTACTGCACCTGAATGCCTCATGACGCAGGGCCAAAGTGTATTGTGATTGGGCCGCTGACGGCTCAGAAAAACAGGTGACGCCATATTGTAAGTTCTCCGAATCGAGCGCCGCATTTCTGCAAAAAAAAATGACAAAATAGTAAGTGTTAGCTGCTTTTGAAACGTTTATCCATTTGCTTTGATAAAATATTTTATTTTAATATAGTCAAATGTGTGTTGTTAGACCATAATAAAGTGGTTTGGCTGGCGTCATTTGCTTTTAGCTTAAAAATCCGTTAGCATAAATGTTAGTGGAGCGGCGCTGTGGCGCTCCTTATGAAGCTGTTTACATGGTTCCACTTAGCTTAAATCTTTATTTTACAGGCTTACTTTGTCAGGAGTAGGACGCTGAGATGACTCACACTGGAACAATGCAAGGGGCAGACGTGGGGGATTGCTCTGCTAATCAGAGCGCTGATATCTGCCTTCGAAGTCGTTCATGCTCTAGCGAAAGAGATGGCCAAGTACGAGCTGTCAAAGCTGCTCTCCAGTCCAGGCTGGGGCCCTATGAGCCTGTCCTGACCTACCTGCAGTCTGTCCTGGTCTGGGAAAAACCCTTTCATTGTGTCCTTCTCTACATTGTGATCAACGTTGTGTTCTGGTAAGTTTTAGCTTGTGTTAGTTTGTGAGTTATGTTTCCTCAGTGTCTCTGTGTTACAGTTGCCGACATCCAGACAACACCAAGAGGCAAGACAGCGTGACTGGAAGCAGATGGTTCTTATACACAATGCAAATATTTTGCCTGTCAGTTCAAGATAAAGCAGCTGGCTGAGTGGCGGTACTATTTTTATGCACACTCTGCAGGGACTTTTCACTCAACTTTAATGCTCCAAACTGTTGCTTTTAATCTTGAAATCTGTGTAATGCTGTGGATTATCTCTACCAATTTTACCAGTGAGCCTGTAAAGGTCAAATCTACAGTTAGTGTCATGGGGATAAGAGGGGAAGTTGTTTCACTATATGAATATGTAAGTATGTTTGAGTGTTTCACTGGGCCAAATTTTGGCTTACTTAGTTGACCTGGGTATTGCTAGATGTACAGGAAGGATCATTGACCTGACACATGGAAAGAAAGCCTGACTGGTGGGCATGTTTGCAGAGTTCTGGCGTTCAGCCTGAATTTGATTAGACCACCAAGCGTTTCAGAACGTTTACACTGCATCTGCTTTATCTTTGCTTCTGCACACACATAATGGTGCAGGCCATTTTCAGCCCAGAGTGATGCAGCCGTAACCCCAAAGTGACTGAAAGTTAGACATTAACAAGGGCAGCCGCTCTCACAGTAGGACAGGGTTGTCCTGATTTTCAACATACAGGTGGCGGATGACAAACTCGTGAAACCACGAGCTGCATTTTCAGTGCTGAGCACTTGTTGTGTTCTCATTTTTCAGTGACCCAACTTTCCATAAACATTTTCACATTGCTTTTGTTACTGTCACTTCTAATTACAGCATTAACCCAAATACTGACACCCCTTGTTCTGCCAGCAAATTCTTTGTTAGGTTAATCTCTAACCGGTGATTGGCAGAATCCTGCAGCATTGTTGTTCCCATTACATTTTGGAGTCTTGTGATCTGAAAATGGAGCAGCAGTTGGGATTTAGTTAGGGTTGTGTGCAAGACAGAAAGATGGAAAAAACCCTGAAACCTTATGTATAGTTAGACCACATTTTTTACAATATGAACATCTGTTAGTCTGTTGGATTAATATCATCTAAATGTTTATTGATATAATTGATATTACAGTAGTGTGTGGAGTTAAAAGAAATGGTCAAATACTCTACTTACTGCCAACCTTCTTGTTTAAAATACATTTGTGTAAGACACCAGAGGGTGGGCTTTCTTTCTTATTCTGACTTTGACAATAATAAATGGAATTTGCTCAGACTGTCTTGCGGTTTAATTAATTTTGCATTAACTTTTTAATTACATTGCTCTGTGATTGTTTATGCCTATGAAAGCAAGAAATAGATGCACTGTGTTCATGTGTTTTCTGTGGTTTATCCCCTGCCAGGTTCTTCGCTCTGACCTCACTGCGCCTGATATTCCTGTCGGCATCTGGCATGGTTGTACTCGTCTGTCTAGATACCTGGAGAAATAAGATCTGGCCAGAGATTAGAGGTGCTAAATTTTGTCTCAATGTATATTTGTATATTTAAGAGAATACATCATATTCTGCATTTTCCTTTTTTTCCGCTTCTGGAATGTCATAGATTGTGCAAAATGCAGCCAATTCAATCCCTAATGTACTGTGGCTGTAGCAAATGTACTTTTGTTCCTAGAATAAATGTGACATCAGTCAGCAGCCTTGTACTCTGGACTTTAAAATGATCTGTATTAGTCATGAAACGGTTCATCTTTGGCAGTGGTTTTTAAAATCCCGAAGACACTGTAGATGAAAGCCAAGCAAATGTCTAAATAATGTATACATATTTAGACAGTGATATTTAATGTTTCTTAAAGTGATGAATGTTCTCTCCCTTTACAGTCAGAAAGCTGGATGAATCAGAAAATGAGAGGTTTGTAGCCACTGTTGTTGGTTTTTTTGTTGTTTTTTTTATTCTCATATTGCAGCATTAGTTGAATGATAAGGAGTTGATTAAGCAGTAAGGAGTTAAATGATTGTGTCCCTGTCTAGCTGGGGTCTGGTGCATCCTGGCACCCTCAGTGTGCCTGAATTGTGCCACCATATTGCTGAGGCCTGGGTCAGTGGAGTGGTTGTGAAATCCAGTATTGTGCAGTACAAGCGTCAAAATCCTGGCACAGTGAGAGCTACACACAATAACACAATGACTTCATTCTGTATCACAACACCTATTGTATGATTTTTAAGTTATCCCTGTTTGATTTACCTATTATCCTTTTCTAATTTTTTTTCCTTCACTGGTTTATTAACTCGGTCACACTAGAGGAAAAATAGGCGGTTGACCAATGATTGCGCAGAATTTTTTTCACATTGGGCGAGCAACTTGTGGTTGAGCATGCAACCTTTGAACATTCAACCATCAACCTTTGGGAGACCATTTTTTAATCACAAGGCGACCTGTTGGGAGGCAACACCCAGTCACAGTCCAAGTTGGACTTATTGGAGTCGCTCAGACAGTTTGGCAGAGGCTTGAAGAAAATTGTTGTCTAATTTGTAAACACAAACAGTTGGAGTCGGTCTGTAACGATGGACACAACTTACATGTGACGATTATCTTTGCAATAGATCGTTCTAGTCAGCTGCTTGTTTTCTTGTTATATTCCTGTATAATATCAGTTACTGAGCAGCTATCTTTGTCCAGTTAAATCACAGTTATTGCTGTTTTATCATTGTCACTTTAAAGACTGCAACTGACTGTGATTTGTCATTGTCCTGCTCGCCATCTTTAAAGTTACCATTTCGAAGAGATTCCACATGTTCATTGCACGGGGTTGGAATACTTTTGGTCGTGATACGGTCTCCTGTTTTCCCTAGTGTGACTGTAGCTGTGGATAAGTGCACCATGGTCAACACGATATGGTGTTGTTGACTATTTTCTGTGTGTGTGTGTGTGTGTGTGTGTGTTTTTTGTTTGTTTGCTTGTTTTTTGTTTGTTTTTGTTTTTCCGGCTCTTCTGTGACAGTTTTGCATCGTGACCTGTGGAGTGTTCAGCTGTTTGGCTATCATTGGACGCTACATTCCTGGATTAGTGCTCTCCTACTCTGCTTGTGAGTCCGAGCAGTTTATCCAGTTCTAATTAAAAACCCACGCCTCTTCACAGAACTATGTTGGCAAAGAAACTCTGCCTGACTAGTCTAATTAAAAGTGCATGGGTGGGGAAACCAGATCTGTGGGGGCTCAGTACCGGGGCCTGATCTGTGAGGTGATTAAAATGTGGATGAGGCAGACCAGGCAGGAGTGAAAGAGCCAGGCAGAAAGCTAAGGAGGTCAGACAGAGACCAAGCTAATCTCCTAACCTTCAACCAGTAGGCTGCAAAGCTGGGCAAGGAGGACATCTGACGTCTGAAACAATCCAAACATCAGCTTGTACTCTACATATTAAACCTCTATTCCCTGTCCCTCAGTTTTTCTTTATCACAAAAAAAAGTCAACAGGCTATCTTTCTGTAGTGAAATACTGCACTTTAATAGAAATGTCCCTCTTCTCTATCTTAACTAGTATTCTCTCTGCCCCTCCTCTAGTGTTAGCTACTCTCCTGACTCCTCTGGCAGCCTATCACAAGCTTTTCCAGCATCTTGGCATCAAGCTGGAGCCAGTCCTGCAGCGGCTGGACTTCAGCGTTCGTGGATACATGATGTTAAAGCCCATTGACAATCAGTGTAAGTTGTAAACCAAATTGTATCGTGTATATTTTTACTAGAATTGGCAGCTAACTGGATTTTATGTAAATTTATTCGTTTGAGATGAAACTGTTGTTAAGACAATTTCCACTCCAGTAAATGAGACCAAAGTGCAAATATCAGAGTAGAGATAGTGATGTAAAGTGGGTTTTTTTTCTTTGTTTGTTGATTAATCTGTTAATCAGTTCTAATTTTACAAACCATTTCTAAAACTGGTTGTCCTGCACACTGTGTATTTAACTACTACAGTTAAAATAAGCTGGACTCAGTAATTATTTGTTGTCTTGGTCACTCCACTCTGCAGTCCTACGAAGAACTCTACATGGTGCAGCCTCGGGTGAAGCCAGTGACAGTGAGGAGGAGTTGGCCGCTTTTTGCCCAACAGTAAGGCTGTTGCACTTCTAAAGCTCTTAATATTTTAATCAAACTGTTACTCACTATGCCTGCCTTTCTATTGTTTAAAGTCGGGGACATCATTCCTGAAATTTGTCTTCAAATATAGTTTTTGTTTTTGTTCATATTGTGATCTAGTAATTATGTCAACATACACAAAATGCTTCCTAAAGCAGAAGTAAACTTTTATATTTAAAGTGTTCATAATGAGTAATGTGAATTTGTGAAAAAAATCTTAGTCTTTACAATTCTATAAATTAAAATTTAAAGTCTGTCCAGGTTTTTTTTTTTTTTCTCTTTTAGTGAACATGAGTTGTTGTTAGTCAACAGTGTTGGTTACAAGGTTATAAAATGAAACGAAAGATGAAACATTCACTGCACCTATTGCTTTTTCAGCACACTGTTAGCTACAGCAGCACGTCAGCACCATTTCCTGTTGTGGTTAGGAACGTCACAAAATGTACCTGTTTATTTTTGTGTTAATGTGTGTTTGTGGCAAAGCCTGCAGACGGTAAAAGGATGAGAAACAAGCAGAGAGTCAAACTAAGAATGTTTCTCTGTTTATATCAGAGTCGGAGTTACCAGCTTGACTGCCATCTTAAAAAAATGCACCACAGCACAGCCTAAACCATTTCATTTTGTCTCCTAGTTTGATGATGCTGTTGTTGCGAAGGAGCTTGCACTGACCGACTCCGAGCATTCTGATGCTGAGGTTTCTTATACTGACAATGGAACATTTAACCTGTCACGTGGCCAGACCCCACTGACTGAAGGCTCTGAGGGTATGTATGCCAAAAAGACGGACTTCTTACCTCGATTTCCTGGTTAGTTCATGCTTCTGATCTTCTCCCTGTCTGTATTCCGGCCAGATTTTGACAGGCATAGTGATGCTGAAGAATCCTTTGCCCAGGACCTCCCAGACTTCCCCTCCATAAACCCTGATGCCACTCTGATGGATGATGATGATGACACGAGCATTGGACTGCCTAGCCTGGGTCTGTCTGGGCTAGCTAGTCACCGGGCTTCAGTGCTGGATGTGGAATCTCATCTTGACTCAGACCAAGAGGATCTAGATGCTGAACTTTCTCTTAGCAGCCTGCCACCTGCCTCTAATATCACTGGAGACTTGGCTGGAGTCATTGCCAGCAACATGATCCAGGCAGCAATAGCCGGGGCACTGCAACCACGGCCTCCTGCTGCCCAACGCAGAGAAGGTCCCCCCAGGGCCGGGGCCCACCGAAGCTATCGCAAGCAGTCCAGCTCTGAGCTAGACACAGACTTGGATGGAGAAGACTTTGAGATGCTGGATCAGTCTGAACTAAACCAGCTGGATCCCTTCAGTGAAGGTGCAGGTTCTAGACGGGGAGAGAGCCAGGGGTCTAACTTTTTGTCTAGCCTGCTTGGTAAACCACAGTAAGGTGTGTGTGTCTGTGTGTGCACAGCTTGAATGTGTGTTGATAAAGTATGAGAATGTGTGTGGGAGATGGTTTTAGGTTCCAGCACCCCTGCTCCTGATTAGCATCAGTTTATCACTGTGAAGTATTTCATATTTTCTATCTTTTCAGACTCTCTTTGCTGTAGTTTGAAAATGTGATCATCCAGAAAACTTTTACTTCGTAGGCTGAGCAATAGGTAACGCAATAACATACATAAAACACATTCAAACATTAAATATACCAGCATTATTGAGCCTTTTTGCAGTCTTGTAACTTTACACACCACTCAGTTACAAGGTACAAGTACTTGTTGACTTCAAATGAAAGCCAGAGGCCATCAGATCTTTTCTACACCGAGGTCTAGACATACAGGGCTATTAACACAGGACCAAATGTGACATTCCTCTTGGTTGAGCTGAGCCATGTTTTAGTACTGATACTGTGCAACAGCCTTTTATATAAAAGCTTATTTAGGCATTGCAGTATTTGGATGTATCAGCCCTTCAATAAGTAGTAGCTCATGTTCATGTTGATACTCGGCTGTCTTTAACACGATCTGATGGAAGAGGATTAATTTGATGGTGCACCATCGAATTCATTTAGAGAATCATTTAGATAATTTAAACACTTGACAGCAGTTGCATATTTAGTCAGTGATTATGTTCTTCAATGAAGGTGAATGATATCTGGATAAAGTTCAACATTTTCTATTTTCCTTTTCTCTTGACTAACAGGAACGCATTCAAAGTTTATTTTGTCACAATAGTCTTATGTGGCCCAAAGTAGCTCTGTTACATTTGTGTTAATGAATTTGTTCCTCACATCAGAACATGCTTCTTTTTCGCGTGTGAGTAATTTCTGATTTTATTTTTTTTTCCATTTTCCTGCCCTTTAAAATGGCTCAATTACCTTGTGTGCATGTTAAATACCTGGAATGAGCCCTCGGGTTTGTTTGCGATTCAGTTTTTTGTTTGTTTTTGTTTTGTTTTTTAAAGAAAAAATTTAAAATAGTCTCTTTATGTCTTACCACTCTTGTATTCTATCTGGTTGACCTTCAAACTGACCTTCTTTTTTTTTTTTTTTTTTTTTTAAAGAGAAAATTATATTCTCAAGGCTCTTTTACAATCTTAATAGGCGACCTTGTTTACATCAAGTTTGGATAGGAAGTTAACCTCATATCTTTTTTTAAGTGTTATTTTATAGTGGCTTTTGCTGGTCGGCCTGATTTCCTATACATGGACAAACCATGTCTGTATAGTGTTTTAGAGTGGAAATGGCACTTGAAATTTCCATGAGCCACAAGTGAGATTTACTGAAATGCACATATGAAAAGTTAAAATGCTGGTTGTTTAATAGAGGGAAAAAACATCACTGTTTTCAATTGTGTTATTTTGAGAAGAAAATCGTAGCTGCAATTTTAGCACAGTATAGAAAAAAATCTGCTGGATTCAGAATTTAAATAGAACAATGTAAACTGATGGGAAATTGCAGAAAATAAATGTTACTAAATTAGTTGGACTTGGTTTGACCATATCAGTTAACAAGAATGTTTCTGTAGGCTGTTCTATGAGAAGTCCTCATCATGAGGGATTTGTAGGCTGTTTGTAATGTAATGTGCATAGTAGTGCATTTCCTTCTGTGTAACTGGTTTTGATATGTTTTGATGTGCAAATCATATTAAATAAAATGTTTGCAATTAACTGTCTCTCTGTTTATCAAAGGTGCTCTTAAGGCAATTCAGATGTACTTCATTTAATACCGAAAAGCTCTGGAACAACTAGAAAACCAGTCACGGCCTAATTTGACATTTGTGTTTTATTCCGTTTTAGATGGATCATCATAGCTGTGGACTTCAAAGAGCTGCAAGGGAATTTGATTTCTCTAAAGCAGTCTTTGGATAATAAAAACATTTTGTGTCACATTTGGTCACATGTCAAAGGTGTCCTGTTGGCCATTTAAAGTACAGTTGACTCATTGCCATTGTGGTCATAAGGTGATAGACATAGTCACTAACAATACACAGGTTGGCTGTGGCATTTAAACAATGCTCAGCAGGGGAAGTCTCAAATGTCCCAGGAAAGGGTGGACCAAAGACCAGCTTTTCAGTGTCATTATGTTTTTGTTTAGGAATTTTTTTGTTCTTCAATTCCTAATTTTTCTGTTTTGGAGCATTATTTTAGGGTCCCCCCGTGACACGTTTGTTTTCATTTTGTTAGACATGGCACAGTTGAAAATAAAAGAAGACCACACTAGTTTGTCATGTTGTGATATTTTGATATATTTTGATGACATACTTTTTGTTGATCTTATTATATAATGGGTAAATATCACCTGGCAGTAGTGATTGTGTTACTATTTATTGCGATAGTGTTCTAGGGTTAAGCAGCCCAAACTGTGCCTAGAAAATATGCCACACATGATATCACCACCAGCACCAACATTTGTTTTAATGTTTAGATCAAATTCTGATCCTACCATCTGAATGTTACAGCACAAATTGAGACCCACCAGACCAGGCAACGTTTTTCTAACCTTTTAATTTGATGAGATACCCAGTAAGATTTTCTTCTGTAGCCCATCTTTCTTCAAAGTTCAACATTTAGAGATGCTCTTCTGTATATCTTGTTTATTGCACCCTGGTCATTCTCCTCTGACATTGAGACATTTTCACCCAGAGAATTGCAGCAACTCTTTTCTGATCATTCTCAGTAAACCCGAAAATATGGTTGTGAGGGAAAATTCCAGTAGGTCAGCAGTGTCTAAGATTCTCAGACCAACAACCATGCCACGTTCAAAGTCATCCAAATCTCCTTTTTTCCCTCATTGTGATGCTTTGTTTGAACGTCAGCAGGTCATCTCGACCATGTCCACATGTCTTCATGTATGAGTTGGTACCATGTGATTAGCTGAATAAATATTTGCGTCCGGGAACAGGTTAGGTTTTGGACTGAATTGACTGCTTCTGAGAACAGCCAAATAAAAAGAGGTGTCACTCTACTTTTTTTCGGGATATCGCTAACGACATGGAATGAAGAAGGAGATAAAGTTCTACTAAACATAAAATAATTTAAGTAAAAGAACCATTGAGATACTTTAAACCTGTCATACTTAATAACTTTTGGGGCAGAATTAACAGAGGGGCGCTCAAACGCGAAGGCAGAAGACGGATTTTGTGCTGGTGTGTTGCATCTTTTAGCATGAACGATCTTTTCCGTGACGTACGTTTTGCGCGAAACTCGGATCTGGAAAGCTAAAGTGGAGTAGTTGGAAATGAGTAAAAAAGATAACGGTAGGTAAAAAGTTTATATTCTAGGCTATAACAAGTTAGATGGCTTGTCAGTCGCTTGCACTGAGCGAACGACGATTGTTAAAAGTCACAGATAAAAGGAAACGTTTAGCCAAACGGCTACAAGCTAGCGTTAGCTGAGACGAGCTCCGTGTTTTTATTCTTCTTCCACTTTTCCAAACGATATACTTGTTTTAAGGAGGGGAATCATATTTATATTAAAATAGATTAGGATGATGATTGTGGCCAGCGATATTACACTATTAGATATTAACATAATCATGAAAATCTACTTCTAGTATAAGTTAAGTGTAATGTTATGGTAAGTTTAGATAAACGTTAAACTTGTCCTGCTGTCATTCACAGGGGCGGGCGTCATCCTTGCCTACCTAAATGAGAAGAACCGGCCCTATAGCGCTCAGGATGTCTTCTCTAATTTACAAAAGCAACATGGTCTGGGCAAAACGGCGAGTTTAACACTTCAATGAGACAATTAGATGCCTAAAATTAACCTGTTTTTCATAGCCTACAACTAAGTGGTTTTTACACATTTCTTCCAACAGGCAGTGGTCAAAGCCATGGAGCTGCTGGCCCTGGAAGGCAAGATAAAGGAGAAAATATATGGCAAGCAAAAGATTTATTTTGCTGACCAGGTTAGTCTGTTTGTCTGGAATATTATGCACATATAATTTATAAGTAACCGGAATAACTCAATCTGTCCCACAGGCTCAGTTCAAAGATGTGAACGATGCAGACCTGAAGGCAATAGACCATCAGATCTCAGAGCTCAGTGAAGAGGTGCAATCCCTTACCCAGAGCTGCAGGCAGCTGGATGCAGGTGACATTTTCTGCTAATCACTGACACTATCTTCTCAGATTTTGCGCACTGTTAAGCCACAAGATGTGGCTGTTTGATACAGTAAACGGTTTACGATGAGGCTTGTCCCCACTTCTCTTTTCTCTACACGTGTTGTTTTTGTTCTACTGCATATGTTTGAAAGGGGATGTTCTGTAAATTTGTGTGAAATCTGTGATGACAGAACTGAAGGAGCTAAACAGCTCCCTTACAACAGAGGAAATGGTGTCAGAGATCCAGGAGCTAAAAGCAGAGTGTTCTGGGTACAGAGCCCGACTGGAGAAGATAAAGTCGGCCTCAAATCACATCACGCCAGAGGAGAAGGACAAGGTGAGGAATCCACCAGGGATCTGTCCCATGGCCTCTCTTATTTATAAATGCTGTGAAAAAGTATTTCCCCCTTACCGACTTTTTTTTTTTTTTCCATATTTGTCATATTCACACGTTTCAGTAAAATTTTAATTATGGAACTAGGCTATGTCATCGCACCCATTTGCCAATGAATCCCCATCTCGCTGTCCCTTCTCCCTGTTTGAGTACCATGGTCTACAGCCTTCAGTTGTCCTCTGTCTTCCACAGTGTCATAAAAATCTTAATGATTCATGAGTCAACTGTGCATATACTGTTGTTGACCTTGGATGGGGCTGGGTTTTTTTTCCTACAGAGTAGGGTACTGCTCCCATGTGGCTGTTTAACATCTCATTTCACTGTAGATCAGCTTGTTAGTCTCGGTAATGGTGGCGGCATAGTGCTGCATTCACATCATCTAGTAAAGCCTCTCGGGGTACTTCACGTAGTCTTGGTAACGGAGGATCCAGCTTGCCATGATCTCTTGCACTCAACAATCCTTCTTCTGGCGCACTTGGGGCTTGGTACCCAATCTCTGGTGGGGGTGATAATGATATCTCCCCCCCAACCTGTTGTACTGGCTCCCCCTTGCCATAGCATTTTTTTGTACCTCATCAATCTCTAACTGTGAGAGCAGTCCCTTCTTCCGAACGTTGGACCTGCAACGTGGATGTTGGGTATCGAACTTGCCACTCCTGCTCCAAAGGTGTGTAACCTTACCACTACGCTATCCAGCTGCTTATATATATTATTATTTTTAATTTGCAGGTTTATAAAGAACGAGATCTCTACGTTAAAGAGTGGAAAAAGAGGAAGAGACTGGTAATCTTTTTCACTTAAGTTCCTTTTTGTATTCGTAGCTCATGTTTCGTATTGCATGCCATGTATTTAAAAAATGCCGTACAATCCCTTTCATCAGTGTGAGTGAAACTGCATATGGATATGTTATTAAAGTGTTTGGCACCTTGTTTGTGTTAGGCTTCAGACATGACAAATGCAATCCTCGAGGGTTATCCAAAGAGCAAAAAGGAGTTCCTGGTGAGTTTAAGACACTAAAAAAAAAAAAAACTTTTTTAAGAATAAAATAAAGTTCTTGCTATTACCTGCAATATTCTGCTTCCTCACAGGAAGAAGTTGGAGTGGAGACTGATGAGGACTGTAAAGTAGTTCCTCCAAATACTTGAACAAGAAAGTTCTTTTACAGTCACCTTGCCACTAATCTAAGCAAATGGATTACACAGGAAAGCAATCTGAAGCCCAGAGAATACTTTATTTATGGCCTTTTTTTTTTTTTTTTTGAATAGATAGTTCAACTTTAATAAATGCTTTAATTGAAAAAAAGTTCATAACTGAAAGTATGTTTTTATAAAAAACTGCTTTGTTGCTTGTGAAACTCTTAAGACTTTCACATCAATTGACAACACAGTCATGCTCTTCACCTCAAAGGCAACGCTGGTTTAAATTTTCCCTTTTAAACAGATTTAACCAATCCTGAGCTTTCCAGTGAAAATGTCAAGGCTTTATTTAAATGTTTAAAATCTGTTCTTGTTCAACTCCATCTTGCTTTTATTTTCTGAAAGCATAAATTAAAATGTATAATGTATATATCTATGTTTTTGAATTACAGTTGCACTGTTTTCTGCTTATTAAATGGTCAAGACCATAAATTCTGATGCTGAAGCGCCACAATTGTTTTAGTTTAATTCTTGTGAAGCATAAATAAAATAAGTTGCATTAGCTGCATAGTTGGGAACCACTGCCTAGCTTTATGATTTTTCCTGTTATTGTTATGCACAGATGCTCCATTTCCACATAATTTGGATGACAAAAAAACCCCTCAGTGGCCACTTTATTAGGCAAACCTATGAAATTAAATACAATCAAATACACAGTGTTCTCTCAGAGGTACAGATTTAAAACCTATTTTAAATATTCAACCTCCTTGGATTGTCAATTAAAAACATCAACATTCAACACCACAGCAAACTACAACACTAACAGAGCTGTACATTAATGCATAGATGACACCCATCTGCTGGTGTACATTTAAAGAAAGAAAAAAATGTTATAAAGCAGAATTTAAGGCTCAGATTTCAGACTGGATTTTACAGGGGGGGGGGGGTGTAACTAAAAGTGGCCACTGAGTGTACATGGCTTGTATAATAGAATTATTAATACACTTGAAACAACTTAAGCCAGTTACAAAAACAAAAACATTTCCATGAATACAGCTAACACAGGAAAGGATGTTTATAGAAACAACAAAAAAACCTTCATTAAAATGAGCTGTCACCTACTTGAAATTCACTCATAATTCAGCACACAGCAGCTGTAAATCTCAACACACAGCATGAACTTGGCTGCTGCAGTTCAAAGGGAGTTTTTGGTGAGAAAAAAAAAAAAGCAGGTTCTGGCTGATACACAACATGGCATGAACTGCATCTTAGCCACTGAGAACCACTGATAACAAAAGTAAACAATATTCATTCTGCTGGATTTGGACCAACTGAAGCTGAAATTTTAAGCTTTTTGATTAAAGGAAAATCTGAAAGTTGCAGAAAGATCACCACACACATTGCTTCATAGTGTGATGTAGCTCAATTATGAGAGAGAATACTCATTACATTTCCTGCCATTGAAGCCAAATTGAATTGAAATACGACAACTATAAAATTTTAAATGGCACACTGTAAAGACATTTAAATTTATACATACAATAATTTGACATTTCAGCACTTTATCAGCTTGTCACAGCTCCATTTATGTACATCTCAAAATGTGTCGGATTACAAGCCAAATCTCAGTGATAAATTGTTGAGACCTCATATAGCATTTTCCTGATAACACGCTTAGCAATGATTGTTACTCTGCAGTAGTTTCCATTATCTGCTACAGCTGAGGAGTGGCTCAGTGTTCGTCCACTGAAGCTGAAACAGCTCCTTTGGTTCAGCATTAAGCTACAAAGTCATGCTTGATGTGACAGAGGGGAACGTGTTGGCTCATGAGTTCCCTTCCCCTCTTTTCTCTCTGTTGATTATTTTAAAATGCACCATAAACTTTACCATCAGTTCACTCAATCTGTAAGAAGAGTTCTCGCTATTAAGATCTAATCTCCCCTCATGTTTTTTATCTCAGTGTGGGCAACTATGGCTACTGCAGATGGTGATTACCATTAGTTAAACACAATATTTTGCCTGCCTGACACATTGAAAACTGCACTTTCAGTGACTTCTGTACTGCTGGGTTCCCAAATCAAATAACAATCAGAATATCCTGAAATACACTCAGTTAAACATGTATGTACATTTCAAAGCTTAAAGTGATTTGCATTAAACTTATATCTGCTCATTCCAATGCCACCTTTCACCTCTGCCACGTGTGATGAGGTAATCAAATTGCAGCCAGGGAGTCACTGATGAGTCAAAGTGAGTAAATACTGTGGCATAGCTTGAGGCTGATCAACATTTTTTTACTCTTAGAGGCCAGAGTAAGCTCAAAAAGTCCATTTTTGGGAGTTAACTAGAGGCCAGGTGCAGTCAGTAAAGCTGACCGTTGAGCTGCCGCAGCACTCCAACAACAAACTCCCGCAGTGTCTAGGAAAGAACATAAGCAGAAAACAAACTATATATACCTCAACATACACAAAATAATAAAGTTCTCATGGGTTTTTTAAACATACTCCTTACCTGTGGCTTGCAGTGTTCCTCAATCCAACTGAAAACACAGGCCGAAAGTTCTTGGAAGCTGCTCACTGAAACAGAGTTGCTGAAAGATTGAAACAGGCAGTCCATGATGCTCTGAAAGATGTTGAACTTGACCTGGTCCGACACCTGATCCTCTCCCTGCTGTGGGTTGTTCTGGTGAGCCTTCACTATGTGCTCATAGTTCCTATTAAAACATTTAAAAAAAAAAAAAAAAAAAGGGGGGGGGGGGGGGGGGGGGGTTAATATAATTTCATAAACAATGAATTTGAGTCATTCTTTTGAGAATATGGATAAAAGCACACATCAATGCATTCCCTACTCCAAAGTTTTCTTTCTTTGCCCCCAGACCAGCATTCTTTTTACAATCTGTCTTTTCATCGGTCTGGATGGAGAAAAGATGCGACTTGCACACAGTGCAGGTATGTTGAGAGGATTTAGGGAAGTCTCAGATCGCCAAAAAAAAGAAGACCTGTGAAGTACACAATGTGGAAAAAGCAGTTTGGCTTATGAATTTTAAACCACTCACGTTTTCATAATCTTAAGCGCCATCACTTCTTTTCTTAGGACAGAAACTTCCTCCTCTTGCTTCTTCTTTTCTTTGTGAAGGAAATGGATGTAGTCAATTGCTAAAAAAAACCAAAAAAAACAACACAACAACAACCAAGAAATCGTCAGTTGGGGATTTTTGCCTTATACACAAGTTTTAGGTACACTGTTGAAAGTTAACCTTTATACTGAGGGTGTTGGTACTGTTACTTCCCCTTTTGTTGGGTAAAGGAGCCCCTGCAAGACAGGAAATATCTGTTCTTCCTTGAACTTAGTCTATCGTCTCTTTTTATTGTTAAATGTGGCCAAGTGAGATGTAACTAAATGAAAGCTAGCACCATACAAAACAAGTTCAGTACTATTGTTTTGTGCTCTTTTCTTATCAAGATGTCAGATGTATTAATTAATATATAGATTATCTCAAACTAAATCTGAAGTCAAGGTTACTCAGCAGAGGCAGTCCAAGTTTGTTCAAATGTTAACAAAGGTTATGTTTGACCACATCTTACTTTTTTGCAGAATAGTAGCCTTGCTGATCTTCTGTGCTCCCACCGCAAATTCAGACTGCTGCTGGCAGGTTGGAACGATTGACTGGAGGTCATCATATCCTTTCTAATGTTAAAAGAGAGCAACTAGTAACTACTGAAAAAAGTTAAAGCAAATCTCCAACTTTCAAGATGTGTGTCCTTACTTTAATAGCATCTCTACGCTTCTGCTCAGCTTGTGTGTGTGCTTGTCTCCGACGATCTTTATACGAGTCCTTATATGTTTCATGCCTGTAGTCGCTGTCTTCATCATCTATGTGGGAATAGATTAATACTCATTAATGAAAAAATAAAAATCTGAACCATGACATTAGCAGTGTTTTTGTTAGCCAACTTACAAAATGCTGAGGTAGCTATTTTTAAAAAGTTGATCAAATCAATTCATAACTGTACAAGATTATTAACCCTGGAGTCATTCCTGTGTTGGCACTCATTTCACACATATAGGCAACCTCATTGTTTTTCATCAGTATGAATTACTGTGATGCACTTAATTTACAAAGTAAATTATTATTTAACATCTCATAAAACCCTCAAAGAATTTAAGAAAATATTGTAAAATACGAAACACATGTTTCCATAATTAAACATGGAATGATATAGGAAATATTTTCTACCTCACACAGCAATCCCTGTGTTTGGGAAGTAAGAAAATTGTATGTATAAAGCAGTCACAAAACATTGTACAGCAAAATAGAGTAAAATAAATGTGAAAATTAACTGCTGGAATAGCAATACAAAATTTTTTTAGATCTTTATTTATATTTATTCAAACTGTGTTTTTGTTTTTTAAGACATATTTCAGGGCCATGTTTACTGTTTTGTTAATGTAACATATACATTTTCTAACTTCTGGAATAAATAAAAATAAAAGCTTTAGAGCTAAGCTTAATATATATTTTTTATTAATCACAAGCAAGAGAGATTTTTCCTTTTGTACAAATCATGGAGAAATATAAGCAAAGCTGTCTCTATGGCTACGTTCACACTGCAGGCGAAAGCGCATCAAATCCGATTTTTTTGACCCTATGCGACCCATATCCGATCATGGTGTGACAGTGTGAACGGCACAAATCCGATATTTTCAAATCCGATCTGGGTCACTTTCGTATGTGGTACTGAATCCGATCCATATCCGATGTTTCAGAAAGCGACTGCTGTGTGAACGGTCAAGTCGCATTAAATCCGTCTTTTACGTCACTGACATAAGACAGACGCCAATTATCAGCGCCAGAGAAGCGCCCGAGAAGACATCGCGAACGCTTCCTGGCCATCCGGTGAGACTGCTGGGAAGACAACATTGGAGAAACGTGAACATTTTATTTGTACTGCATAACCTGCAGATTCTGACAGAAATCTGCAACTATCCTTTGAAGCACCGCTCCTCTAAAACAGCAATAAGGATCATTATTAGGTTATTTACATTATTATGTAAATAACAAAATAACTTAAAGCAAAAATTGGGAAACATGAAGTCCGAAGTCTTTATATTAAGGGCCATCAGTCAAACAATATAGTTTGCTCTGGGTCTAAACAGAGCGCGTTGTGTGTGACGTCTTCTTTTGCGCATGCGGGCCGCTTTGAGCGTTCACACTAGAGAGCGTTTGCTTTCGCATTTTATTTGTAGTGTGAACGAGCAGACAAAAAAAATCGGATTTGATCAAAAAATCGGAATTGAGCATTAAGACCTGCAGTGTGAACGTAGCCTAAGTCTCATTGTATTTCGCTTTTACACTAAATAAACAAAAATGAAACTTTTTTTTTATAAATATCTGACTGGCTCAGGCTACAACAACTAAACAAGTAAACAATTAACCTACACTACAATTACATTACTAGTATCAAACTATCACATAAATATACAACATTCAAACCCAGTACCTGTATTTGGCACTGAAGAGGCACTTGTTGAGCCGATACTGTTGGCCCGGGACACTACAGTACCCTTTCTGATTGCTTCAGAGATATAACCTAGACAACAAGACAGCAGTGATCAAACATAACTCACAACAAAATCAAAACATATTTTGATGTACATCTATAATCAGTATCATGTGAGAGATCAGATTACACTGGTGATGAAGTACAACACAAGAACTGACTGAATACTCACTGTTGTCAAAGCCACCATCGCTGAAAGCACCATCGGATGTCTGCCGAGCCATCACGAGAGAGCAGAAGACAGAAAAAGGCAAAAAAAAAAATAAGAGGCTGTGCAGCTAATGACAAGGGAAAACGCTGTGCTGCCCTACATTTGTTTGACAAAAGAGCAATAGCCAGCCAGTTAAGCCCCCACTGAGCATTGCCCTGATTTGTCCAATTCAGGAAAACAGGTGGGTAAAAAGCTGTAGAAAATAAGAGCCTTCATCACAGAACTATTGTTTGATGTAGGGCACAGCTGTCTAATTTGTGGTTTCCAAAGTCTCAAAAGCTCAGGAGGGGGAAAAATGAATATATGTTAAGTTTAAACAATAGATCCTACTACATGTTTACTTACGTACTGTAAAATTACTATACCCAATTTATTTCAGAGACATATTTTTTTAAAATGAGGGCCCTGAACACATGTTAATTATTTTTAATTATTTATTTTATTTCCACAGACTCCATATTAAGGAATCGGTGGAACGAAGACAATTTCAATTTCTGTGGTCTGGTAATTAATTATATACAGTATATAGTAGCCTATCAGACAAGGTAATGTGAGCTTCACAAACACTGATGCTGCACTGTAGATTTGCAAGAAACAAGCAGCTACTCAGACCTTTTTTCTTTTATTTAACTTTGCGTGTGTAGGTGAAGACATGTTGTATACACCATAGGGGGAACAATGGCTGATTTGTTTACATAAGTAGGCAATTGGTTAGCTAACCAATACAGCTTTCTAAGGTTATCAAAACCTCGGATGCTAACGTTAGTTAGCCACGGAGCTAACAAACCGTGTACTCCCTGCACTTTACTAAAGCTTCAACTTTAAGACAGCACAGCTTTTGCCATTTGCCAGTGCTGCCATACGCCTAACACATGAGTCATTTCAAACCAAAAAAGAGGTTTCTGATAGCAGTTACTCACTTTCCACTGGTCCTCTGGAGATGTTGTCGGGTCCGTCATTTTGGAATGCGACGAATTTCTTCTTCTGTGCACCATGGTAACTGTTCTTGAAAACGCCACCCCATGGTTTGAAAGTAATACTGCAGTGACTGACCGCATAAAATGTATGTTTATGTCACAGAAAGACTGTATTGAAAAGAAAAACCAAACAAACAGAAGGCGTATATAGTAAGAGAGGAAAACTAAAATAATATTTTTTATCAGTTCTTTGTCTCTTAAACACTTAAATAAATCTGCTTTCTTTCAACTGCTCTCTAATCTTGTTCATCATGGCCAGTGAAAATCTTAGCATCTTCAACTCTGCCACCTCCAGGTCTGCTTATCTCTTTTTTTAGCGATAACATTTCCTATCTCATTTTTGCAGCTATCTTCCTGTCACAAATCACCCCTGAAACTTGCGTCAATCCTCTTCTTCAGGTATCTTGTGTACCTACTGTTGCTTTACATGAAAAACACCAAGTATTTAAACTCACTTTACTTCAATACCTGTGCTCCACCGTTACACCTGTAAGTAAATGATTAGCTTTATCCTTTTGATGATTTTTCCCCAGCATTTCCCAGATGTCTAAACACCTCTCCAATCTTCTCTTTTGATCTTTTCTTTTCACTCAGCTGATAACACGCCTTCCCGTGAGTCTCAGAAAGCTTTGAAAATGAATATCCTGTTGCATCAGAGCTAATAATTTTCACTTTCTCGAAGAAATGCATCTGTGATAAACTTATTATTCTTTTCCTCAATAGAAATCACAAAAACGTCTTAAATTACTGAGCCAACGAAAGGCTCAGTAATTTAAGTAATTCCCACTGGATAGATCTCACTAGATGCAGTAGTCATCTTCACCCACAGAGGGGTGTTGTTTGACAATTCTTGTCATGCTGAAACCACCGTTACCTGTCTGGATTAAACCACCACATGAAGGGAAAATACCAAAACAAATGTAACCTTTGACTCATGTCAAACTGACATCAGTAAAATGACTAAATCTAGTACAAAAAGGTGGTTTCTTTGTGAAATGTTGCAAAGTTTCCTTTAATTGTGTAGTTGATTTACATCTAAATCGACATCTGTTAATCTTACAAATCTGGACAGAGTCTGCTCTCCTTCATTCCTGTAGTATCTTTTCTTTATCATCACCCACCTACTGCATGGTTACGTGTTTATCTTCCACCATGTCCTCCGCCCCAGGTTCTATAGCTGTCGTGCACAGGAAGTTACTCTTCTGCTTTTGTGCTTCTGTGGTTTCTGACTGTGTCACACTCCTCGCCCGCCTTCCTCTCACGCGCAGGCTTCGATACTAAACTATTTAAGGGAGTTCTCGGTCAACTAATGTAGACAACAGTGCACGAGGCATAGGTGGACTTTTCTTTCTAACAGGCTTTAACAGGACTTATCACCTCATTTTCAAAAGGAATTTGAAGACAACTTAAGGAGAAGGGGGCCATGAGGATAAACTTTCTTTTTCATTGCCCACCCTGTCCTCGGGTGTGAGGCGGATTTTGTAAAGCTGAGAATTAATGTAGACTGCCCTAGAGGCCCTAGACTTGGTTTGATTAGGCCTTTTTGCTATTGTAATTCAAAGTGACCATCTTTTGTCACTTTGCTTGTGGATACGGTGATTTCCTGGAGGAAACAGTTTGCGTAAATCAGTCCCCCTGGATTACTTGTGGAGATTAGTGATGGGGAATGCGGCTGGTGGGGGATTGGAGCATGAACCGGCCGAAGGTCGAGAGGCCAGAAACTCAGTCAGTGCAGCTTCAGCAATGAATGACTCTGCACCAACCTTGCAAAAAAAGCAGCCTCCTCAACCCAAACTTCCCATGCCACCAGAGAAGGAGCTGGAGGAGCGCTTCAACACGGTTCTGGTGAGTGAGAGCATGACACGCCATACACCCTTACTGGATATGAAATCAGGCAGATTTTGCACAAAGTTTTGGTTTGTATATGTAAGGGCGATTGCGCAAGTAAGTAAGTGATTAAGAGGATCACAAAAAACACGTATCAAATCAGCTTTCATTTTACATTGTTACATTGTTAAAGTAATAACCCAAGTTTGAAAGTGACTGGTCTTTCACTCTTTGGAAATTTACTTTGCTCTAATATAGACTCCAATATGTACTTTACTTCATTTCTTATACTCTCTAGGTATATCTATAATATATATAAAGCTATTTGTCAAGTGAGAAGAAAGAGCTGAACGTTAGAAAGACCGTTAGACCCTCAGTCAGAGTCTAATGGTCTGTCATTTTGTCTAGTCAAATTTGCACAAATACCATCAGTTACTTAAAATTTTACTTTAGTGATAAAAACAATGACAATCCTGTCAACAAGTTGCCAAATTCTTCATGGTTTGATTAGAAAAATTCAAGCCAGAAACTGCTTGATAAATGCATGCACAACAGCAGGCTGAAATGGGAAGTTGAGCAATGCATTTACATGACGGAGGCCACAGGACCGGAAAGGAACTGTTTCACCATTCTTTCAACAGTCTCACAACAAGTTAGTAAAGATAAAACTTCAAGTATTACGATCTTTTAGATTATATGTTGCGCAAAATATCAAACCATGATGCTTAGACTATCTTAATCCTGGCTTATTCTTTACCTTTTTTTAAATGAAAAAATAGAGTTAGCTATAAGATTTTTGATTTGTTTTTTCTTCAGTAATGCTAAGAAAAAAAATACAGATCTACAAAAGTGAAACAAAGACACTATATTGTAAACAGTCATGTTAATCTGACATATCTTAGCCAGTAACATATATGAGTTAAGAGTTTTACTTATTCAAGGCTCAAGTTCTCCAGATTTTTACATCTAAATAGTTCAGTTTCTCATTTTTAATTTTCTATAATGTCTGGCATTGTGGTTTATGTGCTAGATGATTTACAGCATTAAGTGTCTAGATATACATTTTAACCACACTCATTAAAACCACTAGTCTGGAAGTGGGCAAATCTACTTAAAGCCACTGAAGATTCTTTGACCTGTCAACCCCTGAGGTTGTCCTGCCGCTGAACATCTGGATGTTGGTATCAAATCCTTTGAGACCCATGAGTTGTAGGGTGTGGCTTCCATGAGTCTGGCTTATACCACAGAGGAAAGCACCTGCCTGCTATTATCAATAATATTGACACAAAGTTTAGGATGGTACTTTAACATAGGCTTTCCCAACAAAACATTAAATTACAAACGCAGGATCAGTGTTAATCAGTGCCGTTTTACATGGGTTTTAACCTTTCAAGCAAATATTTAGCATACATACAAATTTAGTGTATATAAAAATAATGATTTTGTGTTTTTATAGAAGGTGGGGAGCAATTAGAGAGTTATTTTTTATATAGTAAAAAACAAACACTTTACACAGCAAATATAAATCCATGCAACTATTCCAACTAAAACTATTCGCCTTTTCTCAAAAATGACATTGATTGGAACAGCATACCATGATTATTCTAAAAACAAGTCAAAATTCACACCATGTCTGCTTCATATGACAAACCTTGAATGGAAACATCATTATAATTTCATGCAAGATAATACCGTTTAGAGCCAGGGTTAACAGTTCATCAATATCTACACAAAATGTGCTCTCCGGAAAATGACAACACCCTCTCGAGTGTCTTCCTTCTTCAGTAAAATACTTGTCACTTGTCAAACCTCAGACTAGAGATTATATGGTGACCTCACCAGCAAGGAAACGAGAAGTGAACCTTCTTTCTTTTTTTTTTTGCATTACTGAAAAATGTGAGTACTTTTTATTTTTGAGCAACTAAATCAGAAGCTATAAACTTCATAATGCGAGGCACTCACATTACCATTTTTTTAAGCACCACAAAACCACAGCAAGACCTCTCCCTTACATCAGCCAAGGAAGGAGCCTCATCTCCTCGAGCACCAATGCATCAGATCATTTCCGTTTTCACTCCTCCCTTTTCAAAGAAAAAAAAGTGCACAGAAGATGTCAAACCACTGCTCGAATGTACACAAAACTAGATTCAAAAGCCACACCCAACATCAACTGAAATTATTGAAACTTGCTGTAAATGATCACATTGATTCAAGCTTTTGATCAGCTACATGAAAAATAGTACCAGTGCAGAACCAGCTGCAATAATGTGAGAGAAGACTGTGAAAAAATATCTTTAAGCGAGACATAAATAATTACAGGGAATTAGTGATCAAAGCAAGTAAGTTCATTTTGTGAGTGAAGCCTTTTTCCTTGATGCAGGGGCATAATTCTTAATTATGTTATGACCCCCCCCCCCCATAATCAGACCCAACCAATATAAATAGGCTGTTAATTTTCTTTACTCATTTCAGTTATTACCAGCAAAATAGTTGCATGTTTAATCATCTGGGAATTTACCCTGATTTATTTAGACAGAGATCTTGACCCCCCCAATGTTCAGCACAAAGTTACACCAATGCCTTGACGTATCTTCTTCCTTTTAATTAGACCTTCTTTAAAAAAACAAAAAAACAAAAAAAACATCAACAACAGCCTCCTCTCATTCAGTTTCTGTGAATGGGGAAATAACCTTAGCACATGATATGTCCCTGTAGGTTTGATAACTCAGTGTGAAACTGCCCTTTTGGACAGTTGTATGCCAACTCAAAAGTCAACCTACACTGGAATCATGGATACTTGGTCTGTATAAAGGTCTTTATGAATTTCAGAAAATAACAGAAATATTACGTGCAGTTTATGACCGAAAAAGATATTTTTACTAAAGCTGAAACAGACTGCACAGATAATGTCTAAACATGGGTCATATTGTTTAAAAAGTCAATAAAAGTGTTGCTGAAGCTTGAGTAGACACTGAAAGCGTGTAACACATCGGTACCTATTGGCAACGATCAATGCATACACGTAAACACTGAGTCATCTGCTACCAGTAGGAGTTACCGCCTTTCAGTTTTATGCTGAAAGTGCATCTGAGGTATTGTTGTTTTGCATATTGTTACATGAGCAGGAAACACAAAGAAATTATAACATATAGTATAATATCTCTCTGCTAAATATCAGTGGAGATGGAGTTGATTTTTTTTGTACTCCAAATACATTTTCATGTAAATTCTAAAACCCATTTTATATCTTTACATCTTTCTTCTTTCAGAGTTCCATGAACTTGCCTCCAGATAAACTCCAGCTGTTGAGTCAATACGACAATGAAAAGAAATGGGAATTAGTCTGTGATCAGGTGAGAGCTTTTATTTGTTTTTTATGAGTGACATATGCCATCAAAATGGACACGATTCTTGCAGCGTTGGCTCCACTGGGGGCAGAGTTGATATAAAGTGCGCAAATACACAAAGGGGAGAGTCTTTGCAAACCTTGCAACATAGTTTCTGTGGTGGCAACTGATAGAGGCGTCGGCATGGAAACAGAGAGCGGTTTGTGCTCGTTGTGTTTACTAGAATAACTTCAAATGCAGCTTGCTGGTAAAATATGGTTCTGGATCAGTCATTATTTGGGGTCACTGCTTAAATTAATTCTACTTCAGCATGTGCTGACTCTATCCTCTGTAAAATATTCTCCCACAGGAGCGTTTCCAGGTGAAGAGCCCCCCATCCACTTACCTGACCAAGATCAAAAGCCTCTACCAGGATCAAGGAGGGGTGTCTCGTAGGGTCAGTAGAAAGCATTTTTGTTCTTTCAAATGTATCACCTCCATATGCGTGCATCATGTACCTGCATCAGTGACTTTAACCTCTTCTGCTTTTTTAGTTGAAGAAAAGGATCCAAGATGCCACCCAGGTCCTTAAAAATTTGGAGATATCCCTTCGGACCAATCACATTGGGTGAGCCTGTTTGTTTCATGAGCTTCTGTTTGGTTTATGAGTGTTTAAGGTTTAATGTATTTTATTTTGGTTTTTAGTGCGCCACAAG
This sequence comes from Rhamphochromis longiceps, assembly GCF_057381845.1. NCBI lineage: Eukaryota > Metazoa > Chordata > Actinopteri > Cichliformes > Cichlidae > Rhamphochromis > Rhamphochromis longiceps. The sequence continues at coordinate 29,906,203 of NC_140560.1, read as the reverse complement.
TATGTTTTCCAGATTTTTATAGCAGTTTCATGCAATCCAACCTGAAAATCTTTATCAATCATTAACGCTAAAAGATGATTTAAGGTGAACTTTAGTGAAACTGCAAACTGTCTGTGCACTTTACCTACATAAACCATTTAGCTGTTTTAGTTTCACTTGATATTTTTCAGCTGCTGATCAACAACTTTGCTGAAGTGGTTCTACACCGCATCAACAGTTATATATAGTTTATATACAACCTTTTACAGAAACAGTACTTAAAGCTTCCATGTATTGTTACATTTGTACATAAAGTGGAAAAGTTGATAAAGCCAGTGCAGAAATAGTCTGGGGTTTGTTTGTTTTTAGCCCTTTGACTTTGTTGCATTTTTTTTTCCTTCATAGTGCAACTTGTCAAAAAAAAATGTAAGATTGCAAAAGAAAATCACCTGACTGTGCTGGATTCCATATTTAGAGTAGGACTGTGTTCTGTTTTCTTTCTAAAGTTACAATCTTTGGCTATAAATCCAGTCTGGGCACAGAATCTATTACATATGGTCACTCCTCATGATTTACTTTTCTTTTTGAAGATGGGCCCAGGAGTTTCTCAATGAACAGAATAAAGGTTTGGATGTTCTGGTGGAGTACCTGTCCTATGCACAAAGTGACAGCTCGTGAGTACTAAGCAGACATGAATGCTATTTTAGAATCTGACTGTGTTTCGAAACGTAATTATTCTATTATAGATTATGTTAAAAAGATGTCTATCTTTACACGTTTAAGGTTTGAGGTTGAGGCTATAGAAAATGGAGGCAGCCTGTCAGACAGAGGAAAATCAGCAGAAAGGTCAATGGAAGACTTGACCAAGAGCTCCAGCAGCCATCAGTCACATGGCATGACCAGAGCAGCTCGTGCACTGACTGTAAGGTAAGAAACTCGAGACTTGAAAGGTTACTGAGGTAACCTTCAGCGATGGTTTCAGAGATGTTGCACCGTTCAAATCCCTTTGAATGAAGAATGAACTTTAAACATAAGCAGCTCTACACACTGTCAAAAAATAGACTCATGCAAAGCAGAAGTGGTGTGAAAACTCCACGAACTTCTGCGGTACTGATAAGTACCACAGTGGTTTCCACTGCTGTGAGAACTGTGCCATGCTACACCTCTCTTTCTTTTAAGAAGTTGTTGATGTATAAATATTTAGGATTGAATTTGAGGAAATCTGTGAGCCCAGAAATAGAAATACTGTCAAATAAAGTGACAGCTCTAACTGATATATAAGTTAGAGCTTATAAGATTATAACTCTACAATATGAAACATAGGTTTAGGTTTAGTAACTTAACCGAAACAGTGCTACAGCACAGCCTCCTCTTAAAAAAGATAACCCTTGACATTCTCATGCTCTCATTCATTCAGATCCCCTCACGTGGTCATCTAACTGTTTGTTAGTTCGTCTTTGATCCTTTATCTTCATTCCATGTTGTGCTACATAGCATCTGTCAAACACAGTTACTGTCCCAAACCCTAGAAGTCAAAGCTACAAGTATCTCACTGCATATCTTACCATATCCTGGCATCGACTTCAAATCATTTGCACATGCAGGAGATTCTCTTCCCTCAAACATGTATTCCAACATGTATTACTGCTTCACAGAATAAGCACCACTCTGGTAAACAAGATGCATAAGAAGTCCCACATAAACAACCAGAGAGATGATGTACATGTGTGCATAATGTGCCTGCGAGCCATCATGAACTATCAGGTAAAGCTTTAGCACACAGTCTAATAAAGTCACTTAATTCCTATGCTGTCTTTAAAATGGATTATCACAGTATATGACATGTTTTCTGGGTTGCTAAAAGAAACAGTTCTTGTTTCTTGCACATTTGATCACATTTACTCTGGAGTGAACAGCTGTTTATATATCTTCCGTCTGCTTTTAGTCTGGTTTTAATTTGGTGATGACTCACCCACGCTGCGTGAATGAGATCACCCTCAGTCTCAACAGCAGGAATCCCAGGTGAGCGCATTTGTCTGCGAGATAAAGTGTGTTAACTGTCTGCATCCACATCTCACCCATCCTCCTCTGTTGTGGCAGGACCAAAGCTCTTGTTTTGGAGCTGCTGGCTGCCGTGTGTCTCGTCCGAGGAGGACACGACATCATTCTCTCTGCCTTTGACAATTTTAAAGAGGTGAAATAAAAAATAATAATTTCTGGCAATTTCCTCATATTGCAAGAGCCCTATTTGACTTTGACTGTTCAGTCATCTAATTATTTCAGACTTCTCCTCTTTCATTGCTCATCTTCTGACTAACAGTCTACTGCTCACATGCACTATGGTCGTAATTTTAGCACATGTCTAGAAGTCATGCATGTTTATGTTTAAGACTGAACTCATGTACCGTACTTAGGTGCAGAATATACTCTCAGTATTAATGTTCTCTGAGGTGGGCTAACACATTATTTTTAATCCTCCCATATTCACAATAATAAAAATACATATTTAGCAAGCTTTTATTTGTTTTGTTTTTTTAGGTGAGCAAAGAAAAGAACCGCTTTGAGAAGCTCATGGAGTACTTCGTCAATGATGACAACAACATTGACTTCATGGTAGGTACCACGGCCACTGGATGCAGGTTCACCAAGAGATCGTGTGCATGAACGACATTTAACTCTCATCGTTTCTACCCAAAGGTTGCCTGCATGCAGTTCATAAACATTGTGGTCCATTCAGTGGAGAACATGAACTTCCGTGTCCATCTACAATATGAGTTCACTCACCTTGGATTAGACAAGTATCTAGAGGTGTGTATATATTTTGTTTAAAGTCCCTCATAAGACCAGGAAAGCTACAGCTAATAGAAATGTATCTTTTGACACTGTATCTAAAATGGGCTGTGTTATTTCCAGATAAACAGATTCAGCTTCATGAGATTTTCTTAGCTGGTGATTCTACATTGGTTTTAGGATTGATAGAGAGAATAGTTGTCTCTCCGTGTTAGTCTGCAGTACAATAAGTGTTAAATGGAAGCACAGATGCTGACCTAGTTAAAAGTTTGGTAGATAACTATTAAGTGATAATGATATACAGCAATTGTATTATATTTTTAGATTCACAAGAGGTCAGTCGCTTAACATCTTGTTAAGTTATTAACAAAGCCAAACAACTTTCATGACAGATACCATGTACTCTCTCTTTACAAGCTAACACCGCATGGAAAATATTAGCATTAACTGCTTTAATTTTACCAGACTAGAAGAAGCAGTGCCAGTTCAGTAGTCGAAGTGATCATTTATTCCTTTGCACTCCAACAGCTGTCCCAGCGGTAGAAAGCTTGTCAGATGTTTTTTCTTGTTTTGCCGATTTTATCATTTATAAACCAGACATAGTTTCTTTTCGGAACTTCATGCTGGTGATGATAAGGGTGCATGAATCATTGTTTGCCATCCAGTTCACTAGACACCTGTCCTTTTACAATCTGCTTCTTTGTTGGCGTTTCCACACCCCCTGGTGTTAACTGGAGGTGACAAAGACTTGCTACACCATCTTGTGGTACAAAAGGGGTATTAGTGCATGCACCAGGCCTATGGAAGTTTAACTTATGTGCACTGTGTTGGAGAAAGAATTCATAGGGGGTTTCTTTGCTTTTAATTTATAATGTCTCTTTCTGACAACTTCAAGCCTATAGTGAGAAAGAAAAATACTTTAAGATAGCACTTAAATATTCAGTTTTCTGATAAATTAACAACTTCAAGTATCCAGATGTTCAATTCTAATGCCCACTTTCTTCCTCTTTTACTCAGCTGTCGCCTCTTCATCCTGAATGACTCTATTTATACTTTTACTCTACTTTTTTGTCACACACTCACTTCCTCACTTCACAGTTAAGGGAAATGTATTCCTTTCTTTGATTTAAAAAAAACAAACAAAGTTTAATTAGTGCTAATATTAAGATAAATGGCATAGTGACATTTTGTTTTCTGCCATTAAGATATTAAATTTAGCCTTAAAACCTCATGTTTCATTCTCATAAATTACATGTTTTTTTTATTAAAACAGAATCATGTTCTGTGATATTTTGTAAGTGATAATTTATTCCTATGATGTACCAATAGTGTGTATCTTTGTGTATTAGACTCTGAAGCTAACAGAGAGCGAGAAGCTGCAGGTCCAGATCCAGGCCTACTTGGACAATGTGTTAGATGTGGGAGCTCTGCTGGAGGATGCTGAGAACAGAGGAGGGGTGCTGGAGCATGTGGACGAATTACAGGAGCACAACGTTCAGGTTGGCATAGAAGAATCTGAGTGAATACACGGAGGCAATGTTGTTGCACATTACGTGAAATCGTGCTGAAGCAGTGTTGCTTGTGTGGTGTTGCAGCTGAGTGCACGGCTTCAGGAGATTGAGAACCAGACAGCAGACAGAATAACTGAACTGGAGACTCAGCTCATGCAAGCCACAAAGGAGGCTGAGCTGCTCAAAGTAAGTGCTGCCTTCGAGTTAGCCAAGGAACATATGTAATCTTTACACAGAGTTGTTTAAATAAGGTTAAAAGCATGTAAAAAAAAAAGAAAAAAGGACTTGAATAAATGTCGAAATTACTTTTTTTTTTTGCCATGGTATGAGCATAACCCTGAGCATGGTAACACCAGGTGGTCTCCCCCCTTTATTTCAAACTACAATATCAACTTAATAACAGCTACAGGAGAAGATGACAAAATGTATCAAATGGTGATCATTTTTTATTTAACAGCAGTATATGGCTGATACTTTATTTTGCCCAGTAGTTATGTCTGGAAAAACCCCATCATTGAATTTGGATTTAGAATAAGTCAAAAGAAAATATGATGGCATAAAACCATATAGCAAACTGTCTTTTGTTTATGTTTTTGTCACCACTTTTTAAGGTTTAATCCAAAAGTATTCAATTAAACTTGACCATGCTACAACTCTGCGCACTTGTCCCTTGTAGGAAAGCCTGCGAGAGTCATGCTCCCAGGTTAGCACTTTGCAGCAGAGGGAAAGAGAGCGTGAGCTGGACAGGGAGAGGGAGAAGGACAGGGAGCGGCTGGGTATCACTGGCCCTCAGGGACCTTCAGAGCTAGAGCAGAAGATCCAGGAGCTGCAGGACAAAGGGCTAATCCGAGTGGGACGCACAGCCTCAGGAGGTCTGGACGTCCAAGTCATGCCTGTCACAGTCGTTGAATACATTCAAAGCCCAGCCCCAGCCAACCAAGCCAGCACTCCAGCCCCCCCGTCATCTAGCATCCCTTCGCCACCGCCACCGCCTCCTCTTCCAGGTGGCTCAGAGCAGACTGTCTCTCCACCTCCACCACCTCCATCTCTACCAGGAGGTCCTGCACCACCACCACCACCCCCTCCTCCTCCACCTCTTTCTGGCTCTGCAGCTGCCCCCCCACCTGCACCTCCTCTCCCTGGCACTGGCCCCCCACCTCCTCCTCCACCCCCTGGAGCTGGCCCCCCACCCCCACCTCCCCCACCTGGTGGTGGACCACCACCGCCTCCTGGAGCACCATCTGCAGACTCTGGTGAGGAGAATCCTGAATACCCCCCCCCCCCCCCCCAAAAAAAGAAACATGATGAAAGAAAAGTGTTAACCATTCCTCTTGTTTTTCTATTTTCTCAGGGGCTAAGAGCAGGAAGCCTATTCAGACCAAGTTCAGGATGCCTCTGTTAAACTGGCAGGCATTAAAACCAAACCAAGTGACAGGCACAGTCTTCAACGAGCTAGATGATGAGCAAGTCTTGGGGGTAAGAATATGCTTTCTGCATCTTTTACATACAGCAGAAATTATATCCTGAAAGAAAATGAAATTCTAATGTGAGCACACTCCCTGGCTCTTTTTTTGTCTACCTCAGGAGTTGAATATGGAAATGTTTGAGGAACATTTCAAAACTAGGGCCCAGGGTAACCCAGCTGACCTGTCCAAGGTTAAGAAGAAGATGACCTCGAAAGCCCCCACCAAGACATCTTTGATTGATGGCAATAAAGCCAAAAATCTGGCCATCACTCTACGCAAGGGGGGAATGAGCCCGGCCGATATCTGCACGGCCATAGAAATGTACGTGCTTACTTTTGCATTATTGACCTTCAGCAGATGTTTTTGCCATAATGGCATATTCTGTTCCTTCCTTCACCCTGCCTCTTACACTGTTTATTGCCTACACTAACTCTAACCCTCGTTTGTACAGGTACGACCAGCAATCTTTGTCCATAGACTTCCTGGAACTGCTCGAACCATTCATACCATCAGATTTTGAGATGAAGCTTCTTGCTAACTATGAGAAAGATGGCCGTCCACTGGATGAGCTGACCAACGAAGACCAATTTATTTTACGCTTTGGGAAGATTCCTCGCCTCAACCAGCGAATAAACACTCTGACTTTCATGGGCAACTTTCCAGACAGCGTCAAACGGCTGCAGCCGGTTAGTCTGTTAATAGCTTTGTAACTTTGGCTGAAAGGGATTATAAACACATACTTACTCACATACATACTTCTTTTTTTTTAAAACTCCGTCCACAGCAACTGAACTCCATCATTTCTGCATCCATGTCTCTCAAGTCTTCAACCAAACTAAAAAAGATCCTAGAGGTAAGTAAAACAGTATGAATGCTAATGAGGCATCTAACTGTAACATTTGGTTCGCTTAACCCATTTATTTCCTTTCAGATTGTTCTTGCATTCGGTAACTACATGAACAGCAGTAAAAGAGGTGCAGCTTGTGGTTTCAGACTGCAGAGTCTGGATCTCGTAAGTAGTGTTTTGTTTTTGTTTTTATTTTATTTTGTTTGCTTTTCAATTTATGGAAGCTCAATGACATTTTTCACCATCTTCATATTTCAGCTGTTGGACACCAAATCCACTGACCGCTCACAGACGTTACTTCATTTCATCACCAATATTATCCAGGAAAAATACCCAGACCTGGTCAACTTCCACACCGAGCTACACTTTGTAGACAAGGCAGGCCTTGGTACATGCACACACTCAGGCTGACCAATCAACCTTCTTTTTAATTTGCTAAAAAGTTTAAACTCACTTGTGTTTCTTTGCCAGTCTCTCTTGACAGCATTCTTCAAGATATCCGCTCTCTAGAGCGAGGAATGGAGATGACCAAAAAGGAGTTCCTGGTGCAGGATGACAGCCCCGTGTTGAAGGAATTCATTAAAACAAATAGCGAACAGTTGGACACTTTAATCAAAGATAGCAAGACAGCACAGGTTTGTCTGAAGTTCTTATCAAGCTCTCAACTCTAAATAATGTCTCATCATATTCTGAAACATATTCATCTACTGTTCTGCGTGCAGGAGGCTTACGGCTCTGTGGTGGAGTACTTCGGAGAGAATCCTAAAACCACGCAGCCCTCAATGTTTTTCCCCATGTTTGGGCGCTTCATAAAGGCCTATAAAGTGAGTTTCTGTGGTAGCGTTCTGATATTTGTAGTTTATAACTCGTGAGCTATATTTTAATCCTCTGTCCCTTGTCTGAATGCAGACGGCACAGCAAGAGATTGAACAGAAGAAGAAAATGGAGAGCGAGAGCCGTGAGGTTAAAGAGTCACCATCTCCAAACAAGGCTGGACCACAAAAGGTAAGAAACTATACATACTGCTAGTGTGCAGTCATCTATAGGTTTTTTTTAAAGCCTATATTAAATAAAATAGTGTAAAATATGAGTCATTCAGAAATGTACTTCAAAATATTCTTTAACTTTGTGATTTCTAAAGGGCCCAATGATGCCTAAGATGCCCCAGATGGACCTGATTGCAGAGCTGAAGAAGAGGCAGGTGAAACCACCAGTACGCGAGGGGAAGGACGGTGCACTGGAGGACATCATCACAGGTACAGTAACATGCTTCTTGCTTGAGAATCATTTTTAGTTTGTCTGCTGCAGTCTTGATGTTTAAATGAAGGGGAAATTCCACCATCACGTTTATGCACGTCTGTCTTTGTTTTTCATTAGATCTGAGGAACTCACCATACAGGCGGGCAGACGGTCGTCGGCCAGCCCAGCGCCAGGACACTTAAGCCAGTTTTTTCTTTTCTTTACAAATTTCCTTTTGTTAAACAATTGTAACTGGAATTACTCATTAAAATTCAAGCAGAAGACAAGTTTTAAACATTCTGTATATACAACTGTGTTACAATTAGCCATATGGCAGTGTGTATTAACGACATATTAGTGTCGTTTTGCTCTGTAAATATAAAGTTGGAAATATTTTAATAATAAACAGTCCATAAACTTTAATTGAAATGTTACAAAACATAACCATTTAAGTATTTCTAATGGATTTGTATTAAACTTGTATTACTGGTATACTGTTACCCATTCAGTAATAAAAAATACTTTGTTTTTAAAAGAAACCATTTTTTAACCATTGTGACCATAGTCTCAGAGGTCTGTGATTACTGGATCTGTCATATAATACAATATTTGATATTAGGTTGAGCAGGCAAGCCATATGCCACAGGACCATTGCAGAGGCTTTGGTCTGAACCCACTCAGGGGCATTTGTTGCCTGTCTTCCCTTTCTCCCAGCTTTCCTGTCATAATAAAGACTAAAAAGCTTCACTTGCTGACAAGTCAGTTTAAAGCAAGATCAGACACTACGACTGTACAAGAGAGCTGCACTTTATTTGACACACAATCACAGCAACTTATGTACAAAAGAAGGCAGGTTCAACTGCCTGCTGTCTTCTCACAGGAAAAACACACACATTTCTCACAGAATATCATGGCATCCACACTGATAAATTAGTATCTCCAGTATCAGTAGGCTTTTAAATTTATGTATCATTATATCATAGATCTATTTTCTGTATTATTTTTGTTCTTATATCACACTACTCTACAAATGGGAGAGTTACTCTGTGGAAAGAGGACACCATCACTGGTGACTTCTCTGGTTGGGGTGCGTTCAAGCATTCCTGACTCCTTTTCGCACTCTCAGCCACTATCATCATTGTCACATAACGTCACAGTAAGACTGAACATGCCCGTGTCACACATACCAAAATAATGTCTCATCCTTCATGTTTGTAAACCTATAACATAGAATCCTTCTCTGCTTTATTCTCACATTTCTGAGAAAACATGTAGACAACATTTTTTTTTTTAAATCACCGTGCGATTGCTTGAGACTATACATGCATTGTTTTGTATATACCTTTGTACCCATCGTCATAGTTTATTATTTAGACATCTTCTTTTGGACATAACAATTTGTTGAACTCGCTAGGAATGACTTGGCCTATTTACAAGTCAATTTTGTTTTTCTACTTTTGATGCCAAGAGTTTGGAACATCCACACATTCATGTAAAAATCTCATATACATACTATAGAATGTAGATTCATTATATTTAAAAAAAAAAGATACAATGGCAAAAGAAAAGATAAAAGGTTAAATTCATAAAACTCCACATAATTTCCTTATTAATCCAACTTTCTGGTTTTTTTACATTTATGGTTTAGCATAACTGCTATGTAAAGCCACTCAGAGGAACAGGTGGAGCAATATAAGCAACAAAAATGAACTTCCACCTGCCTGAATCTGTCTGCGCTGAGGATCCACATTCCTGCCATCCCTGTTCACAGCCAAGCATGACACAGAGATAAATTAAAGCCAAGTAATATTCCTTTTTTTTTCCAAAGCAGCAAGGCCTTGTATGACGCTTTCAGGCCCACAAACTCACAGTTACTACATCTGTTTCCGACCATCTCCAGTATCATTAATGCCAGGTCAATCATCACGACACAGAATGGGGAGAAACGAAAAAACAAAATTAAAAATAAAACAGAAACTGATCGCAGTTACAGAAAAAAGTACCCTTCCCAAAATAAAACAACAGTAGCAAAATAAGCCCAACACACAGGCACCGGTCCAGCCTCTTATATCTTAAAGTGACCTTTCACATAAAGAGGCAAAGGTGTACACGAGCTGGACGAGTATTTTCAGGGAAAAGCTTTTTTTTGTGTGTGTGTGTGTGTGTGTGTTTTCTTTACAAATTAAAATTACATAAAATCTAACTTGGTGTTCGTAAAGAAAAATTTAGAATTTAAAAATGAACTAACTTCAGAGTATATTACAGAGGCTAACTCTTATCTATACAGAGATTTTAAACAAATATAAAAATGTTCTGCATATGAATAAATAATCTCAGTGTGAAATGCAATATCTCTCAATGAATTAAAAAAAGAAAAATCTGTACAAAATGATCACTAATATATAAAACAGAAGATATGATGACATTTTACAGTATATAATTTAATCTAGGCCTATATATATATATTTATATATATATATATATATATATATCACATTTTCTTCACAATTATATTATCATACACAAACATCTCACTTAGATATATTTATATATGTATATTTCTTGTATGTTTCATTTCAAGTTTGAGTTTTTCTGATTGCCAGAGGCATCCACTGTGAGTTTTTTTCGACATGCCCTCTAAACCTCCAGCCATGTTGAAATCACAGCCCGCTAACACTTGTCTTGAAAAAAAAAAAAAAGTCCAGAGAGCACTGTCACGCAATTCTGGGAGGGTTTCATTTCAGACTTTACTTAGGGGAAAGCAGCCAAGCGTGCATGCTTCCTCCCCATTGCTCACCAGACGCAAATGCAGCAAATTTAACTTGGAGAGTTATGGATTTGAGTGTGGAACAGCATGAGTAAGTGAATTTCTTTCATTTGACTTCACTCAATATGAAACCCGGGGCTTGAACCTGCCTGGCAGAGCTACAGAGCACCCAGGGGTGAGACTTAATTCGCTGTGCTGCGAGCTTGCAGTTGTGCACACTGTTAGAGCTGGGGATTGTTTAGTCAAATGCCACTGCTGCAACCTGACACACTGCATTTCAAGTGCCGTTTTCTTTTATCTGCGAAAAATGGGAACAAACCAGCTCTCGCAGCTTCTTCTTTGGGTAAAAGGGTTATTCTGTCATTGCTGCTGATCTACTACTGTAATACAAGATCATTTGGGGGGTTCTGGCAGGAGCAACGTCTTAGAGGCACTGGGAAAAACATGGTTACAGGTCCTTGTAGATAAGCAGGCAGGAGTATGTCAAAGGCAAAGAGCACTGCCTTGGTAAAATTGCAAGAGCGCTAATTATATATTGCACACATTGTTCATAATTGAAGCTTGTCAAACTTTGTTCTTGGATAACATCAGCTGAGCACTTTTGACTTTCAGAGATCCTTCACACCAAAGAATGCAAAGTGAAGAGGGCAGGGAAAGAAGTGCCCTCTGGCTGTCAGACCCTTCCTCTCATCTCTTTGGGTCTTTTATTTCACAAGCGCTCTCAATGGATACAGGACGAGTTAAAGCCGGCCTTATTAAAGTATCCTTCAAACACATGTCCCCAAACTAATCCCCTCTCCTAAAGCTGCCTACTCTTTGACATGAGCCCCTTTTCACATGTTTTAAACCTCAATGCCACAAAGCATCGATTTCACACAGTCATGCTGGAGAACCACTGAGAAGAATCACTTTGTCGGTTACGGTCCATTCAGCTACTTCACATCCCCAGCAGGCTGCCTCAAGGCAAACACGCAGGACAGGCAGCTTCCAAAGAGGTTCCTCGTGCAGGGTTCACACTGACACACCTTTGATGTGCTTGAAAATAATCCCAACTTGAGTTTCTATCATTGAGAAACACTGAAGGCCTTCATTCATAAAAGTTTCATGACTCAAAATGCAGGTAATATAACCAAAGCAATACTTGGAATCTAATGTGTAGCATATCAAATGTATATGCGAATGCTTCATCCTTTGTGCTTGTCATAATTAAAAAGAATTACAAAGTTAATTCTCGTTAATTGGGGATTTTGTGTTTGAGAGTCAACTGTGCTTGCTTTAGATTTCAATACTTTCCTCTCGTGTCGCTCTTGGTTTGTAAGACTCACTTTTAGGCTTTTTGTGTCATCTGCTCGTTTACAGAATGTGTTATATTTTACAATAAGGCCTAAAGTTTGATGTGATTAATTTTGAACTCAAGTATCCCAAGAGAAAGAATCTATCAGTGTAGATCTGGTGAGATCAGATTAATATAGCATAATTTACCAGAGTGCTCTTTATAAGTGGTGAAACAGATGTGACCTACGATGATTATTCACATGAGGTTGGCTGAAAGAAAAAAATAAGTGAGTCTGTGCTGTACAGGTTGCTTTTTCAAGTGTGTGTGTGAGAGAGAGACTGTGTATTTGTGTGTTGTTCATCAGTGTGTGTGCTTAAGTCTTTGGGATGGGTTGTGATGTCAGGCTCTGTAATGCCAGAGCAACCTAGAAGATGCTACTGTGGAAACATCCTGATTGTCATAATTAACTAGTTAATACACACATATGAAAACCAACATTTGAATACAATTCATTGTTTGCACTTTTCCCTTCTGTTTGCGTAACCGTGCCTCTTTGTCGTTTCTTTAAAAAGACTTGTGCTATTTCAGGACTGCTGCCTTCTTTGCATTCTTGTGAATGTGCTGCAGTTTCCAGTTTTCCAATTAGACATCTACTTTAAATGTCCCTAATTGCTGATGCAAGTATTTCGTTTGTAGGGTTGTAAATCTAGATTAAAATGCAAAATTAAATTAAAGCCGACTCCGAGACAGGAGGGGGAGGACAATTGTGTAAGCTCAGTTTGTACAAACAGAGGGGAAAACATAGCACCAGTTTAGAGTTTAAAACAGGCGATTTAAAAAAAGCCACAAATGCCCTTTTAACACTAAACAGCTTGAAACCTCGTTCATCACCATGGCCACCTTCTGATTTTTTGAATTTTTTTTTTTTTGTTTTCCGAGTGGAATCACATTCTGTCAGGTGATGCAGGTAAGTCAAAACATTACTATCCTGAACACACACAACTACTGAACTCACTTGGTGATTATTGCAGCTCTTTTTTCTATATGATCAAAGTCACCATCTAGATATTTCAACTATGCCACTAACAACCCACTGAGAGTATGTATGTGAGAATGGTGCTGTCAGCAAATACAGCCAGACCACATCAGCTTATAGCAGGTAGCTGGTGGGAGGGGAGGCCTGTTTGTGCACTCTCTATCTGGGAAGGTGACAGAATGACTTTGTGGGAGAACTGCAGTAGATCTAAGGTACTGGATCAGAGTAGGACACTTGTCCATGAAGAAAACTGTGACTCCATTTACACTGTGGTAGACTGTGCAATAAAAGGAAGCAGAAAAAACAAGAAAAGAAAAATTAAAAAATCTTATAAGAACTGGAATATAAAGAATATTGTTCCATAATGCAGCTAGTTCATCTTTATGGTTCATGATGTGATGGTTGTGGTTGAGAACTGTATCCAAAGTCCTTATCCTCCTCCTATTCATCACTTGTTGCCAGGGTAAAGGTCCTTTTTCACAGGCTTGTTGCCACCATCCTTGGACCTGTTGAGGCTGGAGCTGTCGAGGCTACGCCTGCTGGGCTTGAGAACTCCAGAGGAGAAGGCAAAGGAACCAAAGGTGGGAGAGGAGGGAGATAGGGATGGAGTCGGGGTGCTTGACGAGGATGAAGAGGAGGAGGTAGCAGTTGGAGTAGGGGAGGAGGATTGGCTGCTGGGCAGGGGCAGGGAGGAGGCTCGCTGCTCACGTAGGAGGCGGTGATGACGAAGGGCGGAGGAAAGCAGCAAGGCCTCAGCGCTCAGGCCGGAAGCAGATAGGCTTGCCAAGAGGGCCTTTGCTTGGCTTGAGGAGGCTGTAAGTGCAGGCATCGCCCCCTCCTGGGGGTACTTCCTCAGACCAGGAACAAATGCTGCCGCAGGAGAGGCCACTCGGCCTGAAAAAATGCCCATTTTGATACCAGAGAGGTATGGCTCAATGCTGCCACTGGTGCTGTAGGTCCCTTTCGCCTTCAGGTAGAATAGGGACACAGAAGACAGGAGGGAGCAGAGGAGGAATGTAAAGAGATGAGGTTTTCAGGGGTCGAAGGGAAAAATCATGAAAAATGAAAGTCTTAAAATTGGTTGTGGTTGGGTACTGTGCCCTGCAGCACCTTCCCTTACTATTACACTCAAACATTTCTGCGCAAGCATGCTTGCACACGCACACACACGCGCTTACACAGACTGGGTGTCAGACCATATATCAGAGTAAACATTGGGGATATGAAAGTAGTTGATAAGGTACAGGGAGCAGATGGTTGTGTGTATCTCTGGAGTCAGGTGAACAGGAGAAGAAGGAAACTGAAGATGCTGGACACGGACAGGTTGCTCACTGCTGCAGGTTTTATAGGTAGGGTATAGGTAGGGTATAGGTAGGGTAGATGGGCAGGCCAGAAGGTGCAGGGCAGCACAGGTTCACACGGGGTGACGGGGTAGGTGAGGTTGCACCGCAGGAACAAGTGTCAGAAGAAACATGTAGTGAAGGGGAGGGGAGTGAAAACAGAACAGGAAAAAAAACACAGGAAATTGTTATTCAGGTTGATATCAGATTGTGTGATGCAAGCCACGACACAGGCTGCCATCTACACGTGATAAACAAAATCACTGATACCACTGAGAAGGTGCAACAGTGAAAGTGGGCAAATGACACTGTTGACCACCTTTATTTTGACACTTGTTTTATTAATGTTGACTCATTAAAAATGTACACATTCACTTTCAGTCCTTTTGTGTAATGCAGAAATGAGACACTAGATGGCACTGTTTCAACAGTAGATTGAGACTTGTGAGCAATACGTTTACAACATGTATTTGTCCGTCTTTGTTAAGCAGACTACATCTGAGAGAACAGTTTCTGTGTTTCATGTGCAAATCCATTTAAAAAAGTAAATACTCATTTTTTAATATATGGCAAAAAATGTATTTTTGTACTTTTCAGATGAAGCAACAGGAGAAAAGTTGATTTCTGTGGCTATAAAAGTTTTATTCTGTTTGTTTTGGGTTTACGGGAATTAGTTCTGCTTGAAAAGACAGCAGGTGTGCTAGTCTAGACTGCACTGCTGGGAGGCTTTCATCTGCTCTGTTGCAGCTCCAGATCCTGGGCTGCCAACCGTTCTCAGAGAGCCGGGCTGTTCCTTCTGCTCAAGGAACTCTTCTCAAGCCTGGTGGACGCATTTTTTCCTGATCTGCGAGTACAGGAGAGCACCCCTTCATCTCACGCACTCAGACCTGCCTGCCAAATGATAACCTCCATGGATAGTCCCCTACTAACCCCAACTCATGCCCAACACCTTTAACTAGCCTGCTTTACTGCCAGAAGTAATAAGTGCCCAAATGGGAAATGGAAATAGGGTTTTGCAGCGTGAAAGTGATTCACATTGTCATGCCTTCCTTGATCTGTGCCAAAGCAAACGGAGAGAAATTGTGGCTTTGAACTGTCTGTTCTTATCCAACACATTGATTTGAAGGATCCTCATGCCTGAAATGGTCTAAGTATGTCTCAGTATAGCTTTATTGAGCAAGCAGCCCGAGTACAGCGGCACGAGGCGCTATCAGAAAAGCTCTGTTAATTTTAACACCTGCAAATACACATAGATAACGCTAGAATTAAATCTAAAAAAGAAACTAATTCTCCAGGGGGAATAAAGCTACATTTTATACTGTGGTAAGGTGTAGCAAGTCCATTACGAAAATCTGACTGGCCAACTTTATCCCTACCCCATAATTCTAATTTATGGTGATTGAAATGCCGCAATGTTCAATCAGTATTTTTTCTTGAAACGGCAGGACCCGCGTTTAACGAAAAAGTGGTCTCGTTTTATCTTAAAAATAATAAACTATCCTTCCAGCTGGCTTTTAGTCATGACGAGTGAATGAACACCAGCTGCCTTTCATGCAATCTGGAGGAAAGTGTCATTGTGCGGTAAAGATATTTAAATGTATTCAGATATTTAGGTCTATTCGTGTAGTAGCTGGAGCAGGGGACAGCAGACCATCAGGAGACTCTGAAGTGCTGTCCTCGTTCCTTTGGTTTGGACCCTATTTAAAATGCCCCAGAAATGTCATTACGGTTTGGCAAGAAGAGACAAAAGAGAACAATCTAAAAACACCAAGGGGAAATGGAAGGAGAGGTAAAAGTTTGGGACCATTTAGGGAGCTACGAACAGCAGATGTTTAAGAGAATAGCCCATTTTACCTTGAGTTCGGTGCCAAGGAGCGAGATCACCCAAGCTGGGCACATCTGATTGTTAAAACAACAATATTTTTTAAAAATTAGCAGTGAGTTTGGTGGTGAAATGTTGATGGGAAGCACTGTGATTAACTGTAGTCATTGCCACATTTTACACAGTTCAAAAATATCAGCTAAACTTTAAGGTTTCATAAAATTAAAGAATACATCATATTTTTGTTTTTGCTTAGCAGCTGCAAGTCGAATTTCTCTTCAGAAAGATAACACGCCAGATGTCACTGAGGGGTTTAAAAAAAGATACCAGGTAAAGTAAAATGTGGATTAGGCAAAAGTTCTTAATTAGCTCTTAAAGGCAGTATGCAAATCAGCCAGCCGCCTTGATAATTTGATGAGATGAGCAGCAGATAATCAGCATGTTTTTTCCTGCCTAGTCTTTGCTCAGCTGTTTCATTATACTGAATTTAAAATGATTTAGTAGATAGATTTTGCCCCATCCATCTTTAAACTAAATTATCAGGTTCTGCACCATTTTCATTTGACATAAAAAGATTTCAAAAATATGTATAGAGTTAATGATGCAAGGACATTCAGACAGACAGATAAGTATCACTAGTATAGCCTTAATGCAATTATTCACCAATTTGAACTCTTCTTTTATATTTTTGTTGCTGTTATATCAGACCTTTTACAGTAAACACAGTCTGACAGCAAGTAGAGCAAAAACTGTGTTGCACTGATATCCATCCATCTATTTTCTTCTGTATACATAGAACCTAAGAAACCAAGGGGAGAACATGCAATCGCTACACAGAACGGGCAGTGGAACCCTAGAACCTTCTTGCTGTGAGGCAACAATGCTAACCACTGCACCACCATGCTGCCTTGTTTACTGATTACATTATTACAATGACAAAAATACAAAAAACCCCAAAACACTTTCAAGTAGCTGTTTTTTAAGCAATGAAATTTGGTTGAGAGTTATTTTGTTATGGTTGTAAACTACGCGAGGTACACTACACTGTACATGCAAAAAATCCATATGCAATTTTTCCACATTGCAGCATGAACTGGTAATGGTAACCTCACTTATAGGGATTGTCACAGTGCATAACAAGAGCAAGGGGTCACAACAAAGATAAAAAGTCCATTTTTGTGCTAAATTTCCCCCTGGCAGCTTCCTCCCACGGTCTAAAACAAGCAGGTTAATAAGTGTTTCTAAATTGGCCAAAGGTGTAAATATTAATGGCTGTCTGTCGCTCTGTGTTAGCTTTCAAGTAGACTGGTGACATGTTCAGGGACTACATCACCTCTCTCCCGATGACAGCTGAGAGAGGCTCCAACACCCCTGCAACCCTGAACTGCATGAAGAAAATAGACGGAAGAATAGATGGAAATTTTGGCTCTGCTAGGTAGATGAAGAAGAATGCTCGACAATGTTTATGAAGGAAACCGAGCAGATAGGGAGGTAAGAGTGCAGATGTATGCACAACTTTCACGATAGAGCTACTTTGTGACCAGTAGTAGAGGTCCAGATTACAAGTAGCCAGTGTTTATTTCCTCAATGATTGTTAACTGTGCATCAAAACTGTTGTCAAACTGCCAGTTTGCACATTTACGCAAGCCCGTTTGTAAATGTTCATCCATGAGGATCGCCACCATTAATGAATATTAGGATATTTAGGACAAGTATCTGACCAACTAACCTCTTTAGCCTTAAAGCAGCTAACAAACTATGGCAGCATTTTTAAAAATGGAGGCCTACCAACATTTTAACATCAATTTAATAAAGTGGCCAATTATTATATCAAGTGCACTTTTGCATTGAATAATTGTTTTTCACTTGTCTTTATACAACACCTGGAAATGTACAAAGGGACTAGTAGTCCCTCATCGTTAAAAATAATACAAAATAGAGTTATTGGCTGTTATAGCGCCTACCACAGCTGACTCTTTATTCTCCTACACTAAACCAGCTGGTTATTTGTTCCTCTTTGTTATTCATCACACAGTTGTGGTATGCTGCTACCCTTAACTGCTTGGCACCGACTTCCCACGCCGACAATTAGCTTTGAGTGTCCACCGTCCCTCGGAGGATAGCGCTTTCACTCGTACAGCATCTTTTCACAATGACTGTTTTGAAGTTTGTGGACAAAGAGACTGTGCTGCCTGTGAGTGTCATATTGAAATAATGGGATTAATTTTGCTTTCATTACACAAGTGTAGGCATCCACTCAGCTTCCAAATCTCGGGGAATGAGCGAGACTGACAGAGGAAGAGTGAAACGGAGAAAGGGCCAGCATGCATAAATTGCAGAGTAGAGAAAGCGGAAAGGGGAAGAAAAAGACATAAAGAAGAGGAAACCTGAAAGACTTTATGGTGGAAAGAGAACTGCCCTCTTCATAATGAATAATCGGTGATTGCCAGTGACTCAAGGGGTGATTATTACATGGCTCTGTAGAGATTCTTCTCAATCTTCTCTCAGTATGAGGCAACCAAACCCCTCCATGTCTCAAGTCTCTGGCTGTCTGCCTAACGCATTCATTTTTCAATCTTTAAGACTGAATTTGTGTCTGAATGCTCTGTCAAATTCTGTGGGTTATGAAGGTTTAGGTGCACTTCACTGCTTCGGTTATTTTTCAAATTACATTGACATTAAGCCTTTTTCCCCTCCTGTGCACCGGCATGCTGTAAAAATCTTCTCTTGGCTTTACTTGACCGACATGCTCCAACAGTTCAATTTCTTTGCCTCTAGAGGCCATCTAGCATCCTTATGTCCAGTCTTTTGCTGTACTTTAAACCTCTAAAATGCCAGCATATTAGAGACTGAAAAAAGAATGAAAAGCCAGCTGTCAGGCATATGCATAACAACAAATACTTAGAGAGAGAGTTTATGAAGTTTTATAAATTAAACTCAAGCGCTTTTAAGAGTTTCTTCATACCCAATTTTCTGTCAGAGTTCAGAAAAAAACAGAAGTGAAGACCTGTTAAAGATGCAAGCACGCCCATAATGCTAATACATAACAACACTTTAATAGGTTTAAATTATATAATTAGAAGCCACTTAAGACTTTCAGACATGAAACACTGCTTAGGTAATTAAAGTGCTAATCCTTCATCACTCTAACCTGTGTGACATGCATCTCTCTGTGGGACAGTGCCTGCAGAAAATCCTTTGATCCAATTGAGCATTCCTGTGATGATGAGCCTGTCACAATAATGTGACATTAAAAGGTTTATGGCAAAACTGGCTTTGAATTCAATTCATCGCTTCTGCTGTCTGCTAAGTTTGCATCTTGAATGTTACACAGACTGTAATACACAGAGGGCGAGGAATGTATCACGCTGAAAAGTGACAGTGGTTCTGCGGGGCACAGAAAGGATCCAGTGGCAGTGAAGAGTGGTAGTTAAGGCCCATTTAATCTTGATCTGGTGCAGAGTGGATTACGTGAATGGATGCACACACACTTGCTTTCGAGAAAATAACTCTGAACGAAGGCTTGCTGAAGTTGTTGGGGAGGTGGCGTAAACATTAACGCAAAATATGTCTCTATTTGAGGAAGAAAGCAATTATATTTGCTTAAATACAGAACAAAATCAATACTATCCTTTCTATCTTGATTTTTGGTAGGCCCAGATTTTTGCACTCCAAAAAATATTTATGCCCAAAATGCTGATATGACTACATAAGTATAATGTAAAAGAGGAAATTTAACAGAATCTGGTCAAATTAAATGTACTTTATTGGTATACATTCAGTATATATGGCATTTTCCCCTAATAATTACATACTTCAATAAATAAACCTTTGATTTTATATATTTCAGTTGCATTTTACTAAGAATGATAGTTTCATATTTCTCTTTGAACCTCTGACAGTTTCAACTGCAGTGACTCTGTGGGCATAAAGGCAGTACGATTCAATAATGATCATTATTGTAATTTTCATGTTTTTTATATCTCAATTTTGTTATATGCCTTCATTAAGTGCTTAAGATGGTTATACCTAAAAGCTAACTTGTCCATCTTAGGGATCATGCACAGACTCTGCCAGATCAAGTGCGTTTTGGCCTCAACAGCGCAAAACAAAGGCAAATTGTACCTGTTGCTGGCCCTGGACCTTCATGAAGTCCTCTCTTTTGCCACTTTTAGTCTTTTCTGTGCTGTTTTGTTGCAGGTGCTTCAGTTTGGAGGCAGCCGAGGAGTGGAGAAACTTCCCGCTACCTGAAATAGTTCCTCCCTAAGAATAGAATAAACAAGAGAAGAACAGAGGAGAACCATTAATAACACTTTGTCACACATCAGATGTCTGTAGATTTCACTTCCCCTCTACAGTGTATTCGATTTAAGCCTCAGACACACATCTACTTACTACAGAGTTTGAGTCCAGCCTTTATCAAGTCTTTCTCTTGAGACTAATAAGGTTTTTAAGACCTCAGCTTATAGTTGGTATAAAATGGAACTATCCACTTCACAGAGTTTCACTATCTATCAGCAGAAGATGACAAAGACCAGAATATAGAAATGCGGCATCAAAACTGACGTTGCGTAGCTTAGCCTCACCACAGGATCCACGAGGCAGCGTGCTTAATGATCTTTCCTGCTGAGTTACTCTATTGACTCTCTCTAATACACAGGAAAACAAATACACATCCAGTCAAATTTCCATCCAACTGTGCCTCATCTGCACACAGAGACATTAGCTAAAAGGAAAACTAACAAAAGATTAACCCTAATATCAAATAGTCAGTTACCCCTACTACATTAAATCAGAGAAGAAAGACTTGTAACCACCTTCCTTCTGCGCCAAATCCTTTAACAAGAAGCAGAATTTTAAAATTAGATCATAAAATTTGCAAGTAAACTTGCTGTTTGATGTGCTAATTAAAAACTAAACTCTAATGGGTTCTGAAAGTAGATTTCTCGTCAGTGTGAATTTGGTAAGTGTGCCAGCAAATGTTGGACAAGAGTTGGAAGAAGGGTCATGTTGAAATGATGAACGTGGTTGAAGTTGGAGTGATGAAATAATGTGTGAAGACTCTGTAATCCGCAGCCGTGCCCATGGGAGTGCTTTCTGGCTCTACATCAGAGGGCTAAAACTCACCATGACAGTGTGACTGTCAAATATTGCAGCCCTGCCCTGAGTGGTAGGCTACAATCAGAGTAACAGGGAGTGCTACGCAAGCTGTCAAGACCTCTCAGACGAGTGGCAGCTGACACAGGAATGCTTTTGATAATTACTAATCTTTTGTTGTGTAGCGGTCAGCTGGAGGTGAGCTAAAGCCAGGCCACTGACAACATCTGGTAATAGAGTTCAGCACATAGTCAGTACATATTAATGTGAAGTATATTAGACATGATACTAGCCTTTGGTAAGAAATCTTTTGTTTTTTAAACTTATTAGATCGAATTTGCTCTTTGTAGTTTTACCTCGTTATTTGAAAGCAGCTAAACAGTTTAAATGTCTGTTTATGTCCTTATGATTAAACATTTTGGGTCAGCTGTTTACAAGCGTTGTAAATTTATGTGGATGGATGAATACGCACTTAATCAAAACAATGTCGCAAAAGTGCTGCATCTGCATTTGTCAGTGGCTCTTTTATCTGTGACGCATGTCTGAATAGCTCCCCGAGAAAGGATTTCTCACATCTGTTTAGGGCAGAAGTTGCTGTAAATGTGTTACTCTTCATTCCTTGCATTGAAATGATTTGAAAGGGCAGCAATTAAATTGAGCTCATTAAAAAGCCTCGTCCTGTTTATTGCGCTTGAGGTGTTCATATGGGGAACTTCTACTGTGTTTGGTCTTTTAAAGTGAACATTCACAGAATAGAAATATTAGGCTCCATGTAAGCATAGCCACTCTGCCATTCTGACTTGTCACAGCAGGGCATTTAAGTAGGCCAACATGAACAATACCAGGACCTGGCCTATGTACAGATTCTTAAACTCATTAATAATGTGTCTGTTTAGCTTGCAATGACACGTCAAAACAGCTGCTGCAAAAAGAACATAATTTACAACAAAATGATGCTGGATGATGGAAGATACAGCTTAATGTAAATATGTCCTCGCGCTACCTTTTAATAAAGTACAACCGCAGTTGTACTGCTTTGTGCTTAAGACGATTAGTGAGGAAAAGAAAGTTGGATTTCAGGGCAGAACTAAGATAAGAAATTAAATGAATTAGATCGTACTAACCAGTAAAGAGCAGAAAAGGAGAAGAGGAAAATGCATTTATTTTTTATTGCCTCTTGGTGTAACAAAAGGCAAAATTAGCTAGACTCAGACAGATAGGAGATACCGGGACAGATCAATAAAAAACAATTAACAACTCTGAGCTCAGCAGGAGAGCAGCCCCAGCACTAATCACAGAACAGACAAGTAGGTAGGAAGTCTGCTGTCTGTCCCCTCTGCACGGTTTCGATTTCAAATACAGTCGCATGCCGATTTAATCAGGGAGCAGACATCAGAAGCTGGAAAGTGAATTTCCAACTGCCATCCACAGAGAAGAAGTGAAGAAAAAAAGAGGATGCTGCTTCAGAGCAGGAATGGACACAGGAGGTGTAAGCAAAAACCTGGATTGATGATGGACTCGAGGCGGATGGCTTGGGTGGGAGTGGCGGCTTCTTCGCCTCAGTTGGACTACCAGTCGTCGGTACAGGGCTACTGTTGATGATTGTCTGACTGTAGAGCTGCTCTCTAGTAGCATGACCACTGATCTCTATCAATGTGTTTTCCAGCTCTCGAATAGTCTCCTCCAAGCTGTCCAGCCTCTTGTAGGTGGTGCGTCGGACATCTTCTGTCATTCTCCTCTGAGTGTCCGCAGACCTAATTGACCCATTAGAGTTAAGAGTACTGCTTACTGAGCTCAGCTCAGGCATTAACCTAATTTCAGGTTTGTGGTGAAATGTCAGCATGCTAGCCCCTGTCTCTATGCCGCTTCTGAGAGCCTCAGCTAGAGGCATCTGCTGGTCTGGGGCATGGGAGAATTTTAATTCGAATGATGCCACAAGGGAATACAGTAGTTCGTAGGCCTCTTTGACAGTTTTTTGTACCCTGAAGAGCACTAGCAGAGGCCGGTGACTCAGCTGAGTTTCAGACAGTTCCTTAGTCTGCGGTGAGATGATTAGAGTGTGAAGAACATCTCCTTTAGTCTCACTGAGCTCTTGGGCTTCAAGAGGAGACACCACTCTCATGCCCAGATCTGTCACCAGCAGGGCAACTTCCTGTTTGAATTCACTATCCGAACACTGTTCTCGCTGTGGAGGACTTTCAAATCCCCCTGAATGCTTTCCCCTTGAAATTATAGTCTTGCCGACTGAATGATGACCAGTCCAATCTTGTGATTGAGTCCCCTCCACAAGGTCATTCCCCAAATCTCTGACAGGATCCTCTGAGTTTGTGAGCGAAGCAGGACAGCAATCTGTCAACACGATGTGGGGGACAGGAGACATGTGCCCTGCCTATAAATGAAGAAAGCACTTGAGTTTTCAATTTAAACACACTCCAAGCACAAACTTCAAGTGAGATTACAAACCATGGCATTAAAAACACCCAAGCACATCAGAGAGCATGAAAGAAATATTATCACATTGTATCTAATACCTTTGTAGTAGGGGTGCAACGATACTCGTATTGATATTGAACCGTTCGATACAGTGCTTTCGGTTCGGTACGCATATGTATCGAACAATACAAAATTTGTAATTTATTTTATCAACTTTCCTTCTGACGATGCTGTCTGTGTTGAGCGCTCAGTGAATCTGCGTTCGACTACTCCGCCTAGGCTGCACTGTCGAGCAGAAGGAAGAGCGCAGGGCAAGCTAGCGAGACAGAAGTTAAGCTCTCCTTGCAACATGGCAAATTGAACCTCCCCCACCCTCATTCAGATCTGGCGTTTGGAATTATTTTGGTTTTCATGTGATGTATGACCCTGAAGGTAAGCGCGTCATGGACTAAAGTAAAACAGTATGTTGGATGTGCCACGCAATGCTCAATTACATGGGTGGGAACTAGTGTGTTAGCGCAGTTAGCTCGTTAACGTGTTGGCCGTCTAGCCCCACGCAGGGGTAGCTCGTTAACGGAGATTTGCCGTGTTGTGGCGTTAACGTCATTTCAACGAGATTAACGCTGACAGCACTAGTGGGAACACAACGAATATGACTGCACATTTACGCCGACATCATCCTAGTGCAAAGACAAGTGGAAGCAGACAAAAACAACAAGCATGCATGCTACAAACTTTACCCGAGTCATTTAGACAGCCGTTAGCACATGATTCTCCTTATGGGGACCTGATATGTTTAATATTGTGGCGAGCTCAGACAAGGAGGAGACGGAGATATCGTTTGGTCTTGCTTCCCGTGAGCTAGCCAGGGAGCACAGCCGTTTATTGACATCTGCAGAAGAACACTGCCGCTAGCTAACTGCTCAGCGCGGCAACCGCACAGCAACAAAAACACACAGAGCGCCCTCTGACCCCGGAAAGACACATCGTGGCAGCGAGAAGGCGTCACCCGTCACTATGGCAACATAAACAAAACATAACTGTACAAACAGAACCCCGAACAGCGCTGACCCACTGCATAGCCCCCACCTAAGGGGTCAGTCGTCCCCGACGACCCCATTACCCCACACAAAGTCCTGCAAATGTCCAGGTGCCTTCTTTTGGCGCACCGGCCGGTCACGACCGGCGGGGGAAAAGTCACTCGGGTCAGAACATGGGGTGCCACCATCATCCCACTTCTGACACCAATGTGGCGAGCTCAGACAACGAGGAGACGGAGGTGTCGTTTGGTCTTGCTTCCCGTGAGCTAGCCAGGGAGCACAGCCGTTTATTGACATCTGCAGAAGAACACTGCCGCTAGCTAACTACTCAGGGGCCCGTTCTTCGTACGTCGCTTACTACATCCAAGATCAAATCATCGCGCTAACCGTGAGCTCGCTAATCCGGTTCCCCGAACACACCTGCTGTTGACGATTACTACAGCTGGACGCAGTAATGTGACATCACTGGGTGTCGTAAAAGGGGCTACGCATCGATAGTAGAAACATTGATCGGCAACCCTCTGATTGGTCGGCGAAAATGTCGAAGGAGTGCGCTCGGCTCGGTATTTTTCGGCAGCAGAGCAAGAACTCCTGAGTGAGGGATTTCAGGAGTTTCAGAGTTTAATCAGAACGCAAGGGAACACTGCAAAGGCTGCAAAAGCAAGGAGAGAGGGCTGGCAGAAAGTTGCTGACAAATTAAACTCGTAAGTAATTTAATAATAATAATAATAATATATTGGATTTATATAGCGCTTTTCAAGGCACCCAAAGCGCTTTACAATGCCACTATTCATTCACTCTCACATTCACACACTGGTGGAGGCAGCTACGGTTGTAGCCACAGCTGCCCTGGGGCAGACTGACAGAAGCGAGGCTGCCATATCGCGCCATCGGCCCCTCTGGCCAACACCAGTAGGCGGTAGGGTAGATTTATTATATTACACTATATTATCCAATATTATATTACATTATATTATATTGTTATATTATATCCTCTTTCACATTAGAGCCACAACAGGACCCACTAGAACATGGGAACAAGTAAAAGTGAAATATAAGAATATTCTATAGAATGGTAATATTTATCACTTATATTGCTTTTAGTCTCTTGGAAAGAGACCCTGAAATAATCTGTTTGTTTGTTTATAACAGCAACCAAGAAAAGGGCAGAGCAAAAAAAGACAGGTGGTGGTCCTGCACCCCCTCGTCAACAAGTTGGTTAAGTAAATAATATCCTCACGGGAAAATCGATATCTCTCAATGAGCACACTGTCGCGCTGAGCTAAAGGATCCTGTCTGTCCCGCAATATATGCTGAATTCTGAGGACTCTCCTTATCAATCTTGCACCTTCCGCAATGGGTTGCTCGCGTATACGGACAGGACATGGCTGCGACAGGCTTCCCAAATCCACCTTGGCTTTTATAGCCGTGGTCTCTCATCTTGATTACACGAAGTAATTTACAATTACTACTCTGAAATATGAATTACATCTGTAATAATCACATACATGTAATAGAATGTTAATAGTACATTTCCCTTTTTTAGGAAATGACCTGTATGTATCTGTGTGAAATCAATAAAAGGATCAAGTGCTGCATTATCTTTAGTTACATTGATGTTATTTATTTATCGCTGTTGCTTTCGTATGATGACGCGGACATACCTGCGTGGCCGCGATCTAATCCTGTTTACATAAAGTAAACCTGCTCCCGAGCAGGTTTACGCTTACGGCTCTGTTGCTATGACAGCAAGTCCCGGATGAGCTTCGGGGAACCGACTGATCCAGGATCAGCGAAATCGTCAACAATCTAATCCGGCTAACCTACTTAGCGAGGTACGAAGAACGGGCCCCAGCGCGGCAACCGCACAGCAACAACAACAACAACACACAGGGCGCCCTCTGACCCCGGAAGGACACACCGTCGCAGCGAGAGGGCGTCACCCGTCACTATGGCAACATAAACAAAACATAACTGTACAAACAGAACCCCGAACAGCCCTGACCCGCTACAATATGCTGCTGAGAATATAGCCCAGAAGAAGCGTATAGTATAGCTTTTATTTTGGAATGAGCCATTTCTCTGTAATAAACTCTCTTTTCCAAAGATGAGTGATTCCTCAATCAGATACAGGTGTTACCGCGCCAGATCCGCGGCCCCGAACCGTAGTAAGGAAACCTCTGGCAGTTACTTGAAGGTTCCGTAACTGACTCATAGCCGGCAACAGCTTACTATACAGGTCAACTCTGCTAGCAAAAAGATCGAAGGAGGCGTAGGAAACTGCTTCACCGAACTTTATTTCTTCTCTAAGGCATGAACACCGCGTACAGTGGGCTGAAACAGTTTACTCACAGCGAGCATCGCCGACACAACTCTGGCTGTCGAGGGAGTTATTATATTCCTTTTATTTATTTTCTTTTCGTCTCTTCTGTAGCTAACCGTTACTTACACACCAGGCAGTCCCGACACACATCCCGAATACATTTCCCATCAGGCTTCATCCTTAAAGGGCCATGCCTGTAACACAGGGTTTGCAAAATCGCTAGCCCCGGGACGTCGGGCTAGCGATTTTTCCAGTCGGGCTACCAAAATCTATCTCTGCCCTGCCCGTCGGGCTATTGTAGGAAGGAAAAATATATGTCAATGCTTTTGCATTCTTTCGGAAATGTAGCTGGGTAATTATGTCATTGGCATCGGTGAGCCACTGTCAATATGTGACATATTGAAATCGCGTTTGAATTTGCGCTTGTTTTTTTGCTTTCACTTTGTAAATGTCCAGGTGCCTTCTTTTGGCGCACCGGCCGGTCACGACCGGCGGGGGAAAAGTCACTCGGGTCAGAACATGGGGTGTCACCATCATCCCACTTCTGACACCAATGTGGCGAGCTCAGACAACGAGGAGACGGAGGTGTCCTTTGGTCTTGCTTCCCATGAGCTAGCCAGGGAGCACAGCCGTTTATTGACATCTGCAGAAGAACACTGCCGCTAGCTAACTGCTCACCGCGGCAACCGCACAGCAACAACAACAACAACACACAGGGCGCCCTCTGACCCCGGAAGGACACACCGTCGCAGCGAGAGGGCGTCACCCGTCACTATGGCAACATAAACAAAACATAACTGTACAAACAGAACCCCGAACAGCCCTGACCCGCTACAATATGCTGCTGAGAATATAGCCCAGAAGAAGCGTATAGTATAGCTTTTATTTTGGAAAGAGCCATTTCTCTGTAATAAACTCTCTTTTCCAAAGATGAGTGATTCCTCAATCAGATTATATTTATTTTTTTAATTACTTTTGTTTCAGCAACATTAAATTTAAAAACTGTACTTTTGAGTTAAAATATATATTTATAATTTTAATAAATGACAAATTAAAAAGGCATGAACATTTTTTTGTATCGAAAAAATATCGAACCGTGACACCAAAGTATCGAACCGAACCGTGAATTTTGTGTATCGTTGCACCCCTACTTTGTAGATAATGCTACCAGGATGCTCAGTGTATATTCTTTACATACTGACTCTCACGCACAAAAAAACACAATATTATTAATAAGTGCAAATACCTGTTAAGGACTGATGACTTTTATAAACATCTCTAAAAAGTTGTGTAACAGGTATAAATGGAAAGGATTAGAAAGATTGTTAATGAACATACTCAAACTGAATCAAATTACTCACTGTCAGACAAACCTGACTCTTTCAGTTATTGCTTTGGGTTTGCAGCGCATTATTGGCAGAAACCTCTGTATAGCTCCTGCCCAGAAACACTAGACAAAAGACAGCCTATAACCCCAGTTCCGAAAAAGTGTGGATGCTTTGTAAAATGGAAATAAAACCAGAAAGCAATGATTTGCAATTCATAAAACCAATGTATTTTTCTCAAAATTATTTAACCTGAAATAAAAAGGTGCAAGAAAAGCCAGAAAGAGCATCTTAGAGATGCAGACCTTCTCAGAAACAAAGGAGGGCTGAGGTTTGCCAATCTACATAAACCTGGATCTAAAAAATGTGGAACATGTTCCTGAAAATAAAATGAAAGTCTTTATATAGCTCAGCCTTTACAGTATATCATCAAAGGATTTAGACAACCTGGAGAAATCTCTGTGCACAAGGCCAAAAATCAATATTGGATGCCCTCAGGTGGCATTCTCTGTGAATACAGTTCGCTGTGTTATCCACAGCAAACAAGCGGAAACTCTATGATGCAAAGAAGAAGCCAAATGTGAACATGCTCCAAAAGAAAATGCCACTATCGTTTGGCCTAAGCTAATTTAAAATCGACTGAGGCAAAGTAGAAAACTGTTCTGTGGTCAAACAAATCGAAATTTGAAATTGGATTTGGAGAACATGGTGCCGGATCCTCTGGACTAAAGAAAAGAGAAATCATCTGGCTTGTTATCAGAGTTTTGTTCAAAAGCCTGCATCTCCGATGGTATAATGGTGCATTATTGCCATGGATTCAGCAGTTTGCACATCTGGAAAGTGTAATACTGATTTTTAACGCACCAATACTACTTATTGTGCTCTATTCAGTTTGAGCACTTAAAGCATTTTCTTACATGCCTCATTCCACACATATACATGTGCTTTTATCTAAGCCTAAACACTTTTTACCTAATGTTCACACACTCTTACTTTGATACTGCATTTATTTCAACAGTAAGGCTCATAGAGTCCGTGTGCTGAACTTGCCTGCTTGCAGTTCAGATATTGTACAAATACCACAAAGAAGACCCATGGCATCAATATTCAAGCAACCAGTCTACTCAGTTCCCACATATATAAGCTTACATAGTTGCAAACATTGCCCTGTCCCAACTTCTGAGACATGTTGCTGCCATCAAATTCCAAATTCCTTTTTATTTTTACCTTAAAGTTTTAGTTTTTATTTGCATTTTATACAGTGTCCCAAGTTTTTGGAACTGGTGTTGTAGTTAATAATTCTTGTGTGTGGTAGCAGGTGTAGAAGTAAAGAGATGGAAACTTAATAGGTAGATAACTCAGGGTAAGCCAAAGGGTTACCTCACAGCCTGAGGCCTCAGGGGGCCACAGGTCCAGTCTGGATGGGTGTAAACTTTTTATACTGCATGGGCTAACTAGCAGGGAAAGGGGAGCTGGCATAGAGAGCCTGTGTGGGGCTCTCTCAAATAGCTGAGGAGGAAAAAAGAAAGTTACAAACTGTCATTATCTGCAAAATAAAAACACAGCAGCAGCTGAATGATCGAACTCAATTACTGTTGAGTCTTTACTCTATTCAGTTTCAGCAGGTCATCTCTAACACAGTCCAAGCAGCTATCAGGATCCATCTGTCTGGCTGTGATCTGTGAGCCCTGGGTGATGATGTGTGTGAGTGAGCAGTATGTGATCTTTGGGCTCTCACAGTGCCAGGGGCTGGGGACATATGGCACCTGCTGCTTGAACATGTGGTAATGAGGGTGAGCATATCTGAACAGACATTGTCTGCCTGTGTGCACACAAAGACTTGCTCCAAATTGTGGACGTAACATGAATACTAAAAACATTCCTTTTGTTTTTTTTTAATGAACAACGGACTATTGGGGATATTATTAACCTTGTGTTTTCTTTACCTCCAATTCGGCAGCAATTTTCTCCCCCTCTCCCTCCTCTTTGTCTTCAGAAGCCAGTGTGGGAGGTGTTGATGACGGACGAGGGTTTTCGGACACGGTCCTCCTCAGTTTTATGTGAGGTTTCTGTCCCTCTGTCTCTTCAGATTCAGCCTTCTAGGGCCACAAGAACAAAAAGGGGTAAGAACTTGTCCAAAGCTGGTGTGAGAAGCTTGCAATTTTGTCTTAAATATATCAATAGGGGAATTTTAATATGATGACTTGTAGATTTGAGAATTAAAACACTGGAATTGTTAAATGCACTATTTTTTTCAGTTACCTTTATGCTTTTTCCAGGAATTAGTGGCTCCCCACTGCGAGTGGTCACACCGGGAGATGAGGGGAAACTGCGTCTAGGCGGTGGAGGTGGAGGGGACTTGGAGGGTTTCTCTGTGCGATACCGAGGTACTGTCAGCTCATCTGAAAACACAGTAACATGTCATTAGAAAGAATTATTACATTATTAACACAACACATTTAAAAACAATATCATGCCAATAAATCCAATTCAGCTTATGTATGGAGGAGTAAAGGTGAGGCTTTTAAAAATATGATCACTGTATCAACTGTAAAGCTTGGTGGTGGTAGCATCATGCTCTGGAGCTGTTTTGCTTCCAGTGGTACCAGCACATTGCACAAATCCACAGCTAGAGACAACTGGGTGTTCCAACAGGACGATGACCTCAAACGTGCATCAAAACTGGTTTTGTAGTGGATAAAACATTAAGCTTCTGGAATGGCTTTCCCAAATCTCTAAACTCAAAGAAATGGAAATTGAAAATTTTAAGCCAGGTCTGTGGCAAGAAAAAAAACAAACATTTGAAATAAACTCTATCAGTTCTACCAAGAGGTGTTCAGCTCCTGTGTTCACTGAGATATTCAACATCTCTTTATCTCAGTCGGTGATCCCCACATGCTTCAAAGAGTCCATCATTGTTCCTGTCCCGAAGAAATCCCACCCTGCTTCTCTCAATGACTATCGCCCTGTAGCCCTCACCTCAGTAGTGATGAAGTGCTTTGAACGCCTGGTCAGAGACTTCATCATTTCTTCACTACCAGACACACTGGACCCACTACAGTTCGCTTACCGTCCAAATCGTTCCACAGACGATGCCATCTCTCATCTCCTCCACACATCACTTACTCACTTGGACACTAGAAGGGGGAATTATGTTAAAATGCTCTTCATAGACTACAGCTCTGCATTTAACACCATAATTCCCTCCACACTCACCACCAAGCTGGAGCATCTGGGACTCAGCTCATCTATGTGTCAGTGGATCTCCAACTTCCTAACTGGCAGACCACAGGCAGTAAGGATGGGCGGACATGTCTCAGCCTCCACCACTCTCAGCACTGGAGCCCCCCAGGGGTGTGTTCTGAGCCCCCTGCTGTACTCTTTGTACACATATGACTGTGTGGCCACTACCAGCTCCACCGCCATCATCAAGTTTGCTGACGACACCGTCGTGGTGGGCCTGATCTCTGATAACAACGAGACGGCCTACCTGAAGGAGATTAGGAATCTGGAGAACTGGTGCCAGAGGAACAACCTCCTTCTAAACGTCAGTAAGACAAAGGAGCTGATAGTGGACTTCAGCACTAAGCAGGAGAGGAACTACCAGACCCCCGTCATCAACGAGTGCCCAGTGGAGAGAGTGGACAGCTTCAAATACCTCGGAGTTCACATCACGCAGGACCTGTCATGGTCCTGTCACATCAACACCGTGGTGAAAAAGGCCCGTCAGCGTCTCTACCACCTCAGACGCTTGAGAGACTTCCAACTGCCCTCCAAGGTGCTCAGGAACTTTTACTCGTGCACCATAGAGAGCATCCTGGCGGGAAACATCTTAACCTGGTTCGGGAACAGCACCATGCAGGACAGACGAGCTCTACAGAGGGTTGTGCGGTCAGCTGAGCGCACCATCCGCTCCGAGCTCCCTGACCTGCACTCAATCTACAGCAGGCAGTGCTGGACCAAGGCCAGGAAGATCGTGAAGGACCTCAGCCATCCCAACAACAGACTGTTCTCTCTGTTGAGGTCAGGAAAGCGATTCCGCTCCCTGAAGACCAACACAGAGAGACTGAGGAGGAGCTTCTTCCCGCAGGCGATACGGTCTCTCAATCACACCACCACACAGTACTGACCCACACATATGGTTCTTACACACACACTGGACTTTCTGGACTTTGTTTTTGCACAACACTGGTCACTATATTCTTCATTTCCGGTTAATACTTGTACAGCTGCTGTTATTGTGTATATATTTATTTATATTTAGATTTCTTCATACATTCTTATATAGTTCTATATTGTGTATTTTGTTGTACAGTTATTTTATTTTCAACTTTAATTTATATATTTTATCTTATTCTTCCCAGTTAAATTTACCCTTCATTCTAATTTGTGTTGTACAGTTATTTCATTTTTAACCTTAATTTATATTTTATTCCTTCCTAGTTAAATTTACCCTTTTTAATTTTTCATATTTATTTCCTATCTTATTCATAGCCTTTCCTTTTTTGTTTTCTTTAGGTCACGAGCAGTTGTCCAAGCATTTCACTACATATCGTACTGTGTATGACTGTGTACGTGACAAATAAAATTTGAATTTGAAATTTGAAATTTGAAGAGGGATGGCCAAATATCCAGCCAGAATTACACCATATGGTATGCTTTACATACTTGTTGATGGCTACAACAAGCATAAAGTTGAACTGCAACTTTTAACCTTTAAAAGGAAAATTAACAAGTATTAGTGGAGTGTTTGTATATAACTGAGTATGTATATTTAATTCTGACCCTGTGTGAGGGTCAAAATACATTCAAATTAAATTCTTTAAGTCATTAAAGATGTATACTCTTCAATCAATCAACCCTGGAAAAAGAACAGTTTAAAGAAACAATTAAAAGCCCCAAATTACTATAATGTAAGCACAACCGTATGTTTTTAACATGCAGTTTAATAAACCGATTACATAACAGGGATTGTTTATTGAAGAATTAAAAATTAGATTCATTTAAAAAAAAAAATGGATGCCATGAAACAAAACTCTGATCTATCATACTAATGCAGCCTGAGCCTCATCTCACCAGAGCCACGCCTGGACCCTCCCTCTTTCCCAGAAAGCTTGTGCTGGGGCTTGTTGGCACGGTGGTCTGGGGTCGCTGCCCCACTCTGGGGGGTCTGTGTTGATGGTGTGTTGGAGGAGGGCTTAATCTGCTTGGCAGCAAAATCCAAATCTGGAATAGCCTTCATTAGTTCAGCCTGGGTCTCTTCCAACAAACGGTTGATGTCCTGAGCACTGTACTGGGTTAGACTGGCCCGCTTCTCCTCCCAGTCCCGCTCTGCTGCCTGTGAAGTTGAGAGGTGGATGTGAGCAGTGTATGAACACAAAACTATAGTCATGCCTCACTGGTTTATTGGTTTGCATCACAAAGTATTTACAGCAGATGGTGAAAAACACGTAAATAAACAACAGAAATAATCCCTACCAGTCGGACCTCCATGGACAAAGCTTTGTCAGCAGCAGCACGACGCTCAAGCTCTTCCAGAGCTTTGCCCTTGTGGGGAACAGGAGGATGATTATCCTTGTGAAGGCCGGATGGGTTGCCATGTCCACGGCTGAGGCTGGTGTGAGGGCTCCAATTGGACAAGCTGTTGCCTCCCCCGAGATCATTGATGGTGAGCGGTGGGCTGGTGGGGATTTCAAAGTCTGCAAACTTTCGCAAGTCCTCGTTGTGCTTGGATGATGAACTAGTGAAGTCTTCTTGCTTCTTCCATACTCCCTCATTTGCTTGTCTAGCAAGACAGAAGAAGAATTAATTAATCAACATTTTTAAATGTAACACAAACAACAAACATGTATTATACAGATCTCGAAATGAAAAAGAATTGCAAATGCTAAAAAAAGACCCCAAACACTAAATGCTGAAGGATAAAAACTTCCACTGCTGCTGAATGCATTTGCCAACTTACTGCTACCCAAAAGATGAAAGAAAAGAGCAACATTAGATGAGCTCTTTTATCACTGAGATTAATTAAGCCTGAGAGTGAGGCGCTTTTTGGACACAGGGCTGATTAGGAGATAGACAATGGCATGCTGAAGGAAAAAGTCCTTCAACGTCCTCTAGTCTATACTAACCGCAAAATTAAAACTGTTACTCATGTGACTAAAAAGGACATTCATCAGTGTGACATTCAATAATGCCAATTAAGTACAACAATACTGGAAGCTTGACTACACACTTAAATACTGCTTTTCTTCACACTTGATGGATTTAAATCACTTCTATATCTCTTAATGAACTCAGAACTCTGACTTAAAACAGCAAATGTTTAAGCATGAAAGTTTCTGATCTGGATCAACAACATTATCTAATAAATTTTCTTGGTCAAAGGCCTCTCTCACTGCCTCATTTATGAAAATCCATAATGTTCTGCTGACACACCAGCACATAGGGGTGAAAACATTATGCCTTTGGCAGAGGTGCAAATGGAAAAACTGGGCTGACTGGAATTGATTACAAGTGGATACAGGTCAGTCAGTGTTCGGCATATTTAACAGCTTTCAGATCATACTTAAGAGCTTAAGAATTTACTGGACAAGTGCTTCCTTGTCAGTATTTAAAGGATTATTAAAATCTCAAACTCAGTGTAAAGACAGCTATTAGACTTTAATGTTGTTTTTTTACTGGAATACAAACAACCAAGTAGGTATTGTTGTGCTAGGTCATACTTGCGCATGGTAGCAAGGGTATCAGTTATAGTCTTGCATCGTTTTAACAGGGCATCAAGTCTGTGTGGCTCTTCCTTCAGGAACTTGACAGCTTCCACCTCCACCCGGAGCACCACCCGCATCTTGCTCTGCAGACCTGGAAATTGATCTTTAGGGGAAAGCAACAGATTAATACAGGGAGCCAACTGTGATCACACAAAAAATATCTATTACATTTGTCCAAAATGTTTTGTGGTAGGCAACCATAACCTTTTTCAATTTAGGTAAATGGTCACTGAGTTCATTGAGACAATGAGTAATCTGAGGGTGATTAAGTGCTACAGATTGGCTGTTCATGACTACAAGTTAGTCAGTGCATTGATGAGTAACTAGGGCGTTATAAATGGTCTGCCAGCATAAAGGGCTGTGTTTTCCTTTTTGCGCCAGTGTACAGTGAATCCACCAGAATGACTCACTTTTCAGCTCCGTGAGTGTTTCTCCCAGCTTTCTCAGAAGAGTGGCCTTCTCCTCCAGCTCCTGCACTGTCACCAGCTTGTGGTTGACAGACGACTCCTTCTGGATCTCCTCCACCGACTTCTCCAGGTCGCTGAGATGGAACAGACAGAAGGCTGAACACCAGGGATTCCTCCACCACACTTAGATTCGACTGAATATTTATCTCAAAATCGTGATATTCATGTTTCAGCCATGCTTTTGCCAATAAACTGTCTCTCAATCAACTGGGAACTAGATCAACAGTTTGGGCAAGCTGAACTGGACGAGGTACAGATTAGTTTTCGAAAGTTTCATGCAGCAACTGAAGTAAGAAACTTTTAAAATAGCTATATAATATGATGCCTTCAAGAAAACGTAAACTACGCAAATATAAATTCGTTAAGCGCTAATGTTGAGTTGATCTAGTCTGGTCCTCAAGACATATGATGAATAAAAATTCAGTGTATAATTAATCAAAATAATTGGCTGCCACTAGCCAGGAAAAGTACCAGACATCGATTAGCAGGGATCATCTAACAGTTCAACTAATTATTCTAAAATCCAAGTGCAGAAACGAGTGACATTCAATAAGTCTTCTTCGACTCACAGAGCGATCCAGCAAATTTCCACATACAAGACTGAAGCAGGTTATCTGATTATTAAATCTCAAGGTAGCTCTTTGCTCTCATTTTGCAGTCAGTTTAATTAGTTGTTGGACAGTCGTGTAACTCAGATCTTAATAAGCATCTTGCTCTGTGCCGGGCTTAATTATAGCGACAGCTTTATCCTATCAGTGTGTCGTAAAAGAGACATGAATTTTGCTATGTCTGATATAATTATAAAATACAAGTTAAAACGCATCTTAAACTACACAAATGTCAACCAGTATTCACCTACAGCACAGATTGCATTCATAGATTCTTCTATATTTGGAAACCCCCTTTTTTTTTTAATTATCACTGGTTTCTATCATCAAGCGTGTACTGCTCAACAACTGTTATACACTGCACTGCCAAGAAACAAATCGTGTACTGTAACTGACTGGAGTTGCTGAATGATGAGCTCCTCCTCGTTGAGATATTTGAGTCTTTCTTCCTCCACCAGGAGGCGCTGCCTCTGGAGAGGATCCTCCTGTTTCCTCAGGGCATCAGTCACACGCACGTTCAGCTCCGCCTCTGTCCGCTTCAGCAGCGTTCGCACTGAATCCTGGTTCTCTAGCTGCATGAAAAAAAAGCCACACGTTAAAAAACAACATCACAGAAATACACGTACACTCAGCAAATATTTGGAAATTAGCTGTGGGAATGTTAGCCTTCTTGGTCTTTGGAGCATTGCTTGCTGGCGTTATGAAAGCTGCTATTTCATTTATCACAAAATACTATCGCATTAAGGAGGAGAACTGGAGCTGACTAAGGCTTTACAATGAAAACTTCAGTGATTTGCAACAACTGCACACCTTTTTCTACCTTGTCCTTGAGGGGTCAGGTTCTCTGGCATCTTTACTCCATGACCTTCCACATGAGAAGAACACTTAACTCTGTCCTTTAATGTATATTAATTTTCCAGTCAATATTAGTGAGTTTTAGCCTTCATGATGTAATGAACAATATGTTCTTAAAACCACTCTGAGATGCAGCCAATACTTCACTTTCTGCTGTCTGTATTTGCATTAGCATGTGCAC
Organism: Rhamphochromis longiceps; assembly: GCF_057381845.1. Lineage (NCBI taxonomy): Eukaryota > Metazoa > Chordata > Actinopteri > Cichliformes > Cichlidae > Rhamphochromis > Rhamphochromis longiceps. The sequence goes on along the minus strand of NC_140560.1, from coordinate 29,869,034 downwards.
ACAATATTGTTCTAAACACAGAGGGCTGAAATACCCTGAGGAAAATGAAACAGATGCACCAAGCATGAACTCCACTTGCTTTCAGTGTTATGAAAGGAATATTCTACAGGACTATGCATGTAACACAACTCCCCAAGATGAAATCACCCAGTAAGCAAGAAAAAATGAATAATTGATTATTCTTTTGTTCCAGGAAGTAAAGCAAGACAACAATATCGCTAACATTTATAATTACCCAGTATTCCCTGATATACTGCCAGCAGCAGTGATGTAGATGCATGAGTCCAAAAGCAAGGAGTACAGTAACACATTAAAGAAAAATGTTTAATGCATCAAGAGAAATAGCATGCTCTGCTGCCTCTGTCTTGCTCAGTTGCCTGTCTCTACTTTACCCTCTTGCATAATTCATTCACATGTAAAATTAAAGCTGTTGGCCATCGGCACGGGCGGCAATATAGGCCCAGGTGCAGAGGTCACACTTGGGCACACTGACACGCAAACAGCAAACTGTTCTCTCTTCGGTGCATCACAACCATTGGTGTTTGGCTCGCCATCTCACTGTTTCGCTAGTTGAAAGCAGCCTTGCAACTGCTCTTACGGAACAAATAAAAGCACCACATGCCTATCATCTCTCACTTCCATTACTCAATTTTTCACTCCTTTTCCTGCAAGAAACTTCACTCCTCTGAAAGTGAGAGCATTTATCTCATCTCTGTCTAATTCCTCCTGCAGTAACCATGGCACCACTTCAAGCGGAGATAAATGAAACTCAGACAGAAAGGACTTAATTTCCACATTTTGGTTAACTCTTCTTGTGGCTTTCTGTCTAATTCTGCATCTATCTCGACAGGTCTAAGGAGCGAAACGGAAAAGGATGCTCCAAACAAATGCTACTAGCACATCATTCACGCTGATCAAGATAATGCCAGTTCGCTTCAGTAAAAAATGGGTTTATCTCAACCCAGAAACAGTGTCCTGGTTTCTCTAAATAATCTACTCAGCATGCTGTCAACACTCTTCCTAAGGACTACTTCTTCAGTAGAAACTTGTTAATAACAACTGCTCACAAGACTGTGTAATATGCAGAGTCATCAGTAAAGTGTCTCAGGCGAGGCATGCTGCTGCTGATTTTTTTAGAGCGTACATTTGCAAAGCCTTGAGCAACACATACAAATACAAATAACCATTTGCATGTTATTAGGGTAGAGGTGGGGGTGTTAATAATTGTTCACCTTTTACAATTTGTTTTGATGAGTTATACCACTGTCACAGTGAATTTACATTTCAAAATATCGCATTAATATCAGATGTCTGTTTCTTTTTATCCTTATTACATATTTATATGCATTTGTTTTTCTGCTGTGCAATAACAACAATATAACTAACAAAAAAGATGAAAGAAAACATTATTTTCCTCCATAGGGAGGAGGACTAGATGTGTCCAGATAAATTTTATGTAGTTCTTACATAGTGGGATTCATTACACAACCACAGAGAGCTCGGTTCACAAACACAGAGTGCCATTGGCAGCTACGATAATCATTTAGATGAGACAGGAAACATTAAATATAAACTCGAATATCAAAGGTATATTTAGGAAAACAAACGGTGTTCGTAGAGCTAGACAATAACCAGTTTTCTAATCTGAAAGGACAAACCAATTAAAAACATTTAATCGTGGATATTAAATACCTGGATCTTGCGTAGCTGGTTGAGCTGTTTGCGCAGGTCGCTGGCGTTTTGCTGCAGACCGTGAAGATGGAGCTGCATCTGCAAGCGACCAACGCTGTTCACCTGGATTGAGTTAGAAGGTGGCGGCGGCATCAGAGCTAGAGGTGCCGACGGTGTATTTGCTGCCAATCACAGAGCAGGAAACGGGGGTCACCGGGAGGTCGTTGGGAAACAAAGCGGTTAGTTTGTTGGGTTATGCTCCGGTGAGAGTTGCAGCCAGCCAGCATCACACAGTAAAACAATAACACAAATACACACTTGCCATAAAGGCCAAAAAAATTACATATACAGAAACTCTGGGCGCACACACACAGAGGATATAGTGTGTGAATACAAAAAAGTCCCATATTCACAAAACTCTAATTGCCCAGTGGGAGAAATATGAGCTCATGCTATTAGTAACCCATAGAGAAGTGCAATTAGTCTATTCAGCAGTGACACACAGGGATAACCATGCTCTTATCTGAACATAGGCCTTTGTGAGTATGGTCATTGACCCACCAGATATTCTACCACATATTCACACACCCTCACAAAAGAGTTTTCCACTGTGTGCCAGAACAAACCTCTGAAATTCGCAAAGGAATAACCAAGCAGAAATTTAAAAAGTAGAGACAGACAGAACGAGGGGAGTCTGCGTTCTGGGAAACCAACCAGGAGATAAATAGGAGAATATACACTGCCAGCTACCCAGCAACACCACACACCCATACAGAGGTCAGGGAGCAATGAGAAATGTCTGGAAGGAGTAAAAGGGTGATAGAGTAGGAGATGGAAACTACCTTTCTTCTTCTGTCGTCCGGCTGGAATATAGAAAGAGTGAGCCAGTTACCAAGAAATTAATGAGTAGCAGAGAGACAAAGAGGGAGAGGAAAGTTTAGATTTACAGAATGGTGATCCCGGAGAACATTTTATTGACTATAGCAGAGACAATGGCTGTGATGATGGCATAAGTCTTATGGCAGTGATCCAATGCATGAGGAAGCTTCAAAGACAACAGGGTTATAAAATTATGGAGAGACAGGAATGACTGTACAGTATCAAAGGGATGCATCCAGTGTACCTATCGGGGTACAAAAGCTGAAAAGCTCCTGTCAGTATTTAACAAATTCTATGATTAAATATTTATTTCTTATATAGAATATCTGATATTTTGAAAAATACCTTTGAACACAAAATTGAATTTACATGCCGCCAGCAGAGACAGTCACAAGTGAAGGAATAAACCTTCCAAAGACTTCAAAGCTGTCTTATTTCCTCTTTCTGGAGGTTATGTTTACAATTTGGCATCTCAGTTTATTTAACACATTTCACGACCTGTCACCAGGTATATTTTTCAATCTCTGACAGATCCGTCTAGCATTTCGCCTCTGCTTTCCTGTATTTGTACTTAGCAATGCAAAAAAAACTTTGCGGTACAATCTCAAAAGAACCAAAGAGTAATTTTCTCATCTGACCGAGCTTTAACAATTCTATTAACCCGATTTGATGCTTGATTTGATGCTTAATTTTGATTATCAAATGATATATTAGACATTTTAAATTAAACTCTTCCACTTAAGAAGCGACAGAAAAGCAAAGACAGTCAAAGAGAAAAAGAAAAAAGAACTATGAAGGAGGTGGAAATGTAATGTCTCAGAGAGTGTCCAAAGAGACTTTAACACTGAACTCACTTGGTTCAATTAAAATAAACACTGGCAAGTTTTCCTGCGTAATGCAGTTAGTTTTGGATAGCTAGAAGAAAAACTGTCCATGAGAATTATTATGACTTCATAAGCTAAATCTGCTGTTAGATTTGCAATGCTTATAATAAAAAATGCACAGCCAGTGTAGGATCGCTATTTACGATACATGGAAGTATTACCATATAACCTATCATACCACTGATTTATTAAAGATATTTCATCTGACTCAGTGTATTATGCACTATATTTGGCCCATTAACATGTCAATATACATTCCCACTAGAGCAAAAATGAAATAAAATTCTTTGAATTCTGCTTGGGACAGGACACTATTACTGTTTATGTAGATAAACATGTTTAAGTTCCAGGGTCAGACTGTATAACTACATATTCACATGCAGTTTGATAGCTAACACATTGTTTGAACAATGCTGGAGTAGAACTAAAAGTTCCAAACAAACAATTACCAATGCTACATTTCTTAACTTAACCTCTTATCCGCCCTCTTGTAAGAAAGTTACCAAGTTGGCATATATTAGTCTTAAACCAGGAAGTCACCGCCATTGCTAGTTTGTGTACATTCGGGTGCGTGCACAGGGAGCAGGGAAATCGAGCCATAAAAGTATTCTAAACAGCACAGGAAAGGAAGTGCTTAGTAACGGTTGGGTTCACAGGTAACAATTACGCTGCTTTACTCACTTCCAGTGGCGGAGCCATCACTGTTGGTTTCGGTCTTCTCGCTGGAAGAGAAAGGTAATGGCCGTGAAAACTCCGTCCCTTGGTCTGGAGGGCAGCCCGCCATCATGCAGAGACGCAGCAGGCCACATCTGAGGATCAACGGCCACAGGGCAAGGCAATTACAGTGCTAACACTAGAAGCACCAGTGCTGGATACTATCAGACTGATTACATTAACAAGTTGTCACCTTTTTAATGAAGTCTACTGCATATGTGAGAGTAAAGTGCCCTGATAACAATGGTCAGTGTAAGGAATCAAAATCTACTGAAAGACTCTAGGAGATGTCTGTATTTATCAGTGCACTGATCAGCATTGTGCCCTGTGGCTAATGTTTAGTGCTCTGAATTTGTGCTGTGCTCACACAAGGTAATGCACCACTTCACAGCTATGGAGCTTCTAATGGCTCTCATAATAGATAATAATCCTGTCGATCATCCTGTTTTTGTGTCCAAACTAATGCTGTATCTGTGACTTTCAGAGGGTTAATGGGCTGTAATGGAGAGTCTTACGTGCTGTCACTGTCTGGTGCTCTGGTCAGCACACTCTGGACGAGGCCAGTCAGACTGGCTATCTGCTTCTCCATGGCCTCCATACGCTCCAGGCGATGATCCCTGCGAAAATAACAAACAGCACATCTGTGAAACAAAACCCTGAACTCAACACAAACGAAGAGCTGAAAAAACACTTGGAATTCTTTGCAGACAGAAAAATATTTGTTCTTAGGGGTGTGAAATATGCAAATTTGAATAGAAGATTGTTAAACATGAATTAATAATATCTGTAAAATTTTATCAGGCAGAGAAAATATGTAACTTTGAGGGTTTTGTTTTTGTTTGTTTGCTTTTTTCCCCTGATGCACACTGCATCAGAAGATACAATAAAATACATGAATAAAAACAGGAAAACATTCACACTGATTCTTACTGACCTGCTACTGTCAGAATCTTGCCCAGATAACGAAGACCCAAAACCAGATGTGGTGCGGCTGCCCTCTCCAGGTCCAGCTGTTATACACAGAGGATCAGAACTGGAGCTGGGCCTGGATTTCGGGCTCTCCACAAACACAGAAGAAGAGGCAGAGTCCTTGCGGAAACTCTGTCTGACAGGTGAGGCTCTGGGTGTGCTGGAATAAGAGTCCCTGTCCCTCAGCTGCATGTCAGGGATTTTCTGTGGGGATGACGGTGGCATGCGAAATCCCATGCCCAGAGTGGCAGAAGAGTATGTGTCTGAGTATAGTGAACCTCCAGGCTTGTAGAGCGAGTCTTCCAGGTCTCCCTGGAGAGCAGCAGCTGAGTAGGTGCTGAGGGAGCGCACAGAGCCACGTCGGTACAGGCCAGCGGAAACAGGGAAGCTAAAGGGGTCTCCGATCGCAGCTAATGACTGGGTGGAAGCGATGCTGAGGCGGCCTTCGTGCATCAAGCTGTAGGGATCGGCATATAGCCCCTCATTTTTCATCAGTGCCATGTTTTTAGCAGAAACCTCTTCATCAGGCTTGACATCGCGGCGCTCCAGGATGGCACTAGGTGAAGGGGAAAGACCGGCGTTGGCACCATGGCCGGCTGAGGGATGGTGTGGGTGTCGGGGCTGATCATGTTGGGGATGGGATCCACCGAAGGATGGAGCACGGCCCCCGCTGTAGGAGAGGCGTGAGCGAGAAGGAGACCCAGAGGATGCTGAGGCGGTGGAGGAAGGAAGGGTATTTAGGCGGCGAGTTGGGGAGGAGTCGCGGGAAGAGTAGACCATTTCCCTCTGAAATGAACAAAGAGGGATGAGAGTTACCATGGAGACCAACAGATGAGTGTGCTGTGATTCCCATGCTTATAATGACTATGGCTATGACTTGGATCTGGCTGACACCAGACAAGGTGTCAGGATCTGCAGATGCCAAAATACGATGATAAATTTGTTAAACAACGAGACAAATTATTGGTCCAATGGAAGAGATCAGAGATGCTGCCTGTGATTTTGTTTATTAGACTAATGATAAAAGGAATAAAATTGATTGTGTCTATTCTAAATGGAAAGAATCTGCGAGGCAAAACAAGACCATGTAGTCTTAAATCTGTATCTTTATCTACAGCAGGATGATAACATGATGCAAAAGCTCATTCAACCTGAAAAGCTCTGAACGTTTCTTCACTGAGCTCTTCTTCCCTGCATTTTGTCTAGTATATTATTGTTAAACATGCCCCAGTGCTATCTTTAACTTCACCTCTGGCTGTGTTCCCCTGCTGCTAATTTACTCCTGTTGTGATTTTTCTAATTTCTGAACCTTTTAACTGTCAAATAGTCTGCTTTTCCTAGTCGCATATCTACTTTTCTAACTTAAGTCATTCCTGTTTTCATTCATTCTCAGCATCATAGCAAACAGTTTATTGCAGAGAATATATTAGACAAAGACAGAGTAATCTGTGATGTTTAGCCTTTGTAACCAGGGATAAATTTATTTATATACACTGAAAAACCATGGCATTAAAACTAAGCCAAACCCTGTATTCCCTGACCAGTTGACAAGTGGTTTCTGATTTTCAGTGGAAGAAACTGGATGTACCAAGAATCGCAAACACTAACTAACCACTGAGAGGTACTGAAACTTTAAAAAGTGCAGTAAAAACTACCTCCAGCCTGCAAGATTGGGGCTTTAGCAATAGATTTCACAGTGACTGTGAACAACCACTGGCAACCACTAAGGAATACTTATTTTTCCTAATCAACTGTTGCCAACTGGTTGCCAGGTGGTCACCAGCTGGTCTTTAGGCCTATGTGGATACTTGTTGATGTTTTTGTGGTGTACACATACTCGTTGGCCACCCCTTCCCCTCTTTTTCCATGTCAACTTCTTGTATAAAATGTTTACGTAAACAAGCACAGTACATGCACTGAAATCATTTTTCATTCTCTGTTTGCATGGTTAACAAGAGTTGTATTCTTAGTATTTTGTGAATAATGCAGATTGTAAGCAGAGTTTTGTATAAAAAAAAAACTAAAAAAAGATCTCCCTCAGGCTCCCTTGATCTTTACTGAAGCAGAAATAGCTTTGAATGTTAAAATATGCTCATTTCACACAGGAACATTGTTCTCTGGTGTCTGCACAGCAACAGATGGCCTACTTGAAGATAAGAAAATACATTTCCAGGAGGAATACCTGTTAAATTACTAAACTGAATATACTGTAATAGCCTGTAATAGTCAAAGTAACCACTAAAATAATAAAAATAATAAAACAAGGCACTATTACCTTACCAAAAAGGCACCCAATTATAGTTTTCATTGACAGTTCAGTTGTCAAACTTGCCAGAGATCAGACAAGAATTTTGTTCTGTGAAATAGCAGAAAACAGGCTGGCCTTTTCACCTCCCAGCTCCATTCTGCTTACCCTCAAGTCCCCGTTGGCCAGGTGTGCGGCAGCGGGATAAGAAGCATAGATGGGTTCTTTGCGGTAAATCTTGATGATGCTGCGATCCTGAATGTCTCTGACATCCTCCAGCTCGTAGAAGACATTACGGGCCTCGTCCTTGATCAGGATGGCTGTGTTGGGTGACTTCAGCATACCTGCTGTCAACTTCTGAGGGAACATGTGCACGATGAGAGCATGCAGCGTATCCAGGCTGGTGAGCTCATGGGTGATGTGCACCCGACGCGTCTCATCTCCATATTGCAGAAACAGCACGCCTAATAGAAAGCGATGAAGGAGAAGGTGGCTGAGTCAGAAGATGCTGGCTTTAGTGGATGGAGAGAACTAGCAGAGACATTTTGTTGGCTGCAGCTGAAATGATACAAATGTTCTGACTCTTGAGATACGAAATCTAGATAACTTTTCTCATCAGATGTCAACATGATTAATGGCTAAATGAGTACCAAACCCACTCTTATTTTCTTAATGTTAGATTAGGATTGTGAGAGCTAGTTGAGAATTCACAGATAATGCACAAAGATGCATGCACAGGCTGAATTTTTTGCAAGGTTTTCTTTTTGAGTATTAGTTGCCCCACCTATGAATAATTAAACTCCAAAACATCCCAACTTCATAAAAAGCTTTCAGCAGATTCTGCAACGATCATATAAATAAAGATGTGTTTGACGCCTGACTAACCTGAAAATTCATCTTCATACACCATGGGACAAACAAAAAGTCATACACCATGGGACAAACAAAAAAGAACAAACAAAGCAAAGAAAGACCAAGAGTTAAAAGTCAGGCAAAATTAAGTGTCAGTTAATACTGCAGACAAGTTGGGAAGAGAAGAAAACAAAGACAGTAGTTAGTGTAGAGACAGGGGAGACAGGCAAGCCTGGTGTGCCACTTTTGCTTGAACTTCTTATTCAGGAATGCCCTAATCAGGTATAGCTCTTTAATTTTACACCCACTTCTTTTACCTGCGCAAGGTAACTCCACACCTTGCTCTTCATGAATCTGCACCACCTTCACATTAATCCTCTCTACACTCCCAAGGCCCTTTTAATATAAAACTGTCCTCGAATGTTCTGCTTGCACACAAGGATATACTTAATCCAGTACAGTATGAACTCTGTTACAGTTAAATGAAATGTCACTAAAATACCTATCCTAAGAAAAAATTATCTATGTTTTTTTGTTGCATTCTAAAAACTACAAGACATTTTTGAGCTCACAGGGAGCGTACTGCATCGACACTGAAAAACAAAGTCATACTTTATCAGGTTTGAGTGTTCTGTACATTTTTATAGCAGGTCAATTAGACTAAAGACTGTAAATTCGGTGTGAATAAAACACAATTCCTTCAATTCCTTGTAAGCACAGTGGTTCCCTTCACCAGCTACATGAGGTAAAGAGAAAGCTGCCTTGAGTCCAGCTGGTATGCAGTGATTTTAACCTGGAGATCGTAGCTTATTCTGGCTGGCTGAGCGGGACAGCGGCAGACTCTGGCGAAATCGGTTCATCCGGTTAAACCCAATGGGGATGTCGGCTTCTGACATAGTCTCCAAGGATTCAGCGGAGGCAAAAGAGAGCTTGGCAGCCTGGTCGGCAAGACCAGACTGGGTAGACTGGGAGTGGCGTGGACTGCGGCTCTACAGAGAGAAAAGGGACAGATTAATTCACTGTGAAGTGAAACTGAAGTGGAAAGAATGGATTGGACGGGGCTAGTGGTGTAAGAACAACTCGAAAACAGAAAGCAGGCACACAGTGAGACACCACACAATGAAACACCTAACAAGATTATTGAAGCCCTGACAATGGTTAAGCTAGCAGCCATTTACAAAGAATTACTGGCGTCACAGTCTCTGACATTAGTTGAATGGTGCAGCAACAAAACATTATATAGCTGTACTCAGTTGGCACAGAATGCCAGGACATCAGCCTTTATGAATCACTTGTAAGGAGACGTATTAAGCAGAAACTCAGAAAAAGTTAGTGAGACTTTGCACACCTCCCACACGCTCTCATACAAACTTGTCCGTTTGCAGCTACGAACTTTAAATGAATGCTTGTGGGATGGGAGGAGAAGCTCATGCAAATCCCAGGCTGTCACTGTGGGTTTATCCTGCTGGTCTATGCCCAGGCGTCTCTCACTGAAAGACTGTTAGCGCAGCTGGGGCTGAGCTCACTGAACTGTCTCTCTGATCCCCCACCACTGCAGAGTCTCCTCCAGCTCAGAGGCTGCTGTAATGAGCTCCCAGAATGCTGTCTGCTCATTGTTTGGACGGCAAAAGCAAATGCATCTTTGGCCACAGCACAGGAGCCATTCCTGTCTCATCCTCCTTGAACCACGAGCACAACAGTCGTTCTGCTCGCTTAGAACAGTCCTTTCTAAGAATTTCCCTGTCTTCCTTTCGCTGCCTAAGTCAAGCAGCAGCATGGATCTACTGCTCCTTCCATTAATGTGGTATTTAATTAATGGGATACTGACAGAAGCAATATGGAGGGCCATATCTGCGCTCATTAAGTCTCAGCAGTGGATTGTTTGAATTCATTCATAAACACACAGCACTGCACAGAATACACAACCACTGTACATCCATTTATGGTTTTGTTAATTGGGTAATAAGCCAGGAAAGCATGCTGAACAAGAAATGAAAGATGCAAACAGAGAATACTTTCAATATGGATTTTTTTTTCAAAATAATCAATTAACTACTTAATCAGTAAAATGAAAAAATAGCAGGGAAGAAATCCATCTCAATATCCCAGACAGAGAATTTCAAAAGGGTGGGTTTTGTTTTTACCAAAAGGCAGCATGTGACAATATACTGTCACAGTGGGCAAAATGAATGTAGCACAAGATTAATTTTTTTTAGCCTTGCAGGTGGCACAGTTCAATGGATGGCAATGTCACCCTGTCAGATAGTCGATCGACCACCTCGGTGCATACTCAGCTTTTAGATCGATTGCTACAGAATTTTGCACCGACGATCATAGTTCAATTTGTCCAACACTTCCAAGTGAACACCAGCCTAGCTTTAGCTTTAGTAGATATCCTTAATATGTAGATGCAAATGATAATAAACGTTGCAGTACTCATGCAACTCAATGAGATAAATCTTTTTTACTTATTAAACTTCTGGGAATCGAGTAATTATTCCAGTAGGAAATGGAATAACCAAACAGCAATATATGGGACCTTATATCATGTTAGGTACTGCAGTCATTGGTAATTTGGTCTTTTAATTAGCTGCTGCATGCATTCACGTGTATGTTTACAAGACGAGTTACAAACCTGCAGCAAGACTAAAAATCCCAACGACCATTTTTTACAATGTAACCTTACATTCCTTTTGCCGCCATCATACATAATTCAATCACGCAATCATACACAGTGAACCAAACCAGTGATGGTAGCGGCAGACAGTGTCTGAGCGCACTGAGAAACTGCGATGCTGACAGATAACCCACACCATGTTTTCTAATAGGGTCATTTATCTAAGCTGTGACCACACCGAGGAACACAGCCAACAGCATCACAGAGGAGGAGGAGGAGCCCACACTGTAGCTTGCCTCATTCTGGCCAGACCATCCTACATAGGGACATTAAGGGGTGAGGAGGGTTGGGGGATCAAAATAAACCCTGGAGATTTTATTTACGTTTCCACTGTTTTAGGAAGCAAAAGTTGTGATTGAAATGTTGAAACGTGCTTTCGGTGTTATACAAGCTGTTTGATGTGAGTCTTCTGCTTAACTAAGAAGCTATGATTAGCAGACTGGCAACACTGGTGAACAGTCATCCCAGCTCTGAGGTAACAGCAGTATAATTCTTGGGCTTCGTGCACTTGCCAGACTACTATGTAGGCTGGAGTTATTTATACATGACCTTACGTCAAAATAGGCAAAATAACCAGTTGTAATTTTTACACTTTACAGGCTAAACAGTAAAAAGGTTACTTACTGAGCTAAAAGGTACTGATTTGTAGATTTTTGTTACTTTTTAGAATGAACCAGCGTAGTGAGGTGTGCTACTGATAGTGATGTTTTCATATATACTTTACATACATGAGACGGATAGCAATCTTCTCAACTAACTCTAGCATATTTCCTAACTATTACATTTTTTAATGTTAATTTTTGCTAGACTATTTGTAGACTACACTTGACGTTCTAAATGCCAATAAAGAAGGAGGATGATAAAAAGCAGTTTTTGGACTCTGTGCTTAACAAATTCAGGTGTTTAGCCAACACAGAACAGGTGCTGAACCAGCCGTCTAAATGAAATATTACTCAGTAAAAGTAACACCCAGGAGCTGATTTGGCAAAGAAATGCAGCTTTTTCTATGAATGGGAATATGAGCAACTCTGAACTACAGCTTGACTCATTCTAGCTGTCCTTGTTAGAATATAATTTTAAAGCGAAATAACCCACTGAGCTTTCTAGGAAATGGAAATGGGAGAGTATGATCCTGTATGTCTGAACTAGCTTTCCTGTCATCTTTTTAAACCCAAATTTACCTCCTTATTCACCCTGTATTCTCTCCGCAACTCCTTTCAACATGCTGCAAAAACAAGACAATGAAATCCCCATGTATGACTGGGTATAAGATTACTGCCGCTGTTGTTACATGTGGTTTTACTCAGATCGTCTTATTACAACAGTCCCCAAACATTGACTTCCATATTGGTGGTTTATGTGATATGTAAACTGAAAATGTCTCACTGCGGTAATTTTGCATTGTAAATAATATATGTGAATGCACCATCTGGTCATGCATCTGGTGCTGCTAGAAATGCCAGCGTTACATCACGGTGTTCACAGCCTTTGAGGAAAACTGGTTTTACCTCCTCATTTTTCCTCCACACCCTCCCACCGTCCACCCCCTTCCCTACACCTCAACCTTTTCTTTTAGACTTTTTCCAACAGCACTCAATTACTGTTGCAATCTCCACACTGCTATAAGGGCATTGCAGAAGAGAGGAACAAGAGGAGAACAGGATGATCTTACATGTGAATAGAGTGGAAAGTGGGACAAGGCAACCTAAGGCTACAAACTGCATTAAACTCATTGCAACCTCCCACCATGTCTTTTCTTGTTTCTTGCTTGTAGACACTAGCATGCGTGCATACACACAGACACACACACACAATGGTCTACTCTGCTTTAAGGTCAAAAGCCTTGTAGCCTTGGTATATGGCTTTCTATGTTTGGGGGAGCATTTCTCATCAAACTCCATCTTGTACTTCAGGGTCGTCTTATTTAGACTGCAAACTAGTTGTCAGATTTTTTATCTCTTCTTCAATAAAAATGGTGAACTTCACTTCAGCCACAGAATGTTTTAATCAGGCATATTGTAATTATACTTCTGGGGCGATCAAAAATTGAATGCATCTGCAAAGTTATCTCTCTGTGAAGATTACATTTAATTTAAACCCTGAACTTGTTTTCTGATATTGTGCTCAGTTTGAGGTGGTTGATGCCTGATTAACTAACTGCCTGAAGGTTCAGTGATCTGGCCATAAAAGTGAAGTGAGCTTGTTTTAAAAATTCTGGAGTATATTTTGAACTTGAACTCTCTGTGTCCTTATATATTCCTATTTTCCTCTTGCTCATAACATAACATGTAGAATGTGAATAAATATGAACCGTGTGATGCACAAGCTTAAGTTAAGAGGAGTTCATGTGCGAGGTGTCGGCATTGGCTACGATACAGCTGAGCATCCAACAAGACAAGAAAATGGCTGAACACTGCTGTAACAGTCTAAAACCAGAGGCTGGCTTATTACATGATGGTTGCTGCCAGCCTCTTTCTAATCTTTTCTGCAAGAGCAGTAATTCTCCTCTTAAGTGACATTAAATTCTGTTGGATTTGAAAATTACTATATATAAAAATGCCAAACACAGCTTGATGTGAGTGAAGCCTTTGGTTCCCGAGGTGTAAAATCTTTAAATTGCAAACCTCACACCTTGTCCACATCTCATACTTTTTTCCCCCCACCAGCTTATTTTGTTCGCCCCTCCTAATAATATCTTTATCTTCCCTGGATGCTTCTGTGTGTCTTAGCCTCCAGTGATATGTCCTCATTTCCCACCTTTTATCCCCTGTCACTCATGTGTCCTCCTTTAATTCTTACTCGACTGCTTTGTGTGAACATATCTGCTTCCCCCTCAGTCTCTGAGGCCAAAGCCACATCCAGGTACATCTCTCGTGTTGTTTCTGTCTACATCTTGAGCATTTTTAATGTTTTTCCTCCACCTACAACCTGGCTCTTTTCCCACACAAAAAAAAGTTCACAGCTCTCACTTTTAGAAAATGGAGAGAAAACAGCCCCCTAAATCGATCCATCTCTCACATCCATTTGGCTCTACTTGCTTTTTTCCGTTATTATAGCTTTTCATCTTTTCACACAGTCCCCCAATACTCTCAGAGTCCTTTCTCTTTAGAATACCAGGAATCATCAATGCATGGAACAAAATGCTTTGTAAAATTGCTATAAATTGTAAGTTGTTGCAATAGGTTTGCTTATAAAAGATAGTGATAATAACGCAGTGTTCCTCAAGACACCATATTATAACTGAGAGTGTTAGGTGGGTTTCTGGCCGAGAGAAACAGCAGTTTTGAAACTTTGACAGTTTCATTTCAGGGATATGTTCAGTCATGCATCACCCACAACTTGTTAATTAGACTTAAAAATGTGTCTATATTTAGCATGCTACAATCCAATAAGATCCCTGGAAAACATATTTATGCCAAAGATGAAACCATGAGTGTATGCAGTCCTTATACTACTTCCATTTGGGGGTTTAATTTGAGCAGGGAGGGTAATTCAGGGAGAATTAGCCTTAGATTAGAGATGATAGCATGAGGGAGCAGGACATGGCTTTCAGAAGCTCTAGTGCAAAATGGAGAAAATTGAACAAGATGAGGCGCCGACATACAGTAAAAGATGTCAACAACAGCCTCTGTGTTAAAATCTAAATATATGATATCTTTAGATTTATGATCACTTGGAGTATTTTGCTTATTTCATTTGACACTATATTAATGCTGCTGCATCTCTGGAACAAATCAATAAATTCTCTCTTTCTCACTACTGTGTTATTAAAACAACCTAATTTAGTGCAAAGCTGCAAAACAACAATACGTGAATAACAAAAAAGCAACTTGCACTAATAAATGCAAAGAAATGAAAACAATCTCTAGTAAATCACTGATAAAGAAAATGTTAATCATGAACTACTTTGACTAAAGAAGAGTTGATTAATTTTAGTTTTTTTCTAAAGCTTTTCTTCTAAACACTTCACAGTTTGTATAACGCAGCTTTCAGTTTCTCATTAACGGTTGGAAAAAAACTAAACATCCCTAAAGGTCAACTTGACTTTGGGGAATACCGATGAGCATGTCATGGCCTTCATTGCTAATCAAGAACCCACATTTTCAAATGCAAATATAATTATTAGTTTCAATTATTATTATTTTGACATCATTTTAACATTTTCATTGGGAATGAGCAGGATGGATAAGATTAGAAATGAGTATATCAGAGGGCTAGCTCAGGTTGACATGATTTGCACATGTGCAGAGGAGAGATAGTGGATATGTTGGGTAACAAATGGATAAAGGATGTTGAATGTGGAGCTTCCAAGCAGGAAAAGAGGAAGATTCATGGATATAGTGAAGGAGGACAAAGGGTTGGAGGCAGATGAATAGCATTCTCAGTATTTCTGCAGAAAATCTTTCAGTCTTGTTATTTCATTTCTCAAAAGTCATAATTGGTTCAATTGATTGTTTCAAATGCTATTTTTCTTCCTCAAACACCCCCGAGCTTTGGCAGCCCACCTGTATGTCCTGCAGAGTTCAAAATCGTTTACTTGTGTGGCACATTTATGTGACAGACAGAACTCTAAATTCATGTTATTCAGAATAAATTAGTTGTGGGAATAGGGGATAAATTGCTTACCCTTCCCCAAGGGTCAGGGCATTTAGCCATTGATATTTAGTGACATTTCCACCTGGTCCAAATGATGCTGAGAGCACAGACTGAGGTCAGAGTACAACTCAGACAAGCCCTGGGCTCTTCCCTCACACATATCAATACCTTCTTTAACCTCTTCTATTTAGATAGTACAACTCCCTGCCTACCACTATGATCTATAAAGTCAGAAAGTGATACACACAACCTTGCATGCAAGCCAGCAATTCAGCGTAAGTGATTTATACAGTCAATATCACTGCCTGTTCTCCAGTGTATATAACCCATGTTTTTCCTTTATAAACCTGTGGATAAAATACATTTAGCATCTTTAGCCATGACTCAAGCTTCTGTGCTAATGCCAAAGCATTATTTCAGTAATGCTTGAGTAGCACATCTGAAATGCATTCTTAATGTCTCACTCAGTAATATGTCAGCAGTGTCACATGGCTGCTATCCATTAATGCCAGCTGACTGAGGTATCATAAATCCAGAGAGATTCATCTTCTGCAGATTAAATGGAGCGGGAGAAGTTTAAGCTGTTGCCACCCCCTGACACCTCTGCCACCACACACACACACACACACACACACACACACACCCATAAAGAGACAAAAGTCTCACACACATGCACACACACAGTGCACAGAGAGCCAAGAGATGTCAAGCGAGTTGGATACTGAAGCCAAAGTAGCATGGAGATAGGCTAGTGATGCCTGAGGGTTGAAAGTGATGCCACAGCACAAAGCACACATAGACACATTCAAATGGACACACTAACACACACAACGGACAGGAAAAATGACAAACACACAGGGACACTTGAACTAGCAGCACTGACCTTAAAGCTCCAGTAGTTGGGCTGTTGCTGTGAAGTTTCAGGAAGGGAGACAGAGAGAATAGTTAGATATTTATGTCTCTGCTTATAGCTTAAGTTAAATATAAACAGAATATTGCGCAGAGCAAAGTAAACTAGTTACAAGACAGAGTCACGCTGCAGGCCACAAAAAGTTTTGCATTTTCCTCCAGAAAGCGTCATTTGAACTCATTAATATTACTGACAGCCTCATCTAATAGGGCTCTCTGAAGTATTAAATGATTGGTGTTAATGCAAGTGGTCTCTGTGTTTTGCAAGCACTGGGTTCCAGCGTACCTAAAACAAGATTGCGTTGTTGGCTGTAACTGGTGAAGGTGAGGAAATGAAAAGAGTGAAATCGAATCAAGCAAGCAACCCACTCTGTAGCGGCAACGCTGGCCTCTCTCCCAGACTTCACCACCACAGGCAACCGAGCACTCTGCCTCCCGCTTGCCGTCTCCTGTCTCATCCATTCCCAATCCACCAGCTGCGCTCTTTTCATCAGAACCTCGAAATCTCACCTGCTTATTTTCGCCAGTGCATGCTGTATTTCTCATCTGTCCATTTGCCCTTCCTGCTGCTCTGCCACATACTAAAAGGCGCTCGCATTTTGGCAGAGGTCTCTGGCTTTCTATAAAGCCATAATTACCCCACAGTCAAATCCAGGCCAATCCACTGATGGCTCCAAAATACCTTAAACTGACATGGAAATTAAAAAAAAAAAAGATTGCAAAAGTCCATGAATTTTAATTCTAATCCAAACTGTTATTCTTGTTCTTATTCTTATCTGCAGGCAATTTTCAGTCCATTCAGTCCCTGTTCTCCAGAACCCACATTAGTCTCCTGGCAGATGAATTTTTTTCTTTTTCTTTTTTTTTTAAGCGACAAGTTTTGATTTATGATAGTTGGTGGTTTTTCATTACCCGCCTCCCATTCTAATACAGTCTCAACAAAAGCCAGATTATTTCTGTAAACACGAGAATCAGGGCCAGTGATTACTAACTTATTGCAACCCAAGCTTTCACTTAGTGTTCCCTCACTCTTTTTCAGCTCAGGTGTTTCTGTCACTCCATTTCCTTCCGTCTTCTCTTTTCGTATCGAGATGCAACTGTTTGCTTGGCCTTGACACAGAATGAAGTGCTATAATTAAATTAATACAAAGCAGTAAAGTTTCCTGGGCAAGAAGGTAGCAGCAGTAAACTACTGTGTGCTGAAACCCCCTTTGCAGCTCTTTTCAGTCAGTATACAAGGTGTTTTATGGCTCTGATGAAAACAGGAGAGGAAAACTTTAAATGTTTTGTAGCTACTTTACATAAATGAACAGATAATTATTTTATATTATCAGTTTTGAATTAAAGTGTGAATCTTGAACGCCACACCAACAAAAAGAATTAAAAAAAAATAAAAATCACAAATGCACTAAAAAGACAATAAATGCTTTTTGCTTCTAGAGCTATTCTACTAAAATTTTATTATTCTAATGATGAATTATTATTATTTTTCCCAGTACTTTGACTTTTTGCATCAATAGCACACATGATGGCTCGATGGTGTAGCGGTTCACGCCATCTAACAAGCAAAAGATCCCATCCCAGGAGGAGACAAATCCTTTTGAGGGTGTGTCAGGAAGTGCATCCAGCGTAAAAAAAAATCTGCCAAATCAAACGTGCCGAGTGGGTCCCTTGTGAATAAAGGAGCAGCTGGAAGCAGCCACATCTACAGCACTCACGGAAATCATGTCTATATGGTTACCTAAAAATAAAAAGTTGCCAGAATAGCAAAATTTAATTGATTTTTTTTAGACAGAAGATACTGTATATACACACAAACAGGCTGGAGAGGGGGGAGCTAAATATCAAAATACATTTCCATGTTTCCCTGATATCTACGCTGCACTGATTGTACACTTCTCTTGAATAATAAAAGTCCATTTAATATGTTTTGGAAGTATTTTGAGACTTTTGCAACATATTTTAAATCTTGCTTTTCCTGACGTCTGGCAGGAGGTTCAGGCTGCTGAGGTCCCGATAGACTCAATAGACTCAAGGACAGCTTTTACAACAGGGCAATGGCCCTAATCAGTGCAAACAGCTGACCTGATTGACTACCTCCCTGGACTTTTTTTGGGGGGGGAACAACAATAACAATAATAATATTTATAAAAAAACAACGTGCAACAATAATTAAATCAAAAAGTTATGTTTATCTGTGGTGATTTTAATATTGACCTGTTGAATCCAAAAAAGCATAAAATGACCTACGAATTCCTAAACACTATGTACAGTTTGAGTTTACATCCTAAAATAACCAGGCCTAGCAGAATTACACCACATTGTGCCACCTTACTTGACAATATTTTCACTAACAATATGGAAAACAACATTGTGAGCGGAATATTAATTAATGACATCAGTGATCACCTACCAGTTTTTGCAGTTTATGACACTAATTATAAGAAAAATCAGCATGAAGAACAACTGAGATACAGACGTGTAAGGACAGAAGAAACTATGACTGCATTTAAGAACGATCTATTAAATCAGGACTGGGACAAGGTGTACAAAGAAGCTGATATTGATATTGCATATGGCATATTTTTAAGAATATTCATGGAGTTGTACGATAAAAACTGTCCAACAATAAAATACAACAGAAAGCACAAATATTCAGATAGACCATGGCTCACTAAGGGTTTACAAAATGCATGTAAAAAGAAAAATACACTCTATAGGGAATACCTAAAACAAAGAACAAAAGAAGCTGAAAATAAATATAAAAAATACAAAAATAAGTTGACCAATATTATACGTGTATGTAGAAAGGAGTATTATAGTAAAATATTGAACAACAATAAACATAATATGAAAGGAATATGGGATGTTTTAAACGGTATCATTAAAAATAATTCTGGACAACAAAGTTATCCACAATACTTTATCGATAATGGCAATATTATGGAAAACACTGCTGATAAGGTCAACAGCTTTAATCATTATTTTGTAAATATTGGACCAAAACTGGCAGAACAAATTCCTGAGTCACTGCCATCAGTAGAATGTAGTGAAAACCTGATTGATAGGAACCCTAACTCAATGTTCCTCACATCAGTGGAGGAAAAAGAAATAATTGACATTGTACACATGTGTAAATATAAAACATCCACTGATTGTAATGATATTGACATGAAAATCGTCAAGAAGGTCATTGAAGGAATTGTAGGACCTCTAACATATATTTGCAACTTATCATTTCAGACGGGAAAAGTGCCAAACAAAATGAAAATAGCTAAAGTTGTGCCGCTGTATAAAACCGGGGATAGACGCCACTTCACAAATTACAGGCCTGTTTCTTTACTACCACAATTCTCCAAAATCCTAGAAAACCTGTTTAATAAACGATTAGACAAATTCTTAGATAAATATAAATTACTCTCTGACAGTCAATATGGATTCAGATCAAAAAGATCAACATCTCTGGCATTAATCGAATCAATTGAGGAGATTACGAATGCTATAGATCAGAAACAGTATGCAGCTGGAGTATTTCTGGATCTCAAGAAAGCATTCGACACAATCAATCATGACATATTAATTAATAAACTGGAACGGTATGGGATTAGGGGGGTTGTACTGCAATGGGTGAAAAATTATTTAAGTGACCGGAAACAATTTGTGAAGCTGGGTGTCCATTCCTCATCATGCTTGGACATTGCTTGTGGTGTTCCACAAGGCTCTGTACTGGGTCCAAAATTATTTATTATTTATATAAATGATATTTGTAAGGCATCTGATATATTAAAATTAGTATTATTTGCAGATGACACAAATATTTTTTGTTCTGGGGAGAATCTAAAGGAGCTGCTGGATACAATTACTTCAGAAATGTGCAAAATTAAAAAATGGTTTAACAGGAACAAACTATCGCTAAATCTAAGTAAAACTAAAATTATCTTATTTGGGAATTCCCTTAGAAATGCACAAGTGCAGATTCATGTAGATGGTGTGGAAATTGAAAGAGTACTTGAACATAAGTTTCTTGGTGTGATTATAGATGATAAATTAAACTGGAAGTCTCATATAAATCATATACATAACAAAATTTCAAGAAGTGTCTCAATCTTGAGTAAAGTAAAACACATTCTGGACCACAAATCACTCCACATTCTCTATTGTTCCCTGATTGCACCGTATTTGAATTACTGTGCAGAGGTTTGGGGCAATACTTACAAATGTTCGCTATCATCAATCTTTATATTACAAAAAAGGGCCATAAGGATAATCCATAAAACTGGTTACAGAGATCATACAAATCCACTATTCTTAAAATCAAAAATTCTAAAATTCACAGATCTGGTTCATTTTCTCACAGCACAAATTATATATAAAGCAATAAATAACCTGCTTCCTGACAATATTCTAAAAATGTTTTCTAAAAGGGAACGGGGATACAATTTGAGGGGGGAATTAAATTTAAAACATCCTCGTATCCGTACAACATTAAAAAGTTTTTGCATCTCTGTGTGTGGAGTGAAGCTGTGGAACAGACTAAGTAAAGATATGAAGCAATGTCCAAGCATGGCGCAGTTTAAAAAGCGGTTTAAGGATATGGTTTTTACAGGGTACAGGGAAAAGGTAGAGATTTGATAGGGTGTTCTTGTCTAATATTTTCATGTGTGTGCGCATGCACGGGTTTGTTGGTATGGGTATATATGTATGTGTATATGTATGTATGTATATGTATGTATATATGTGTATATATATATATATATGTGTATGTGTGTGTATGTATGTGTGTATGTATGTATATATATATATATATATATATATAAAATTGTAGGTTGTGTATCCTTCAGGTGTTAATGGGGTTATTGAAAATGTGTATATGTGCGTATGTGTGTATATACGTAGGTATGGATAGATAGAAACATATATGTGTATATATTAAAAAAAAAAAAAAAAAAAAAAAAAAAAAAATTACACATAACATATAATGTAATTACAAGGAGGTATTTCTGTAGTCTATTGATACTAGATAGTGGAAAAGGGGTGGGATTAAATAAGCTTATGCTTCTTCCTGCTCCTTTTTGAACATGGACGTTATTTGGAGTTGTGGTTGCTCGTTTTCCTTTTGTTTGCTTTGTTCATTTGTCTCTTTTAATTCTATTTTTTTTTTATACTTTTTCAACATGTTCAAAATAAAGATTCAATCAATCAATCAATGTGCAATAATAACAGTGTGCAATACACAAAGACTTATTCTTCATTTTATTACTAAGTTAAGTTACTGTGATGTGTTGTGTTGTGTTGCATATAGTGCCAACGTGCGACAGTTTTCCAAGTTCATCATACTATTGTACTATGTATGACTGTACAATGACAATAAAGAGTTATCTTATCTTATCTTTAAATCAGCATGTAGTTTGGACTCAGCATTAGTCTTGGGATCGACTGCACCAACCTACCAGAACATCCCAAAAAGGGAAAAATATCCATAGCTCAGAATATCTGCGCCATTCATTACAAATCTGTGTTTTGTTATATATGATAGACAACAGCTTTAGAAGGCTGCTCTAAAATTATTCAGGTTTCGTGAAGTGGCTGCTGTCTTTGAGTTCATCTGTGCTTGTCTCTTCTTTTTTTATACTGCATCTCCACTATATAAACAAAACCTGCTTGGAGCTTACACAGTATACAATACAAAAATGGTTTAATAATCCTGTGATATGGGCCGAACAACAGTAACAAACTAACCACCTAAAAAATGAAAGACTGAAACCTTTAAATCTCACTCAAAGCATTGTGTGCCATTTTGTTATTTTATTCTCCAAGTAATGTTTTGCTAGTGTAGAGTGGAGTTGTTCTAAGTATAATTTTAAATGTGTATGACTGTGCTTAGGCTCACTGGCTCTGAGACAAGTGGGACGCAAATTTATATGGCGCTTAATCTCTACCCACGCTTCTTTTTCCCCGTGGTATATAAATTTCTACCAACATGTCAAAGCAGTTGCTAGAGAAAATGACTCTTTGGTGTGATGTCCCCTGCCAAACTCTAATGCCTTATATTGTTGCTGTCCATAGAAAACCACTCATCTTCAAAGTCCACAGGATTAAATTAACCAACATTGGTGATAATAAAGAGAAAACTCTTTGTGGATGATTTTAAAAAGTTCTCGTTGTTCACAGGAACACACTGGATTTGTAAATCATCTGGTCAAAAAGCAGACTCTCAGTTAGAGATTGAAGGTCAGTGATAAAGTGGGTCGCTTTTGGGGATATGCCAATACACAATCCTTCAGGACTGGACTTAAACTGACCTTCAATACCTGATCATGAGTCCATCATTTATTAACTGTAGCCACTGAGTTTTGTCCTTGACAATTTGTCGAACTGACAGGAGCTCAGGGGCAGCACCGGTGCATCATAAACAATTGCTGTTCATTTGTTCTGACAACCTTAATGATTTTATTTTCCCACAAAGCTGAATGACTCAGAGGCTTGGCTTTAATGGTGCAGAAGTGATTTGTGGTCTTGTGTGTCTGTCTCTTCCCAGTGTTTCTCTGTTTGTTGCTTTAATGAGGCTAACTCACACTAAAGTAAACACATTTTTATTGTTCTTTAACCGTTGCTCTGCTCTGACAGCTGCAGATACACTTCACTTGGACTTTGATTTGCAAATATTCGAATGTGAATGTGAGAGAGAGCAAACTGGAGAGGGCTTATTTCAATGTAGATTATTTCTCTTTAGCAGTTCTCCATGCAGGCAATAATCACTGCCATTAAAGAACATCTTCTGGGAAGAAATCATATTCAACACCTTAGCCTATAGTGCCAGTCGTTATCACTCTAATCCCAGATGAACAGATGACAGAGTAACTCTTGACTGTAGCTCTGCTACTTAGCTCAAATCTACACATTGTCATTTTTTAACTTCCACTTGAATTAAATAGGCTGCAAGCCCCACTTAGACAAAATTACTGATAGATGTTTGAACTTAGGGCTGGAGGGTTAAATGCATTTTTCACTGCAAAGTTAAGACATCTATATATTTACGCATAAGCTTGTGTTTGTGCACTTACTGGGGTTAACCACAGAAATCTAACAGAAGGACTTAGTCTCGCAGAGTGGAGCGCTGCATTACCTGACCTGCATGTAAAACAGGCTGCACTCGCTCCACCCCTCCTCCACCTCTGTCTCTTTCTCATGTCGTCATCCTCTCTGCACCCCCGCCCCCCTCAAATCAACCCTTCTTACTCTTTCTCCCTCGATCCTCCTCCAGTCCGGTGTTGTGTCTAAACATCACAGCAGCTTCTCAGTCTCTCTCTCTTAAAAACGCACACATTAATCAGCAAATTACTGCTCAAACAGAGACACAAAGGACGCTGTGAACAGCTTATACATCAGCCCCCGTGTAGCTTGCTTTGTGAGCATATGCACGCCGTCTATACAACCACAACAAGCACAACAGGTATGCACTCTAATCCCAGCGAGCACATGCCCTCCCAGAAACACACAAACACACAAACTCTCTGCGGCAGCCTCCAGTTTCCAGTCTCATCTCACCTGCAGTGCACCTGTGCCTGTCCACCACTCCAGTCATCCCAGGCTGTTCGTCAGGTACAGTGAATCCTCATCGTGCTTTCGCCTGTCTCTCCCTCCCTGAGCTTCTCTTACCCACCTCCCTCTCTTTCACTCAATCTCCCTCTCTCGCTGTCTCGCTCTACAGTTGCACATGCGGCGGAAACTCTTTATTTAATTCATTACAACACCAGCCGATTAACTCCTTCGCAGATGGGTGGCTGGGTCCTGCTGGTGCTGGCTAATTGAGCAGTGGGCTGCTTCACAGGCTGCTGCGCTCCTCTCCAGCTCCTCCTCCCACCCTCCCTCCTTCCTTGCTGTCCATGCTCTGCAAAAACCACAAGATGACAAGAAATCCTGGGCTCTGCTGCTTCCTTGCCTGAGTGAACATGCCCTGTCACCTATGGATCTGTCCACTCCACAGGCTGACACTTAATTTGAGAAAAACACCTACCTTGAGCTTATTATTCCCCTGTCTCTTCTGGATTCATTGCACAATTCATCCCTCTCTACACAACCTGACCTTTGCAATGCGATATCCCCACCTACCATACATGGGAGAGGTTACCAAGGCAACTACGGACTCCACCTGCCGTTCAACCACCCTCCCGCTCGCTCGCTCACTCCGTCACTCTCTTTGATTCTTTCCCTTCGCCCCTGATGTGCTTTTCTTGTCACATCATTACACTAAATCTACCCGGTTTTAACACAGCAGCTGCACTGGAACACAGAGAGCATGTTTCTGCGTAGTGTGTGTGAGACAGAGAGCCATGAAACTGGTCAAAGCATGAAGCACATTTAGAAAGGGGAAAACAAAAAGCGAGGAGAGCAGAGGAGAAAGATTATTTCGATGTGTCCGCACCTTAGCAGAACCCCTGCTCTGGTCTGAACCCCTCTTCTGAAGGCGGCACCATGCTGAGTAGCATCCTGTTGCAGCACCTCCGGCTCGGTTCTTTGATCTTTGTATTTTTTTAATCAGGGTTTCAACATTTTGTGCTAATTTGAGAGGACATCTCTCATCTTTAACTCTATGTAAAGTTTTGCTACTTCTTCAAGAAGTAAAACAAAACAAAGCATTTTATAATGACACCTGTTACACCTACAAAACTACCTGACGCACCTCTTTCACGTCTTTTCTATCTAGGTCGGTGTCAAACTGCGTGCTCGTTTCACTGTTGATATCACCAGCAAGATGCTTGTTTTTTTTACCATTTAATAATCCATTTAACTCCACCTAAGTAATGGGGCATTCTGTGTGTACAGACAGCATGGTTTTTTTTTTGTTTTGTTTTTTGGTGATGTCACCCACTGAGAAAACAGTAGTATGTCCTGAATTAAAAGCAGCACCTGCCAAAAAAGCACCATAAATGGAGTAAAACCCTGCAAGCTGGTTCAAGGCAAGCAACTTGAGCTGCGCTACGTCATACAAACGTAACATGACTCACGTCCTGCTGTCGTATATCAATAACACTGTCCCCATTTGATGGTGTATTTATACTTTTCTCTCCCTATAACAAATCAGTGCTGCTGGAGCCCTGCACCCACCTGTTGGCTCCCCTATCACTCCCAAATTTCTGCGCGTGTGATATTTGTGGGGGAAGAGATGTTCTCTGGGCTAAGATACCAAATTCTAGCTCTGCTGCTGTAATAAATTAGTCATTTCAAGCTTGAGTTGTCTTTTGGAAGTATCTCTGGAAATGGCAACAAAGTGAAAAATAGAAACAGTCGCAAGTACATTAACTAATAAATTAATATTAATTACTTGTTCTCTTGCAGATCGCTCTGATGTACCCCTCATGCTGGCGTGGGAGGGTGAGGGCGACGGTGGGTTGTGGTGAGGGCTGTGGTGTGGATGCTGAAGCTGCTGCTGCTGCTGCTGCTGCTGTTGTTGGTACTTGCTCTTCAGGTGATCCATGAAGGCGTCCCTCTTGCGTTCCATGTCAGCTTTGTGCAGGTTGGTCAGGGCCTCCAGGCTCTGCGCCGCACTGACTGTGTGCCGGTGCTCAGACGTATGCACCAGACCAACATTGGAGAAGCGCCGAGCATTGTTCCCCAGCGTCCGGTATTCCCGTGGATATTCCAGGTCATCTCTTGAGATCATGTGACCGCCAACACGCTCGGGATCTAAGAGACGAGGAAAGGGAGGACAAAGGAAAGGGAGAAAGGGAGGAAAGAAGGGTGGGAAGTATGCAGGAGAGAGGTGAATCATCACCCACACAAGCATGCAGAAAGATTTTAAGGTGGAGACGTACATACACACAGCAGGCACACATAGGTGGAAACAAATGAAGCAGAGAAGGAGAGTGGAAATATAAGGTACAAGAGAGAGCAAGAGAGAAAGAGAGAGAGAAATGGGATGGGATGTTAGACTATTTGCCACCAGGACAGAGCAGTTCCTTGCAGAATTATTGATTTCAAATGCTGAGGGAGGAAAATTAGAAAAGTAAAATGCTTCTGCGGTACATCAAAGGAAGAAGCTCAAACTGAATTTGTTTTGCTGGATATTCCATTGTGATATGCCTGCTTGTCATCTTAAGTGGCTTTCATTGTTTTCTTGGAGAAACAGTGAAAAACAAACTACTGAAAATTGAGGTGATTGAAAGTCACATGGGAACATGAAGAGAACAGCATTTTCATTTCTCTCACTGTTCTTGTCCTTCCTCACCAACTCCTGTCGATCTGTGTGAGCATGCCCTCCATCCCATAACCCCGTGAGACATTTTCTCTACATATTCTTACTGTCTCTGCTGAAAGGTACTGATCCGGCTGTCCATTTTTAAGGAGGTGCTTCAAACTGACAGCCCTTGGCCTTTTGTCAGCTCTCTAACTGACAGACAACACAGCCCAAGGTGGAAGGAAAGAAAAGGACAGAAAAGGAGACAGTTGGAAGAAGACAGTGCGATTACACACATACACACACACACACACACACACACACACACACACACACACACACACACACACACACACACACACACACACACACACACACACAAATAATTGTGTGACTTGAATCATGAATGAATGATGGTGCGATAAAGAGCAGAGAACCTTTCAACCAGTAAGTTACCTTGCTTAGGAAAACAGGCCCCAGCGTTGGCTAGAAGAGAAACATGCCAAAGGTTAATATATGTGTTTGTGCACAGATGTGCAACCAAACACACCAGAACACATGACCATCAGAAAAGGGCTATCAAGAAATGATAGCACTTCGTCTGAATTACGATAAGTTAATGCATTATATATGCATTGTGATGTATTCATAAGGGTTCACATATGGTGAAATGGCTTTCTATGAATGCTAATAGTGTCTGACGGTAACTTGCAGAATGGTGAATGACTACAATCATGAATTTTACACAGAAATAATGTTTCCTAAAACTCCAACACATTTAACTCTAACAAAATATTAAACGTCAGCAGGTAGACAAGCATTTTTCTTTTCAACTCGATAATAAAAACTAATATTATTTAAAGTAAAAGCATGAAAAGTGCTGAGGCTTAATAGGGCTGAATGAAGTGCACCATATGTACATTAAATTCACATCAGCAACATTAGCACGAGCTGAACAAGTGAGCAGCGGAGGGAGGCTCCTCGGGGCAGAAGCAACAAATGGACTGTTAATGAACGCACAAGTGACGAGAAAGCCGGCCAGATGGAGGCTCCGACGCTCTCTGGTGGAGAAACCTTAACACAGAAGGAGTCTGTTAAGAGCCGAAGGTCTGTGATCACTCCATGGCAGCTGCAATCAAACCGTGCACTCATTGTGAACCCATTTCTCACTCTCTTCGTTCGCCGAAAGATTCTGCACTTAAATGTGAACTGCTGTCTCAACACCCCGCCCTACCACCCCGCACGTTATGAAGTGCTGATAAACTGAACAGGCAAAAGGCAAAATGGACTGACCTCCGAGCTAATAGCATTAGCATTGAGCTCTCCACTGCACACCAAGGCTGACGGCCATACTCATTTGGCCCCCTCTCAGTTTCCCAGATCTCTGGTTTACACCTCATTAGGCTGGAGCTTATTGTGCATCAGCTAACAAGGACCTGACTCAAGGGCCCCATTACAATGGCTGGCAAAGCTGTGCCTATGTAGTATGGCTTATTATGCAACTGAGTAGCAGCGTTGACAGTGAAAAGCTGAGTACACTAGGCTGCCTATAGACAGGCATAAAACTAAGAAGAGAACGAAACATCAGCAAACATTTATAGTACAGCCAAGAGTTTTATAGAGTCCTATAGACTGACTGTGAAACTTTTCACAGTGAATACCCCCTCAAAAAACATTTGGCTCTTCGAGTGCCATCATTACAGCCAGTATTAAAATACAGTAGATATATAGTATATCTACTATAATTAGATATATAGTAATAGTATTTTTACTTGAAGTTAAGACAACACATGGGAAAACGTTTTAAGGGTAACGAGGGCTAAATCTACAGCAAAATACAAGCACTGGTGGCAAGCCCTTATTAACTGTTAGCTAAATAATTCAAACCTCTTAACAACAATAATGCATCAGTGCTGGTTAATGCCTGGAAAAAACATTTAGGACATTATCACTACACGGTTGTTCTCTAGAATGATGGCGTAAGCAACTAAACTGGCCTGTATATGATTTTCTTTCTTTCTCCTGGAAATTAAGTTTAAAAAGTGGGGATAATTTTATGATACTCCTTTGCTAGGCATGTTTTCACGTCTGATTATCAAGAATCTGTCAACTACAGAGGAGTTTCCTTAGGCTTATGTATCTCAGGGAAACAAGATGAGTGTAGAAATGTTTCCTATCTTCAAAATGAGTTCAACAGATGTCAGATAATTGGAAATTCTTTAATATCAGGTCTGTATTCAGACCAATATGCTATGTGGCTGTGCATATGTTTTAGTAAGATTTTATGTCATAGCAGAAGTCAAATGGCTTGCAAACGTCAGCCAAAATGAATAACTCAGTATTTCTTTGTAACACTCGTTTCAAATCCAACCCAAAAACTTTCCAAACTGCAGTTTGTGGATATTCTTTGCAAAGCTGTACACAAAGCCCTCCATCTTAAAAACAGCGGGAGTAAAAGTTGTGTGGGCAGGAGCGTAAGAATAGAAAATGGAAACAGGTTATTCATCTTTACTTTCGTCATTCTCAGCCAATATATTTCCACATAAGCTGGCAGACAATAACCCTGACAGCCAAAACAATCTGTAAAAGCCCACGCAATGGCAGCATCATTTAAACACACATAAAAAGACGGGTTGGGGGAGGATTTCTAGTGTACACTATATAACAAGAAAGCACTTTCTGTCACAAAGTCTGGGTCTGCAGCGCACCAAATTGCAACTACAAAGCGCCTCCGGGAAAAGTTGCAGGATGTTGGTCAGCTAAAAAACAGAGGACTTGAATGACAACAGGAGCCTGCAATGAGAACTGATAAGATCTGTGAGCCCAATGAGGCCTGAGCTGCATTACCAAGATAGAGGCCACAGTCAAGTGCATTAACCTGTCTAAATAAAAAGAGCCTGCTGCGGCAAGCTCAGAGAGATAACACAAGACAAACAGAGGAGAAGAAATTACAATCCTGGAAAAATAGATACTATAATACAGTCCAAAAAATCCCAACAAAAAACAACTAACAACAAATGCAGCCTGATTGCACAGTCCAACTCCAGTGATGTTTCTCCCGGTTTATGCAAAATGCATGAAGTCTGAAACCATCTTCCATCAGTGAAGATTTTTCTACAAATTACAGATTATGCATAAAAAGAAAGTTGCTTAAAAAACAGGGCTCATACTAGTCATTTCCCCCCCATAATTACCTCATCCTCCTTAACGTTTCTCATCTATCTTTAAATGTAGGCAATTTCAGTTTCTGATGAGGTATTTGCCAAACCACCCACAAAAACTATTAAGAGACATACATGCATAATATTAATCTCTATCACTACAACCAAATTCTGGACTGTATACGAAAACGTGTTCTTACAGCCACCCACTGAGCTGGAGTTTCAGCTCAGGAAGAGAACTTGCTACTCATCATATGCAAAGACATATGGTATGGAGAATCAGGAGAAGGGGTTTGGATTCGCTTTTTGCTGGATTTGGAAGAGGCAGCCTGTGCAGCTTTATATTTTCGGGATGTTAAACATGTGGGTCAGAGAGAGCAGGGGGTGTATGAGAAGTTTTAAGTCCCACAGCATGATAAGAGAGCTGCAAGGTGCAAATAATCAGAGCTCTGGATTCCTTAATAGCTAAATCTAATTTCACAGGCACTTCAAAACACTTGAGTCTGCACATATTGTGCCATATGCAGGTGCAATTTAAGGCTTCTGAATAAGCATTGTTTGAGAGGATACAAATATGAATAAACATTCTTTTGACATAAAAAAAAACCATGATGCTTGCAGTTAAACAGTATTTTGGAGATGCAGTTATTGATAAATGTGGAGCATTTCTCCTTTAATCAATAATCATTTGGTCTGCACAATGTCAGAAAAAAATGAATATTTCTGTTATCATTTCCAACAGTTAAAGGTGATATCTTTAGTTTTCGAAAGTACTCTGGTGAAACACTAAAGAAGCTAAAATGCTATCATCTAGCTAAACAAGTTAATCAGTAACTAACTGAGGGATTGCTTGTCTACTTATTTAGGTGGCAGTAAGAAACAGGAGGAAAGAAAGCTATTTTTCCTATCTGTGAAATGTGAAATAGTTAAAGTATGAAGTATTTTCTAAGTTACTTTGTGTCTGAAAACTCTGGCACATGCTTTTTTCTAGTGTTTTTCAATAGTCTCGACTGTGCATTATCAGACAGCAAGAAGCAGAAGTGGCAAGAGGGAATAAATTAACGAGTAAGTGTAGCAGTAGCTAAGAAAAACTCAATCGTCTCTTCTAATTGGCCCTCTGGCCCTGTTGTTGCTATCAAAAATATTTTTTATAAGTGAAACTTCTTTTGATTTTTGAAGTAAGTATTTATTTTTATAACTCAATGTCCTCCCTATGCAGACGGTTGGGAAAACAAGGCGAGCACTTCCCTGTAAAGGCAATCTAATTTACTGCTACCAAGGCAAAGCTCTTTGCGGAATGCCGGCTGCGGCAGGACAGACTAGTTGATTATTAAACCTGTGAAAAAGTGGGGAAGATGTAAAATTAAGCAGAAGTAGGTAAAAAACTGCAAATTGCAAATCCGGCTCGTCTGTTGAGGCTAAAGGCAAAAGGAAATTTGCAAAGCCTAAAGCTGTTAGCAATTTTAACTCGGTGCACTCCAGTGGGAACACTTAAAACAAACAACCAGAAGGAAAGAAGGGCATGTCAGGATTAACTATAACCTCATGAAAACCCAACAATCAGGACATTATAAACCCTGCAGGTCACAACTCAAGAAAGAGGCTATATCTCCATAATGAATAAGCCGTAAAAAGAGTACTGTGAGCTGCATTATCAAAGATAGAACAAGGGTGGTTAAAAGTCAGGTAAGGTTAAGATGAGGTAAAATGCAGTCGCTACTGATTTTCCAACTGCAACAAGTGACTTGTGTCACAGTGATTGCAAGCTGTCACACATCTTGAAATCTACCGTAGCTGATATGAAGGCAACCATTTGAGTTTCATTGAATACAGCGCCAAAAAATGACTATGAACTTGTAAAAATAACCCCCCCCTTCTCTCTTCTCTTGCTCTCTCACTGTTTGCGTCTGCTATACACTTAGAGCGATCAGGCTCCGGGTTAAAACACACACACACACATATAACCCAGCAGGCATGTGCTATTCAGTTTTTTCTCTCCATTAAGGTAATCTCTAAAAGCTCAGAGGCACTGCTGTGCCAGGAGAGGAGAGTTAAAAGGGGTGAAAGTGACGGCTGGGCAGAGAGAGCAAGCCATCAGGAGAAGGTCAGCCTGCCTGTCTGAGCTGCTGGATGGAATAACAGGCCAAGGCAATCATAAGGCTCCAGACAGCCTCACATATAACTGACAGAGACAACTGTAATCTGTTGCGCCACACAAAGCGATGGGGGGGACGCCTACTTGATCATTAAAACATGTACAATACAAAGCAACACGCCCATCTTTTCACCTTTTGCCCTCCACTGTCTATCTATTATCTGTGCCTCTCTCCCACCCACAAACCCAGCAGCCTCTAACTTTGTTTCTGTGTCAAACTTGGGAATACTACAGAGGCAGCCAAGTTAAAATTGCAGCAGTAATGTGGATCCAGCAAAACACCTGTTAATACACAAAGGCACACAATCGAGCAATTAGAGCACGCTACGGCTCCTCTGAAACATCTCCGGGGCCGTCTGTGGCTGCAAACGACAAATGTGTGTGTACTCAACTGGAGGATGAATGCGAGAGATGGAATATAAGTGTGACAAAGACATTCTGGAAGGGGAGGAGAGACCTGGGGAGAAACAGGTGGTGGTAGCTAGCGTATTGCATCTCTTTGTTTCACTTATCGTTCTGGTAAAAGCTGGCTGTCTTTTTTTTTTCTTTCAAAAATAACAGCAGTCCAGCAGCAGGTGAGAAAGCCTCTTAATTACAGCCTGTTGTCGAACCCGGTCAGGCAGCATGGTATTGCCACTGGGTGTGAGGAAGACACTCCAAACACACTACATTACATCAGTGCTGCTACATTTACCTCACTGGGGAGCTCTACAATAGGTTGCCAGATGGAGACAGGCAGGCGTGTTAGAGTTAAGAGAGAGCTGATGAAAAATACGTTTGGCGAGAGATACTTCAAAGAGCTGCAACCTAACCTCGAATCTCAACAGTGTTTTAGCTCATTTACAACAGCCAAACAACAATTTTAAGTAAATCCACCACACAGTATGTCTGGTTGCAGTTACAAAGTTTGATTTAAAGTGTGTACATCACCAAAACGATCCTTAAACTTATCCTTATAGGCCATAAAGAGACACTTTGGGAAAAGATTTTCTACTTCTTATCAAACCAGAGTGCGATTAGAAAATTACATATTTTAATTCCAGTGAATCAAATCTGTAAATTAAGGAGTAAATAGCAACCCTATACCAATGAGTCCAGTCAACACGGACTGTGATTGAACTTGTTATAAAAATCCCCCGGCTGCACTGCTGCCAAATGAAGCAAATGAAATCCTACAACCATTTTAGTCACAGCAGTATGAGGCCGCCTCTTCACTGAATGTGCCACGCTCAGTAACCTTCGAAGGGTCCAAACCACCGGAGAGGAGATAGAGATACATATAAAAACTAACAGTGAAATGAAATTGATAATATTATGGTGACAACTGATAGTCTGGGTTTAGAGACACATTACATCTCGAGTAGAACGCTAGAAAAAAACAACAATAAAAAAACCCAAAGAGGACATTGTACACTCTCAGTATGAATGACAGAGATGCCCGAGTCATCATAACATCTTAAACAAGCTGCTGCTGACAATACAACCTCTGGCAGGGCAATGTAATGAGATTGGCCCGTTGCCACATATACAGTGTATAAACACTGGGCACAATCAGCTGCACACACATAGCAGAGCTTGGCACAAACTGGTAGATGGTGTAGAAATCTGCAGACCACCTTTTAAAGTATCTGCATGGGTCCATCCTGTAAATGATGATGCATTATTATAACTAATAAGATTCCTCATTGATCGCTGTTGCAAATGTGTCTTCCTGACTGATCCTGCCCACATGGAGATCAGAGTACAGTTTCAGTAACAGAGGAGTAAATGGTTCAGGTAAGTTTCTTCAGACATCAGGAATGTGGACTCCAGTTGAAACGCTAAAATCCAGGTCTATTTTCTTTTCTACTGATTTAAGGAGGAGTGTTAATGTATAACCACAATGACCTGACTCTACTGTATGCAGAGAGCAAACAACAGGAATTGTGTGGACCACATCTGGTTTGGTAGAAAAGGTCCTGTATACACTTTTCTCTCGCTTACTACACTCTCTAAGTGGCACCTGAACAGTTAAATACCAAATGGAGTTTTTGCCTTGTCCCTCTAAAATAGCATGATGCAATACACTGCTGAGCCTTTGAGTCAAGTAATGAAAGGAGCAACAAAACAAAGCATAAAAAAACAGCATCGCCTGTGGCCTTATCCAACTGTTTTTTCTTGTTTTCATTAGACGAATGCAGCACACTGAACTTTGAAACAATGGACGTCACTGCATGCGGAATACTGAAGGATTTAAAACAATCAGTTATTTTCCACGGCTGCATTTTCCTTTTCTTAAATTCATAACTGGGTGCCAATTTAGTTTACCGACTAGTAGCAGGTGACCCAAATGCTAAAAGGCTATAATGCAGTTGCCTGGGTGTGAATCGGCCTCAAAGACAGTCACTGCAAGTCTTCCCCTGGTCTTTCTCACATTCTTCTCTTTGCTGTTCTATCACAATAAAAGCCAAAATGTCTCAACTTTAAGAAACCAGGTTCTAGGTTTGAACCCACTGGTCCCCTCAGGCCTTTTTCTGGGGATTTGGCGTGTTTTCTTATTGCATGCACTGATTCAAGTGGAGTCCAAAGAAAGGTCCTCAAATTAGATCCGCTCCGTGTGCCTAAATTGGCTTCAGGTGCAGCAGCGAGCATGAAATGTTGTCTGTTTCTTTATATTAGCCCTGTGATGGACTGGTAATCTTTCACCCTATGGCATCTGGGATAGGCTCCACTCCTCCTGCGACCCTGAACTGGATAAGCAGCTAAGAACATGGAAGGAAATAAAGATGGAAATGAAAAACCTCGAGATATAGTGGCATAATAAATCACGCCTTGAAAAAAGTAAAACTGAACACCAAACCACCAAACAAAAACATAAAGGATGGAGCTTTATACAAGTTAATGTGATTGTAGAGAAACAAACTATTTCGGGAGAGAGAAAGGGGACAGAGGCAAAATCCAAAGTTTTCCTGAGGGTTTCAACATGACTGTTTATCTTGCAAACAGGCCAACTCTGGCAAAGGCAAATGGATGACAACACTCATCCAATCAGGATCTGCCAGCTGTCCTCTTATCTTGCTCTCATATCAATAAATAAATCTCTCTAAGAACACACATGAACCGCTTGAAAAAAAGAGGTGCTCCCACTAAAAGCATTCAAGCTGCTGCATTGCACAACCATGTCTGAAGGACAGGGGGAGCCATAGTTAAAAATTAGAAAGCGGGAAGTGAAACGTTGCTAGAGGTCACAGATAACAAAGGAAGCACCATAATGGCTGACAATAACTCTATCTTAAATTGGTTAGGTCTAATGGGTCATTATCTGCCCCACAGGCCCTGTTTTATTAACAGCAGGACACACCTGCACACACACAGTCACATATCCACATATCCAGATGCTTGCTAGAGTTTATAATGCAGCACACCCTAACTATAACATGACTGATGATGTGAAATCTGGTCGAGTAGCTGAGGCAGCAATGAAAATCTGAGGATATAAAAGGAAGATTTAAGAAGCCTTCGCTATCTGTGTTGATAACCTGAATGTTTACATATTCATAAGATGAGCAGGGTTATAATGACAGAGGGGGCAAGACGGGATGAGAGCAGTACTAAGAGAGCTATAAAGCTTTTTACAGCTGTGCTTCTATGTGTTCCTACTTTAGACAATGCGGACTGTAAAAAGCTATTAAAACATACATAAAGACCACTATAATCATGGTATATATAATAATGAAGCAAATAACTGGTGTAATAACTAAGAATGACCACCCAACCCTACTGCTCTACAGAGCTCCTATTTTATATTGCACATCATTTTCCTCTGATCTCAACTTTCATATTCTCCTGGCATCCTGGATGTAAAAATAATGTAATGTCTGAGTGGTAGTTCTGTCAGCTTCTCTCCCTGCTGCCAGCGGCCAAAAAAATCTATTATCCCAGCGTTAAAGGAGAGCGCCACACATATTACTCGTAAAAGTCTTTTCAAATGTTTGTGGGAGTACCACTGAAAAACACAGAGGGGTCTAAACCCTATAACTTAAAAAAATCTGAGGCTGAGAAGCTAGAAAGGCTATGTAAGCTGTTGGTGGTCTAGTTGCACGATAGGTAGCGTTCTGCTGCATCAATTTTGATGTATTTTTCCCCTCCTTCGTGGCAATATAGGAGGGGAATGCTGGATTCACTGGCGTGCACTCTTATGTAAATACACCTTTGTAATCTCTGAGGGCCACCCACAAGCACAATTATAGGAAGTAGTGTTAGAAGCACATACATTTTTAGAAATAGATTCAAGCAGAAGAAGTGAATTTCTTGTTATAGTACAGACTGATGGTTCATTAAGTTTGCTTTGGACAGGTCAGCGTGCTTTCCTGTTTCTTTGCTCCACAGGCTGGCAGCATCAGGCTGATTTCAAAACATCCATCTGCAGGTATGTCAGCAGTCTCGGTAAGACACCCGAGGTGTCAAACTGAATCTCGGTAAAAGTGAGAGATGTGGAATGGCTCTTCAAAGATACCGCAAGAACCAGCTTTCAACTTCTAAAATGCTCCTTTGGGTAAAACCAGCAGGTACACAATGAAAAGAGTTGTGAAATAAAAGACGACTAACATAAAAATGCTTGTACATGATGGAAGTGTTGAGGGTATTCTTTCCTCGGGCGAGAAATCATTCTTCTTCTCTGCAGTGATCAGACAGGATGAATAATATTAAATTAAATAAATTACCAGATTGTTGAAAGCTCTTAAAAGGTAACAAAGAAAATGCATGCTGAGGTGACAAAGACAAAGGAATTTACCCATGATATTGTTTGAATAGAGCTAATATACCTTCTCCAGTAACAATGAGTGTGATCTTTTAATGACTTACAGTTGACTAGAATAGAATAGAATAGAATAGCCTTTATTGTCATTGTACAGAGTACAACGAAATTGGAGTGCCACTCCCTTGGTGCAAGTTTCAATAATAAATATAAATGTAAAATATAAAAAGTACAAAAAAAACAATCGTAAGTACTCAAACAATAGTATGTACAATATATACAGGATAGCAGCATTAATATAATGACAGTATGAATAGCAGCATAATATAATGACAGTGACGGTATGGAATAGGTTCAATTGTTTTTGTGCTTATTTACTACGGTGATAGCTCTGGGAAAGAAGCTATCCCTGAATCTGTTTGTCCTGGTTTTATGTGACCTGTACCGTCGGCCTGACGGTAATAGTTCAAACAGTTGGTTGCTGGGGTGAGAGTGGTCCTTGATGATATTGCCAGCTCTGCTGAGGTACCGAGAGTTTGCAGTGACCTCCAGGCTGGGCAGAGAGCAGCCAGTGATCTTCTGGGCTGTGTTGATGACCCTCTGCAGTACTTTCCTGTCTGCAGCTGAGCACCCTGCATACCATGTTGTTATGCCGTACGTTAGGATGCTCTCTATGGTGGCTCTGTAAAATGTCACCAGCAGCCTCTCCTCCAGGTTGTTCCTCCTGAGCACTCTCAGAAAGTGGAGACGCTGCTGGGCCTTTTTAACCACCGCTGTAGTATTTGCAGTCCAGGAGAGGTCATCAGATATCTGCACGCCCAGAAACCTCATGGAGTGTACCCTCTCCACACAGCTACAACCCTTATTAATTTATTTACACTGAATAAACGCTAACAAATGACGCATTCCACTGCTAAAGAAACACAGCACTGCATAGGCAAGCAGGGTAACTGCAAGCACTTACTACTGTTTCTTCTTGTTATTGTATCTAATTAAACAGTCGGCCCCAAAATAACATCATTAATAAGATTATGCCTATTCTAATATAAATTTACTGGAATGAAAGCCAAAACCTAATTTGCAAAGCTGAGGCTGTGTGTCTAAGTTTTCCAAATGATCATGTAATGATGTGTAATTTACACTAAATCTTGTCACCACAGCTCTGGTAAGGTTACTTATTTTTATAGGGCAGGATTACTGAGCCGGTTCTGACATGTAGTTGCCGTCACCCCTCCCAACAGACCTGCTGCCAAGCCTCTTGTAGTATTAGCATTTTCATTCCAGACAGAGCCAACAGGCTAACCTAACGAGCAATCTCCCACAGGAACACATCTGTTGTCAGATTAGTTAGGCTCTGACCATGGGTCATCAATCAAAGTGGTGGATTACATTATGTACTGGAATTCATTCATTACTTACATCAGCTGATTAAATGGCATGAAGAGATGTAGAAAGAGCAATAGAGAGATGCCCGAAAATTGAGGGGGGGGGGAAGTTAAAGCATTCAGCTCCACAAATCAAACAGGATTAAATGTGAGTACAGTGAAACTGAGAAAAATGTGAATTGGCACCGAAACAAATGCATGCCTTGCTGCCTTTCAATCGGCAACATTATCATTTGTAAATGTCAATGTGCTCAACTTGATAACAAATCTATTTGCTATTCTTCATTTTTCTCAAACGGCACACATGAAAACATAGGGTACTTTCTGATACAGTGGCGTTTTTTAATGCAGATTTGCTCAAATAAGTCCTTTGTCTTAAATTTGGTTGTAAAAATATTAATATTTTGTTATTGCCTAATAAATAACAGTGTATAACAGGTTTTGTTATTTCTTGTTTATTTAAGACAGGTGGTCTAATGAAATTGTTAGGCACTCTTATGGGAACAAGAAGCTGTAGGGCATCGTGTTGGCACCATGTGAAGCCAAAAGGATCAATGATGAGGCCCTAACAGCCTAAGGATAAGCTAGACCTTTACCACAGTCATCTTTGTCTCTGCTAAAGTGTTTTCTGGCTCCTAGATAGAAGCTACAATTAGCTTTTCATGTCTTCTACCTGGAGGGGCAGGCATGCAGTCACAGTCACAGAATTGCTGATTTCCTTCAAATTGTGACAATAAACAGAAGCAATTTTCCTCTTTGATGGGAATTATCCTGACAGTTTAATTGGAATGCCGCTGCCAGAATTTTTTTTAATTGGAGGAACAAAACACACACAAAACTTACCTACAAGAAACTGGAAAAGAAATATAAAGGATCAATCAAAACAACCAGTACTTAGCCGCTATGAGTTTGACAGCGACTGTCACTGCAGATCGGTTACCTTGGCAACAGGTCAGCTGTTCTGCAAAGCCGTCAGCAGTTAGCTAACCCCCAAACACACGCGCGCACACACACACATTTGTCCAACAAGCATATGGTTAAAGGTTGCACAAGCATTATGGTGTGAGACGTAGCTAGCGACAGATGTGGCACAAGCAGGGTAGCGGAGATTACAAGTTGCTGAGACAACATGGCACATGAATCTGTGTTATGATACGGATCATCATGTGTCACAGTACAAACTGCTCTCTGTCAACTGGATCAGAGAGAAGACAAATAGAAAATCAGAAGATAGGAGGTAGGAGGTGGGTTTTGCTCCAGATGTCTGGTAGGAAACGGCTTTTAAAGGGCTAAGTTAAAGAAAAAGAAAAAAATTAAACACGCCTCTTTCATCTTCAAATCACATTTTCAAGTCGTCTGCTTTTGTGTTAACAAAACCCCTCATCTATTAGGACAGTCAGATCAGAAAACGCGCATGCTGAAAAAGTGTCACAAACACAAAGACGCCATGTTCATTTGAAGTCAAGCGAAAACTGTGACACAGATCAGAAAGGAATTCCCATATCTAGGATTTCAGCTTATTTAGCGGGGCTTTGTCATGACTGCTGTGATCCCAGTAGTAGAGGGGGGAGATGAACGGCACACAGCAGTCCCTAGTGGGGTGTCAGAGTAATTGCTTATTTTTAACCAGTCCCCAGAGGGCATCACAATGTGGGTAGCGGAGAAGCTCGACTAAACACTCCAAAACAGCAGCTCCACCTGCTCCTCCATATCTCCGTTGTCTGTCTCTTTGTCTTCATCACAAAGGTCAAAACAACAAATTCAACCTGGCAGGCTGAACTTTACCATTTACTTCAGTATGTGTCCCTCGGTAGTGTCAAAAGCCAAGCACAGAAAATATAAAGTATATTAGAGACACTGTCACAGTATAACTGGGAATTATGGTCAATAAAATGTTTGCCATTTTGTGTTTATGGCAGGATTTGTCGATGTAATGAAATGACTTCACTGTACAGTGTACGTGAAGGAGAAACTAAAACTCAAAGATCCCCAGGCGTACATTTATTTTTAAGTTCACTACTTAAAAAAACAGTTTCCCCATCACTGTGCAAGCTTTTACACAGGTGAGGATAAAATCAATTTTTAAATGTTACTGTTCTTTATATTATATGGTATGATCATACCGTCTGTCAGTACTGATGATGCTTCTGTTTAGGGAATTATAAAAACTTTAAAAAGCATGGTTTTAGTGAATTTTATCTTTATTTTTTTTGCTGTACATTAGAGACTATTTTCCAGAATTTCTTTTTCTTTTCATGAGGAAAAAAAGGCATGACCTGATTTCAAGTGTTTTTTGCTCCAATAATCCACAGAGAAGCAGAGCAGCTTGCTTAGAGGGCATCTGAAAGACATTTCATCTAGTAAATAAGTGGATCCTCTGTAGCTGGTATTGCTTCTGTTCAATGTAACTTACAGTATTATGCTTTAATAGTGGGATGCTGCATTCTCTAGATAATGCACCATTATTTCATGTCGCTGTGCTTTCCGATCGCTTTTGAAGTACAGCAAGATTGAGTTACCTTGTCTTAACTAAATAAAATTTTGCATCTTTCTCATTCATCTTCTCTTGCGCTTGAACAATTGTCCTTCTAGGCATCACATTAGTGGAGACAAAACTCTGCAACAATCTATGCTACTTGTCTGTTTTCCCTATTCATTTATCATGTGCCCTGTGATCGTCATGCCTCTTAAAGATGTCTCTTTCCTCCTTTATCTCGCGTTTCTACTGCATGTCTCTATGTCTTTCATTTGGGTTGGCG
Source organism: Rhamphochromis longiceps (assembly GCF_057381845.1). Classification (NCBI taxonomy): domain Eukaryota; kingdom Metazoa; phylum Chordata; class Actinopteri; order Cichliformes; family Cichlidae; genus Rhamphochromis; species Rhamphochromis longiceps. The sequence continues at coordinate 29,828,263 of NC_140560.1, read as the reverse complement.
TGCAAAAAGATGAATGGGGTGGGGCAGTTTTACAGATGGATGCGTGGGGTTCTGTTGTGATGTACTGTAGGTGAGCGGGGAAGAGCAGCCAGTTGGCACGAAAGAGGAGGAGGAGATGACGAGTTAGACGTTAACAAGCTGTCGCTGCCAACACAACACAGCGCCCAATGCAACAACAAAAACAACAGAGACAACCCCCCGACAAGCCCGGTGCTATAAACAGCAATCAATATGAATCCAACACCGTTCCACCCACAGAGAAGAGGTACCCACTTTAGGTCAAGCTTGGACCAATTGAAACAAAATTAATGTGCGAAATCAAGCAGAAGCCTCCGGGTATGCAGAGATGCCAAGACCGGCAGTTCCTCAAATGGACACTTGAGGGTGGATCCAAACGAGAGTCAATCCCAACAGACTCTCACGTTAAAATGACCATTAAAAAGCACGTTTATGGTCTGGCACAAAAACCCCCCTGAAGAGTTCTGATTTGAGATCGTTCCTCCCTTCACAACAACTGCAGGTGTGATTCTGTTTCTTTATCTCACTAGTTTAGATTTTATTTTTAGCATTTAAGTGGCATTACCTGACAAATAATATGAATTATTATGTGGTACAGCACATTCAGATGCATGTGCTATGGTTTTGGTTTGAAAATTTTTTAGTGTTTTAATAACTTAGTTAGCATTCAGCAGTCAACTGTGTGTTGTATCCATACGAGTCTAAGAGGAAACATTTAATAAAACATTTTCATAATTAAGCAAATATTTCTTAACTTTTTCAAAGGCTTTTTATGGCTTATAGCTCATATAAATTAGAAGTCACGTGTCTCAGATTATTTGAAAGTTTCCTAAGATCAACCAAGAAATATAATACAGAATAATCCAACTTCTTAAAAGTACATGCATTTATAAACTCAATACTTTGTTGGCGTTCCTTTACCACAAATGGCAGCTTTCAGGTCGTCTGCACTTTTGGTTCAGGTGTTCCTCATCTTCTTCTGATGACAGACCACAGATTCTTTCCTGATTCATGTCAGGTGAGTTAGCTAGCCAAGCAAACACACCAATAACATAGTGAGCAAACTAGTAGTTTTGGCACTGTGGAAAGTTCGAAGATGTAGGCAAATGGAAGCATGAAGCATAGTCCTGGTAGACAGTATATTCCAAACACTGTAGGATTCTGATATCAATATTTGGTGAATATTGGATTTAAAAATCCAACATTCTGATATAGCAGCTGATATTTGTTTCTTTAGGTACACAAAATATTAAACAGATTTCCCTAACATCTGTTAAGCGTAGTATTTACCTATTTACTTAATTAGGCTCTGCCAGATTATACTTGTGTTTCTGGCGTTCCCAAACATCTGTGTTGCCAACAAGGAAATTATGGAGTGCCCTCTGGTGGACAATTTATTTAATATCAGCAATAATAACATGGTTGAAGGGTTTCTCCCATCTGTCTTTTACCCTTTTAAATGTCTGTGGCGGGGCGTGGCCTGCGGTGCCGTGCAGAGGAGGCGGACGCACCTGCACGGCATCCGCAATCACGCCCCGCCGAATTAAATATTGTACTGGGTCCTGTGGTTGGGTTGTTGGTGTTATGTTGAGCTGGAAGCGGGAGAGCTGCAGCTCTGAGTGCGAATGTACAGCAACCGTGTAGGGATTAATAAAAGCAGCAAAATGCCACTGGGTCTGCCGTGGTCGTTTACAGTAGTGATGGGCAGATGAAGCCCCATGAAGCACTGAAGCTTTTCATCCAATTGGTTCACCCCAACGCGAAGCTTCATGAAGCTTCATTTGCTCTAGCAGGACACCTACTGGACGTAAAAATAATAGCTGGCATGAATTTGAAGAGTGTGGCATTTTGCACACAGCCTGTAAATGTCAACAACAAAAGGAGTGTGTAAAACATGTATATTGTAGTGATGGCAGTATACTGTGTATATTTATAGTGGCAGTATGGGAAATGATTATTTGGAAATGCTTAAAATGAAAACGATCATTTACTGTGAGGTGAGGTGTGGTTGGGGTGTGGACAGTAGTTATGCTTTTGTAACGTTGAGGTATGGACAGCTACACACTGAGGCTTTGAGCCTCAGTCCTGCCTGTTCACATTTTATTCTGTAAAAACTAAATTTTCACTGCTTTTATGACCTTTTTAGTGGGGAGAACATAGCTAGGATTTAATGATTTAACAAATCTTTTGAATCCTTTGTCCTCCACAATGCTAAATGGCTGGGAGTCCTCAATCACCATGCTGACCAGGTCTTCATCTATTTGAGATTGTTCTCCTGAGGAAAGACAATAAAGACAAAGCACAAATATAAATATCACACACGTAACTTATAACAGTTGTATAATATTGTTATATCATTTAGTAACATTACTGCATGCTATATTATCATTGCATTTGATGGCTCACCTGGTCTTGCTCCACGATCGGTGTCCCCCTTATTCTCATGCAAAGCTCTGTAGTGCCTAAGCATGGATGAGGTGTTGTTGTTATATCCCAGCTCCCTGGCACATAGCAAACACTTCACCTTGTACAAAAGTCAAGACAGCTCAACATAAATTGTATTGCACCATCAGTATCATGAAAATACATCTTCTGTAGAAATTTACATACCTTGTTGGGAGGAATAAAATCAAAATGTTCCCACACAGGGGAGGACATCCTCCTCTTCTTAGCTGGCTCCATTCTCTCCTGACTTTCTCTCCTCACTCTCATAAACCTCCAAACGGTCTCCAAACTCTCACTAACCGCAACTCTCCATCAAACACCCACATTTTGAATGAAGTCTGAGGGGTTTATATCGCTGTCATAGCTCGCGGCAAAGTTCGAACCACTTCATGAACCAGTCACGTGGTACAGCCGGGCAGCGAGGCTTCGGACGTCATCATTTTCAGCTCCTCCCATAAATGAAGCAAGCCTCGATACGCGCTTCGCGGAAACGCCCCCTCCATTACTCGACACACGCTCCGAAGCCTCGATACAGAACGTCCCATCACTAGTTTACAGTGGTGCCGAAACCCAGGACGGGAGGCACGGCAGATCCAGGAGTGGGCCAGCAGAGGGAGGAGCTGGCGAGAATGGTGGCCGAGCTGGCGGCCACGCAGCAGGAGCAGGCGGCGGTGTGGCGCCGCAGGCAGGAAGAGCTGCAGGACCAGACCGAACGCCACCTGCAGAGGATGGAGAATCTGGCGGCGCTGATCCGGTCCTGCCCGACACCACCGCCACCCCCACCGGCGCTTCCCAAAGGCGCTGGAGTGGAGGAGATCCAGTCCGTGCAGGCGCCCGTGCCGGCCCCCGGGTTGCGACCAACTAGCACGCAGCCTGCCACAGCGCCTGTCCCCACACCTCGCGTGGGAGCCGCTGGGGCTCTGCAGGGCCCGGTGCCCGTTCCTGCGCCCCGGAAGAAGGCGGCGGAGCTGGCAGCGGTGGGGGCGGCACCCGAGGAGCCGCTCCAGCCGGGAGAGACAGCGGCGATGGCGGCGCCCGAGGAGCCGCTCCAGCCGGGAGAGACAGCGGCTATGGCGGCGCCCGAGGAGCCGCTCCAGCCGGGAGAGACAGCGGCTATGGCGGCGCCCGAGGAGCCGCTCCAGCCGGGAGAGACAGCGGCGATGGCGGCGCCCGAGGAGCCGCTCCAGCCGGGAGAGGGAGCGCCGGAGGCGCAGCGAGGGGAGCTGCTCCCACCGGGAGGGGCGGAGAAGCCGCGGGATAAGTCGGTGGTGCCCGTGCTAGGGGAGTCCGCGCCACCGAAGCCCGAGGTTAGCGGGGTGAGCAGAGCGGCCTCACCTCCACCAGAGGCCGGTGCCTGCCGGACATCTGCCCAGCCGCCTGCGAGCTGGGGCGCACGACCGTACCAACAGCGCTGCGTCCACCTGCCACGCGGCCGACCTCCGGACCAGCTTCGCCGACGCTGCTGGGTTCGCAGGCGGCCACCTGAACTCATAACTCCCCGTCGCTTGGCCAGGGCCCGGGGGCGCCGACGGTCCGGGCTGATCCCCTCTCCCGCTCGCGGTGGGGGGGAGTACGTTCGGCCGGATGGTTCCCCGGCCTCAGTCGGGCGATGGGGGTATGTGGCGGGGCGTGGCCTGCGGTGCCGTGCAGAGGAGGCGGACGCACCTGCACGGCATCCGCAATCACGCCCCGCCGAATTAAATATTGTACTGGGTCCTGTGGTTGGGTTGTTGGTGTTATGTTGAGCTGGAAGCGGGAGAGCTGCAGCTCTGAGTGCGAATGTACAGCAACCGTGTAGGGATTAATAAAAGCAGCAAAATGCCACTGGGTCTGCCGTGGTCGTTTACAATGTCATTTATCAGGATTGCAAATGCAGATACTGATAGATAAGCACATAGCCAATATTGGTTATAATGTCTAAAATCAATCGGACATTAGTAGACAGCTGCACTGGCTTTGAGTGGACCAACCAGCACGAACACCAGTAGATGACATGGCACCCCAAATCATCACAGACTGTTGAAAATTCACTCTGGACTTCAAACACCTTGGTTTCTGTGCCTCTCCACTCTTCATCCAGACTCTAGGACCTTGATTTCAAAATGTAATGTAAAATGTACTTTCATCTGAAAAGAGGACTTTGAACAACTGAGCAACAGTCCAGTCCCTTTTCTCCTTAGCACAGTGAAGATGCTTCTGATGTTGTCTCTGATTCAGGAGGGACTTAATACAGAATGCAACAGTTGTAGCACCTTTCCTGAAGACGTCTGCATGCTGGCTCTTGATGCACAGACACCAGCCTCAGTCCACTCCTTGCAAAGGTCTCTCAAGTTCTTAAATCAACATCTGTTGACAAGACTCTCAAGGCTGCAGTAATTTCTGTTGATTATGCACCTTTTCCTACCACACTTTTCATTCTACTAAACTTTCCCTTAATATGCTTCAATACAGCGCTCTGCGAACATCCAGCTTTTTCAGCAATGACCTTCTGTGGCTTACAGTGATTATGGAGCGTGTCAATGGTTGTTATCTGGACAGCTATCAAGTCAGCAGTCTTCTCCATGATTACAGCTTTATGAGCTGAACTAGACTGTGAAATACACACTATTTATACTGTAGAATATTTCATTTGAGTAAATTACTATTGAAAGAACGAGATACTGGATTTCCATTTTTCATGAGTATAAGCCAAAATCATCAAAATCACAAGGCTTTTGCAATTCTTGTGTTAAAGGTCTTAAAGCGGTAAAAATGAACCTCAAAAACCAATAAATGATGTCACTTTCTGAGTTTGAGTTTTCTTTCTTTCTTTCTTTTTTATTGTGGTGAATAGCAATTTTAGTTGATGAAACTTAGAAATAGAGCAGTAAAGTTTACTGTGCCCTTCCAGGCTAACCTCAGTGTCTCAGCTCACTCCCAAATGGCTTACTGCAGCAAGACGAGGATTAGCCAATGTTGCTGCCACCACTTCAAAACACTTTAACTGCAGCAGTCAAAATCAATCAAACCAAAGGAGAGAGAACATCAAATGTGTTCTGTTGCTTTTTGGTTAGTTTGCTTTTTTTGACTTTAGATAGCTTATCGGGATGTACATTTAACATTTAGTTTCCACTAATTTAAATTTACAGGAAACCTTTTGATTCCATATTATACCATGTAAAAGCTCTGAATGCTACAGTGCTCCCTATAGTATACTTTTAGTCACTTATTGTATTATATCATGGGACTAATAGCTGCAGGGCTTGGTACAGGCATGCCAAAAACACCTACTCCCTAAAACTCAAGAGCACCAAGTAACATTTACTCAAGTTAAATGTCAGTTATGATGAGTCCCAAGGCCAATCTGACTGAATGTTTTTCCTTCAATCTTAAGGCCTCATGCTGCCAATCACACCCACAGAGAAGCTGCCTCTCTGGACACACATAAATAGGCAGGGTATCACAGTTTTAAAACTAAAGCAGGCCTCTTTTGGGATCCTAGGTCTTTAAGGGAGAATACAGAAGTATTTAATATTAAAAAAATACATCAAAAATGTCTCTATTTTAGCGATTGTTCCAATCTTTTCTTCCTGCCACCTGCTAGCTGAATGAAGCTTGAATCTGACAATTGTTAAATGTTCTGCCCCACAGCACCAGAGCACTTGGCAGAGCCGCACATGGCTGATCCAGTAAGAACTAGCACTGACTCACAACGAGCTGGGAGACAGAGAAATAGAGATGGAGATTGACAGAGAGACAATGGTTGCTACAGATAGACAGGAAGAGAACCTAAGTATTGAGGTAGATGAAACTTAGAGAGCAAAAAAAGAAAAATGGGAATATAGAGGCCGGCAGTAAGAGGGCAGTGAAGAGAGGAGTAATTGATGGTTTTCAGGTAAGCGTTGAAAAACAGCTGAAAAGTGAAGAAAGAGAGTGGAGAAGTGGGCTGAAATGAGGTGTGCACCGAACAAGACAGAAAAAAAAGAAACAAAAAAAAATCAACCGTTAGAGTCGGGGGCCAGAAAGGCAGTGGGGAAAGAGCAGAGAGCAGAATCCAGGTTGTGAAACGTCCAAATCCATTTGTTACCCAGAGACTCATTAGCATTTTTGAGTGAGTGTCTGGTTATAAATAGGATTGGGAGTGTGTGTTTGACAGGAGGGAGTCTACAATTTGACAAGAAGACATTCATCTCACCAGAGAACTCCCAGAAGATGGACAGAGAGACAAACAGACGGATCTCCCACAACAAAGCACAGTATTTCATCAGTCAGCAACTCACATGAAAAGTCTTTCCTACCCAAGCCATACCCTCATCACCCCATCGTATAGTACAACAGTGAGTACAACACTGAAACGAGTGCAAATAAATGAAAACCGCATTTTTATTTTTTATTTATTGTGAAAGTATTAGCAACACTTTATAGTACAACCCATAACTAGGGGTGTAAATCCCCTGTAATTAAATGGAATTTCAGTAGATTTTATTTGATTATATTGATTATATTACATATTACCACAAATATTTAAAGGTAGAACAACTAGAATATGGCAGCAACAAGTCAGGTTTTTACAGGAAACAAAGAAATTACTAAACAGTACATTAATTTAAGCACTACATAACTAAGTAGTTTTTTTTAAGTAGTGTGCACTTTTATGATAATCAATAATATTTTCCCATCTTACATCGTAACTACGCTGTACTTTTTGGGGGGAGGCCATATTATGAAGTTGACTGAATGAAGTTATGCAATAATTAAAGTTACTCATGCATTAGTTTTTAAGCATTACTTACTTACCAATGACTTACATAGTCTCCTGTAAAAGCCTGACTTGTTACACCCTATTATAGTGTATCTACCATTAAGTACAATTGCATTGTAATTTAAAAGAAAATCACAGGTGATTTATGCACTTGGGCATGGGATATATTATAAAGTGTTACAGACTTCTTGCATTTTACTTTACAAAGTTAGGAAAAAAATCTTTACACCAACCCTAATATTGTATTAAATCTAAGAATCATCCCCATTATCTCCCTTAGAAGGAGGAATACGGCTTAACAGCAGCTGAATTAAGGTATTGATATCATTGGCTCCCTAGTTTCTTCAGACCCATGTTATACCATAGCTGCAAAGACAGAAAAAAGAACTTGGCGTCCCTATATGTGGACATCACATTTTGGGTTGTCGACACCAAAATACTACATTTTGCTCTACAAGGGCCTGATATCCACTTACGAGGACATTATACTGCCACTGTTCTATTGAAATTTTAAACAAATATCCTTATATGTGGATCTCATTTTTCTCAGAAACAAAAATTAGGAAAAAAAAAAAAAAAAAAAAAAAATCTGGTAATTCTTTGTTTTTACATTCATCAGGTGCCAATCAGCCCAAATATCAAAGAGAAATTTAAAATGAATGTTATGGAAGAGTTTGGGTCTTAGGAGGTTAATGTTCAAAAAACACCTGAAATATCTTGCTTCCACCTTACCATCCAGCAAATATCAACTCGGTGAATAACCATCGTTGCTCCTGCAAAATACTGCATTTTGCAATCGATTAGTTGACTTCAGTGAAGTGTATTCACAAATTGGTACATCTAAGTAGAGGCTGTCATCTTCAGTTAGTCCTCATAACTCCTACATGTCAATGAATTAGTGTTTGTATACATCACCTGCATATTTCCTTAGCAAAAATGTGGAAGATAAACACATGAAGAGAGCGTGATTGAAAGATTTAGTGCAGGATTTATTGGTCACTGAATTTAACAAATCAGGGGATTTTACCAACTTGTAATCTGATCCAAAACAGAAAGGCTTCACAGTCTCCTGCTCATATGGTTTTGGCATACACACTAAAAAGACCCTGATTCGTTTGATGCCATAAAGAGCACTTTTGTTTTTGATGTGACAGGTTTTAACTTCAGTTTTTCAAACATAGAGCCTTCCTCCATTCTCTCTTGCTATCCCTGCTTCTTTTTGGCCATATTTTGTCTTTTTCCTCCAACTTGAGACTGTGGAGCTCTTTATGCTTCGCTAGATGCTTTTGAGATATTTCTAGTTCCAGCTTAAAAGCTTGTCAGTCACTCGTGGCATGTTCTCCAACTTCTTTGTCTCTTTCGGCCTCGCTCTGCTCTTATATGCACATCTTCCCTACAGTCAAAAAAATGCAACACTGGCTTTAATTATATGAAGAAAGAAAACTAAGCACTCTCATCTCCATCTGACATCTAGTTATATTCTGCTTTTGACCTGCTGTTGCTCTCACCCTGAAGCCATTTGAAGCATGTGTGTACAAATGTTCCATTTTTTTCTGTCTGTAGATGGCGCCTCTGGCTACAGCACTGCTTTCATGGTCTCCCCCACCCCCCAACACCGAAACCATCTCCTGCCCACAACACAAATAGTTTCAACCTCCAAAAATCTAGTCTTCCTGATTCTCAGCCCAGATCCACCATTGGCATTGCTACACTGTGGCTGGTCAACAGGACATAAAGCTGCGGCAGAGCCCAGGGAATGAATGAAGAAGGCCCAGAGCCATGCTTCAATCATGACCTGGAACCATTAGAAAACAAATTGCTTTCTAAGTCATAAAAAAATAGATTAAAACTGTTTTCACACGTGCAGTGCAATCCTGAATAAGTATAGGATTTATGGAACAGTAGATGGTCAAAAAAAAGACCTTTGTGCCAAGGCCAAAGGTCACTTTGCATATATGCTGACATTCACTGAAGATTTCATCATAAATGTCATCATACTCTCAGAGCTAATAGGATAATAGAAAATTATAAAAAACTTTCTTATTGCAACACTTTCAGTGGTCCAGTGCCACAAACTGTGTTTTCTCAAAAAAGGGTCCCAAGGGTCAATATAACAAGTTAACTTAAGAGACAAAAAGCAATGCTGACATATGACCACATGTCAGCATGTTTTTCACAGCTTTGCAGTAAATTTTGATCGGATGTGATGGAAAGAAATAATCTATTTGATAACTTTTGGGTGTTTTTATTTTTAATGGATATTAAAAATTCATGTCATACGGTCATTTTGTCTCCTAGCTGGAGCCAAGCAATCCACCAGTATCTCAGGTCTGAAAATGGTTAAAAATGTACATCCATCATATTTTTGTGACCACTGGTGGTGGTATAGCATTTAAGATGCAGCTAACGGGATGCTCACGGGCTTGGAAAACTAATGGGGTCTTCCTCTGCCGATGCTGTACCTTTCTGCAAACTTTCTAACGTTCCTGCTGGCAGACAAACAGAGAGAGATGGCAATTTTTCTTTGTGGAGTAAATGAAAAATAATCTTGTTTGACAAATACTGGATTTATAAATGAGTACAAACGCAATATCTTTAAGAAGGTTATTTTTGGTTACATTTACATGTTACTTCAGATTAACTGGTCTAGAAGAACAGGGTGGGCCATTTATATGGATACACCGTAATAACATGGGAATGGTTGGTGATATTAAAGTCCTGTTTGCGGCACATTAGTATATGTGAGGGGGCAAACTCCTCAAGATGGGTGGTGACCATGGTGGCCATTTGAAGTCGGCCATCCTGGATACAACTTTTGTTTTTTCAATAGGAAGAGGGCCATGTGACACATCAAACTTATTGGTAATGTCACAAGAAAAACAATGGTGTGCTTGGTTTCAACATAACTTTATTCTTTCAGGAGTTATTTACAAGTTTCTGACCACTTATAAAATGTGTTCAATGTGCTGCCCATTGTGTTGGATTGTTAATTATGTAATGTAGTCAGAGTATGTTGTTGTTACTTTGAGAACATTTAGGGATTAGTGTGATTTGCTATCATTTCAAGGATGAAAGTCCTTCCTAGTTTTCATTATGCAGACTATCATATTAGGATTAACAATTAATCTAGATTGTCATAATTCCCTGTTAAAGAGAGGCTGGTCTGGCTTTGAAGTGTCTCATATACAAGGCAGTAAGATTTAGACATTTGTCCTTGTATGTGCTATAATTGTGTTATAATGCTTAACAGCTTATAGCGAAAATCCTTGATTGTATGGGTTCATGGACACGAGGTTTTCCAAATAGAAAAAGATAGAAATGTAGATGTTTCGACTCACTCTTAGTTTCTTTTTGGCCATAAGCAAACACACCAAATAACTAAAATTGCCCTGTGACCAACCGTAACTCCACACTTCACTGTAGGTTTGTGATGTTACATCATAATTTAGCCATGACAATGGTCTTTATGTGATTTTGCAGTGTGACAACTAATGCCTAGAAATTCTTGCATTATCATGCATATGTTTCCAAGTGTGGAAAGAGGAGGTTAAACGCTTTTATATTTCAGAAAATCTGCCATTGCTGATATTCTAAATATAACCTGGACACTTGTGGTGAGAACACATCTCCACAGAGAGCTGCTGCCAGAGGTCGACTGTTCATGTCGTGTCAATGTGACTGAAAAGGAGGAAGAAAATGTATCAAAAAGAAATATCACTTTGAGGGTAAGATGGGGCTCTCAAAAATGCTGCCGCAGCCCTTCATCATCTCCTTTCTCCTGTCTCTTCACAAACAATTTTACCCTTACATCTCTCTCCTTTTTTCCATGGTAGTGACAAACAGTGCGCTTCCAGAGTTTCAAGTGCTGTTTCAACTGTGCCTGGAGAATAAAGGCAAAGCAAAGCTGCATTTTTTTAAAGTGAATCCTAACTAACAGGAGCAATAACTCGGTGTAGTGAAATACTAGTTGTAAAAAACAAAACAAAGGAAAAAAAATCTGTCAAAATGCATCGAATGATTAACTGTCAATGCCCTTCATCAAGGACAATTTTTGCTGGTCTCTGGTGCTGCAATGTGAGGATTTGCTGCTTTTCACCACTAAAACCCCCACAAACACTTTGTTAAGCAATTTTCTGTCATCAAAGAGCATCATATCTTGCTCCTCAGAGAGTCCACAATATAAGACAAATGCATGAAAAAGATTTAGAAAAGACTTGTGCTGTAATCAATATTCACACAGGTTAATACCCTATAAATGGGAACTCTGTCTCACAGTCTGTCTTTTGGAAAGAGATCAGGTTGATTCTAAAACAAATTCCACTGTAGCCAAAAAGCTGATTCGACAAGGTTTATAACCAGAGAGTATATTTACAATAAAAATGAACAAACATTAATCAACCCGGCTTTTTAAAATGCAAAAACACTGTAAGGAAAATAACTCAGAGAACAAGTGTTACATAGTGTATAATAGAAAATAAACCAGAATGACATTTTGTTGTAAACCATACAATTTACAAGAAACAGTACCATCGTGATATTTTTGAAATTACAAAAAAGTGCAAGGTACTGTATTACTTGTTTTTTTTTTTAAACATTTCGGATTATCATGTGTCGAATGTCAGGACAAGTTGTCATTTGATTTACGATGAGTAGCACATAACAGATTAAATAAAACATGTTAAAATGCCAAACAAGCTTACTCTTTCCCTCCTCACACACACACACCCACATACTATCTATGATCCTTCACATAACATAGATCTTCCACACAGAAATCCCAGCACACACAAATGTCAGCTGCCCACTTTTAATCTCCCACCGCCTATTGTCTAGCTGTCTCGAATCCTTTAAAAACTCATTTTATGAAGACAACAGACTGTAGGCGTTTTTAGAAGACGTAGAAGAAGGAAGTCGCTTATTCAGGAAGAGTTTGCTGCGTTTTAATCTCTGCAAAGATGTGTGTATGTGTTTGTGTACTAGACGGTTTGACTCTGTGAACCCTGCATCCTTCTGGCATTGATCCTAAATGCACGCATAAGCACGCGTACAGACACACATTAACTCGCTATTAAGTGATGCGATTGAACTAAGGGCATGATGAATAAATAATGGTTTAAACTCTTGGGGTTCAGCTGACTAATTAACAGGGAGAAGGAGCCTTCTTGTAAAGCAACAATAAAAAAAAGGGAAACAGAAGGCCATCTTGTAAATCGGGGATTACTGACCAGGTTGCATACACACCAGTACACGCACACCTGAAAGATATACACACTGCAAACATATCCCAATTTGTGCTATAGTGTGCTGTCAGGAAGAGACAAAAAAGGGAGGAGAGGAGCTGGCCTCTATTGACTAAAACCCAGTGGGCTAATGAGAACTCCAATACACAAAAACACACACAGACCCCACACCCTCATTACTGTCATATCCCTGCTTTGGAGGGCGAAGGTGCCATGTTAGCATCTCACCACAATCCTCTTCAGCTGAAGTCGTCATCAAGGAATATCTAAAGAGAAGTTGTAGTTGCTTCACAGTATCATTGATGCTCTCACCCGACAAATTCTCGCACATGCTGTCACTAAGGTCATTAGAGTGGTATAATTGTGAAGAATAACTGGTCTTGCTGGCCCAGCTGTCCCGTTGCATCATCCAACTAGTTTTCCCTGGATCATATTAGTACTAAATATGTGCAGACAGCAGAGGGACAGAGAAAGGAATATGAGAAAAATGAAAATGAAAAGGGAGTGGCAACACTGACTGAGGGCTTTTATTTTGGCAAGCTGACATCTCCTTGGAAACAGACAAGTTCACTATTTAAGGGATTGTAGGAGCCCTCGTAGAGTCAGTAAATACAAATCAGCATCAACAGCAGCAAAAGAAAAGTTTTTGCAAAAAAACCACAAATATAAACCAGCATGGCAGCAGAAGACGCAAGAATAGAAATCAAATGAACTACAACTGACTGGCTACAAATGACTTAAAAACTCCCAAAGGGCACATGGGACACAAAAGCAGAGTTTATGAAGAAGCTTCTCATGAATGAGGCAGCAGTGGCAGCAACAGCAGCAAGTCCTAAAGGAGCAACCAAGCTCAACAGCCTTTGAACATACAGGAGGCAAGCAAAGGCAGACAGCAGAGCTACGTGACTCTCATGACAACCAACCACAATCAAACAGATGCACAAACACACTGTCAAACACATCCACAAAGTCCCTCAGTGCTGCAAGTTATCAAGATTAAAAGCCACAAGCATCCAAGCAAATCCAACAATGCTCAAAGAAAACTCTGTAAAGAAAGAGGGAAGAAAGGAAGGAGATGGACAATAGACAAAAACGAGCAGAGACCAGGACACACAAACGGAGGAGAGGAGTGAGGGGACCACTCCGACTGCCCACCTGAGGGTTTCCCAGCATTCTCCATCCGTGCTCCTTTTAGCTCTCTATCCCTGACTCTCTGTTTTCTTCTAGGTCACTCCATCCCTCCATCCATCTCCTCATTCATCCCCTGCTGCTGCCACCTTACTGGGACACTGGCTTGGGCGGACATTTGCGTACAAAAAAAAAAAAAATTCAAAGCGAGGGAAGGCGGGGAGGGACGAGAGGATTGTGAAAGAGTTGGGAGAGAGTAGGAGTATTGGAAGAAATGCAGCGAGTGAGAAAGACACACACAAAGAAAGCAAAGAGGGCGAGAGAGAGAAAAGTGAGGCTGCCAGTTCCAAACATTGTCTCTTTTCTCTCTGTCTGATTGTGTGTCCCTAGCTGTCTGTCTTATTTGCTGCTCTCTCTCGCTCTCTCTCTCTTCATCTTCCACATTATGTCCATCTGAGTGGCCGTGCCAGGGTAGGAGGAGAAAACATGGCTCGCCCTGGCCCTAAAACACCTTGAAGACAGGCCACCGACTGCAGACCTGTGTGCACTGGTTGTGCGCTTCAGGCCATAGATTGAGCAAGGGTATGTGTGCAAGTGTGTGTATGACTGTACTGTCAGCCAGCCAGAGCCCCAGATTACCGACGCTCCACTGGCACGTCCCACTTCATCCTTCTCTTCTTGTCACCCCGGCAACACCTCCGCTCCCCACCTGCTTCCCCCGTCCTCAACTCCTCATCTTCCCCTCCTCCTCCTCTTCACCTCCATCTGCCTCCACTTTTTCCTCCCTTTTTTTTCTCCTTTGCATAAACTGAGGGAGAGTGTATATATTTATTTTCCTCCATCTCGCAAATCCTTACCAGCAGAGCCCACAGGAGAAGAAAAGATCGTCAATCTTTGCATCTTTATGTGCTCTGATAAAAAGAGACCCATCAGAGTGGTGTATATATATATATATATATATATATATATATATATATATATATATATATATATATATATATATATATATATATATATATATACATATATACACACACACACACACACACACACAGATACACACAGTCCCCACGGTGCATCCTTGCTCAGATAAAGATAGCCAATCACAGGCGGGGGAGGCGAGAGGTGTGGTAATTAACAACACTGGGCCTGGGATTAGCTCAACAGCTCTCAAGAATCATACAGAGCAACAATCAATCAAAATCTTAGATGAATGAAAGCAAAGCCGTTGCTTTCTTCCCCTGTGAAACAGCAATAATGTTTGATTAACATGTTAGATTTAGTCAAGATCGGCACCTGAGAGACCTTCATAAAAAGCAAGAAAAGGTCAAGGCAGCCCTCAGGATGAAGATCGCCCTCGAAAAGCAATGCAAGTAGCTGCTTTTTTTCTTTTGAGTGCATCTGAGTCTTTTGTTAGGGTTACTGTCTTCCATGATGTACGATACGATTACTTCATGTCTCCCATAGGATAAAATCATACCGGATCTGACAGCTGCTGCATCAAAATAATGTGCAGCAACAGACTGTCGCCATAGCGCCTGCACGACAGCGCAGTGTTGTCATCGAAAAATGACAGCTGAAATTAAAATAACATAGTCGTTTAATATATATTTAATATATATTTAAAATAAAGCTTATCATTGCGAAATCATATAAAAAATACTCATGTTTGACATGTAAGTACAAATGTATAAATAAAAATTAACGTATGTTATGTTTAGACTGTCAAATGACAAAGATCCAACAAAATGTTAATACAAATGCGTAAGGCTTAATCTGAACATTTTTAGAAATCTTTTTGTTTCCTTTAAATTCTGTATTCTGTAATGGACTGACTCCAAAACATTGTAACTTTTATAAATCACCCATAGAACTAACCACATCTTTGGGGCTTCCAATCATGCACTGTTTTCCCCCCCACGTAGTAACTCTGGCTCTTTGTGTTTCAAAACCAGATGTAACAAGCGATGAGCGATATCTGACAGAGAAATGGAGAGACGCTGCACATCTTCATAGGTTATCCACTTGTCAATCACGAATTAGAAAGTGTGTGCCTTTTCTCTTGTTTTGCATGTATTCCATGACTTAACTTTTTAAACCTGAAAGCTACACACATTTTTATCGAGCCATGTTTTGCAGTAAAAAAAAAAAGCACCCCCGAAATGATTATGCAAATCTCACTAAAGTAAGTTGCCACACTTCAGGCTTTAAGTTTTTTAAAGCACATGAAGTAGTCCTCTGTGCTAACCACATTGGCATATCTCCACACTTTTCAATTAAGTGTTTGGGATGGTTAGACAAAGGGCAACCCCCCATTATCACTGTACTGAACACCCACAGATAATTTACCCTGTGCAGCGGGACACCTGCTGAGCGATGCAAGGTTAACAATGGCCACATAGGGATTGACAACTGCTGAACACGCAGCTTTGCTCCCTGGAGTTCACAGACTAAAACACTTGCACACACATTAAAGTATTCACTGCATTTCCATTGTGCATGTGTATGCATTGTATGGGATATGAGTACTAGCGTTCAAGCTCTGTGTTTTTGCCAATGTTGATAAGTGACAGGAAAGAAAAGTGTGTTGTTAACCTAACGCAGAGAGCTAATGCCTTGCAAGGACAAGTAAACAACAAGCAACAAAAAAGCGTATCCTCTACCTTTGAAAAACAACCCTCTATCCACCAAGCAATTTAGCACCAACAAATACATACAGATGAGATATTAATGGCTTACTGAGTCCTCTTTGACCTTTTAATTATTCTGATTTGTGTACAGAGCAAGCGTGCCGTAATTGCATTAGCATCTCTGCAGGTTTACTTAATGTTCCAGTAGAGCGGGAATTGTGATTCAGCAAGCAGATAGGATAACACTCCCTTCTTTTCGTGTACACTAAATGATCAGTGTGTGTGTCTGTGTGTGTGCATGCTCGTGTGACTGCGGTAAATCATCTGAGATTTATTAGCTCAGTTACCACTAGTCAAACCCTCTGACGTGCAATTATGCTCTATCAGCAAATAAATGATTTGGCCATTACAGACCATAATTGGTTATGGAACAAAGGGCCCAATATATTGTCCATCTCTTTTCCTGATGCTTAACATCTTGTCCTACTTTTTTCCACTTGTATTACCGGAAAACTCTACTTGCCCTCTGTCTGCCCCCCTCTTCCTATTCCCCATTTCCTCTTCTCCTTCCTCTGAGCATTTCCCTAGAGAGGACTCTGGCTCCTTACTTTCTCTTTATCTTCTGGCAAGGCATCTGGAAACCAGCTCTGTCTCCACCTCTCTCGATCACATTCAATCATCCTGATGCTTATTCAGTTCTCTGCCCTATCCACCAACCCTCTTCCTCCCCATCTCCCACCTCCTGTCCCACCCACCCTCCTCTTGGCTTGTCACCAAAGGATTGCTTATAACAATCCTGCATCCTTGTCTTTCTGTTATCTCTCTCCAATTGTTTCCTTCCTCACCATCTTGCCTGTACATGATTCCTTTTCCTTTTAAATTTCCCCTCTGTCTTAACAAGCTTCTGTTCTAGACTTTGCTGCATCCTTCGTGATATCTGAGTGTACTGCTGAAACTTTTGCAAGCTCTCCTCTGAAGCTGTACTTCCATCATACATTTTGTAGTCAAGTTTGAAGGTGGTAGTCTTCGGGTTCTCACTCTAGTTAAAGCTAAACCATACACACTTTTAATCACTTACGGGCTCAGCTTCTGCACCCAAAGATGAACGAATCCCATCCTTTTAAATGCTTTTATGTTTAAATGATTTGATGCAGAGAAAGTTCACTGATGCTTTCCTTATAAAATTGTTTATGTACTACCAGAAAAATCCTAATTTCAATGTAGTCAGAAAATGATGACATAATCCATGGGCCACTAACTTTTACAGTTCATGAAAACATCTGCTCAGAGTCTGTATGACATTATGAGCATTGTTACATGCTTACTATCTACCTCACAAGTTAACTGCCTTAACTTACCTATGTCCTTGGCTAAGAGGACGTGCTTCCAGCCTATTGCACTGCACACACCTATA
This sequence comes from Rhamphochromis longiceps, assembly GCF_057381845.1. Lineage (NCBI taxonomy): Eukaryota > Metazoa > Chordata > Actinopteri > Cichliformes > Cichlidae > Rhamphochromis > Rhamphochromis longiceps. The sequence continues at coordinate 29,810,647 of NC_140560.1, read as the reverse complement.
ACACAGAACAGCATGCCTAACTGCAATAGCATCACCATGTTAGACCAGAACACTAAACATATGTTTTGGAAATATACCCAGAAAAAGTATACGCAACACTTTCCCCTTGGTTTCTCAGACCATTATATAAGATTACTGCTGCCAAATACAGGCAAAGACAGAAAACACTCAAGATCCATTCAAAAGTAATTCAGATCTGCAATAACAATTTTGTGAAAACACTTAGAGGCTGTTTTGAGCTCACCGACTAGGAGATATTCTGCCAGAGAAGGGAGCGAGACCTGAACTCAATAATTCCTTCTGCCTGTAAATGTCATTCTGCGGTAACGATGCTATTTCAACTAAACAGGTCAGATTGTATCCTAATAACAACCCCAGAGAGCTGAAAAACAGTGTGAGATCAGAGGGAAAAAATATGCCAATGAACTGAAAAGGCAGCTGAAGCATAAAACAAAGCCAAGGTCTGATTTAAAAGTAAAACGGAAGAGAGATTTACCCAAAGACAAGGGATGTGAGGCAGAGCCCTGACACCTGACTTCAGTAACCAAAGCTGTTCGGGAGCCGGCACCTTGATAGAGGTCAACATGCTCAAAAGGAATGAACCCATGACATACTCTACTCTTTTGCCTAAATCCATTTTGAGGACCAGAAGGATACCCAAAAAAATGAATTTCAAACTGAATATGAATGCAAAGATTTGGTGGTGATTGTGGAGTTTGCCACAGCAGCATCACTGTCTAACTTTTCAAGATACGGCGACTAGAAGCTTCACTCTTGAAACTCAAATCACCTCATGTTGCACATGTGACAGATGAGGGCTCCTGTTCACACATACAGGAAGAATGTGGATGCCAAGTTTGTCTAATTCCAGGAAAACTCCCTGAAAATGAACATTAGAAAGTTTAAAGAGCATTGTCACAGGGTCACCTCATACGCTGCCTTTGGACATATGGCACTATTATGGAAAGGCAGGTGATGAACTCTCGCTCGCACTCTCACAATCCACTCTGCATCCTGGTAAAACATCTCTAAAGTGGAAAAACAGGAAAAATCTCACAAGCAAGCAAAATCATCGACACAACTCTCAAGACCCTCACAGTCACAGAGTAAAAAATAAAGCAGACTTCATCAGAGAGGACCCTCCACGACCACTTCACCATTCCTTTCAGCTACTCTCATCAGGCAGCAGGCAGAATTCAAAAAAACTCTTCACCCATCAACAAGTGCACTCTTCCTTTGCTTACTTGTGCGTGCGTTTATTTCGTTTTATTTTGAATCACTTTTAGACATTTGGAATCAAATGGACATTGCACCTGCACAGCAAGGTAACAAATAGTCAAAAACATCAGCAACATTTGTTACATGAGGTGAAAATTAAACACAAGAATTTGCATGTGCATCATTTGCACATGTTCAAATGTAAAGCAGAAAAGGTGTTCTGTACACAAGCTAGAACTACTCTCTTTAGGTACACTCCATAGCTTGATGCTTTTAGACAAAGCACAGACTGAGAGGATCTGTGATATGAGTGAAAACCCACATCACCAAGACATAATTGCTGTGCACAAGCTTGGTATAGGCCAAATAAGTGGAGCTCACCCTGATGCCTACAACTTCTCCCACACTGCAGTTAATTAATTCTATCCTCTCTCTTCCTCTCTGAGAGCTAAAAAGAAAGTAAATGTAATGACAGCACAGCAAAACAAGTGTAACCTTTTGGGTCAGATCTTATTTTGACAGGGCATGTAAACAGTCTGCTCCACAGAAATATAGAAAGAGGTAGTGTAAGGGAGATGAAACTCGTATCTCTGAGTGAGAGGGTAGCTGAGGAGGAAGTACCTGTGTCATTATACCCCAGCTTGGCCACACAGGACATCTCTGCCCCGCAGGGCCAAGCCATGCCACTGATAAGAGGAAGTCCGGGCGGGTTGAGCCGATAAGAACCGGCTTTAAAAATCGCAGACATTGACAAAATTGAAGAAAATCTCAACAGAAGTGCAAGTGGAAAGAGAGCTAAGAGAGCCAGAGATGGATTTGCTGAGTAAATGGCTGCAAGCTAATCAAGACGCTAACAGTAATGGATAGGCAGGGCTGTGCAGATTGCCTCATTTAAGGACACTTGAGTATCGTTTAGGTAATCTTTCTGACGTCCTTGCCATGCATGGAAGTCACTGACAGAATGGTCAGCAACGCAAAGACATTTCACTTCTTTCCCATAAAACGACAAGAACAAACAAAGAAACAAACAATCGCCTTTGTATCTTACTGTTCCCTGCAATGGTAGCCAAAACAATTGCCCTTGGGTCAGCATTCAGGTAACTGACAATGTTTGTAGAGTAGAAATACCGTAGCTTCTTCCATCTCTCACTGAGCCGACATGGAGTCAAGGAAGTAAACTAAATCAGAAAAAACTGAAAGTGTTTCCCCTTCCTTTGATCCTCAGCTGGAGGCACGATCATCAGCGACCCTGAACAACCTCTATTGGGATTCTTGCTTTCTTCTACACTTAAAGCTGCAGACTCTTGTATAGCTGCACTTACTTTTTACCTAGTTTTTAGGTATCCTATCCCTTCAGTGACTTTGCCATTCAATATATTTTCACGCATCTATTTCCTATCTTTTCTCATCCCCGACAGCATCTAGGTTTTGTACCTACCCTCCTTCCCTCAATACCACTCAGAGGATCTCTCAGTGGTGTTGTTGACTGTACTATGGCCCACGCCGCAGTAATCCGATGTTATTGGGGTGCTATAACTCAGTTTTATGTGATCAGGAACCACACAGACCTGGCTTCTGCACCTAATGACAAATGACCCAAGTCAGACATATCACCAATGAGTCAGTCAAACTGAGAGGCACTGGTAAAACCAGCTTTTGAAGCCATTTGTATTTCCGCTTTTTCCAGGCTTGACTGTATGTTGAATGTGTGTCAGCCAGCGTTCATCACTGTGTGGGTGAGTTTCTCCATCAGCGAAGAGTCAGCTCTGCAGAGCAGCATTAACATTAGATGTGATCAGACCGCAAGGAATTCAAAACAGACAGCGGAGACGTGTCGGGATGTTTTCTTTTTAAAATGCCACAGTGTAAGAGCATGAGAGAATCATGGCGGTGTGTGTTTAATCTGCTCTCTCAGAGGGAAATGTCTGTCAAAATTTCCTTCCATTTGTCTAAGTGCTTCCTCAACAGTACACTGCAAGCAAATGAAGACAGGCATTCGAATGCTGCTTGTTGGATCGTGTACTAAACAGAGTAAGAAGACCTCGGTTTTTGTTTATGATCATTTCTTATCTAACCGTTCTATGACAGGAAAGCAAATAGCATTGGTTAGATTTTATAAAATAAAACCCGCTAATACCCTTTTACAAACAACAACCATGTCATTTGACCTTGTATGCATCTGTCTCCGAGAGAAAATAAAGAGCAGTCATAGATTTGTGCTGTTTGCTTCAGTTTGTTATTTGAAAGGAAATCTTTACCTTTTAAAGTCTTTAGAAGAAACTATAAAAAGCTGTCAGAGACGTTAACTAACTCTAGTTCACACTGAAACACAAGACAATGTAACCTACCTCTGCAACTGACCCCAAATAAATCTAAAAAGTCTTATTTCTTCTGCAAGAGGGCTCGCAGCCACAAAAAAACGAGGTCCTTCTGTATGTAAAAAATCTCAGAGAATACTGCGATAATAGAAAGTGAAAAAAAGGGGGGGGGGAAATACAAATGAGCTGCTAATTATGCACCAGAGTCCCTCTAAGTATGTGAAAAACTAACTGTTAAAATAAAGAGTCTTTTCTCAGCAAATGGTACTTTCAAAAACCAATTTGCTCATGGATTTTTGTATGATTTTTTAAAAACATCAATACATTCTTGAATTTAAAAAAAAAACAATAAATCAAATACACCACTATCACAAAGGCTTCCAAATATAGGGAGGGCTTTACATTAATCCCGTTGCTGTACTACATCAGCAGTTCTGCGAAGGTGCCCTCTCAAGGTCTATCCATCAATCCTCCGTCCCTGATGACCGCCTAGTTCTATGACGAGAAAGAGCGCAGTCTTAATTCTTCAAAAACACGGTAAAGGCTGTGATTGGATGAGTGTCTAAAGAGAGCAGTCACTGTGTTCTCGTCTGTGTGTGAGACAGCTTCTCTTCGTCCACGTTTTTCGAAAAATCTTGCACAAAATCCCAAATAGGCATTAAAGTTTATTAAATATGCAGAAGTTAGACTAAAAACACATTCACTTCAGCATCAAAGAAAAAAATGGAGCCCAGTGTCCTGTGACGTCTTAAGCAGCTTTTAATGACTGTAAGAGAGTGCACATGGGACCTCTGGCACAGTGGATAAATTAGCATTCAGCACTGGAGGACACAAAGACTCAGTCAGGTCTGAAGGAGATCTAAAGGGAGTAGGCCAGCCGTTTCAACTGTAAGCTGGACAACTATGTGACATATTGATCGGATATTGGCTACGCAGTACTGCACTTGAGCTCCATCACCATCAAGGCTGCACTCTGTCACTCCCCCTTTTCAACTGTTAATTTGTTGCACCCTGAATTTTAACATTTTGCCCTACACTCTGGCAGCCATCACATTCAGGAGAAGACCACTACATCAAACTGCAGCTATGACGACAGGAATTTTAACTACACCGGAGAGGGGAAATTAGAAGTGCTCAAACACACACTAATGTTTCTGGGCATCAGCGTGTGCGTACCTGGACTTACATTCGCTGACTCCATACAGTATTATTAAAATCTCTCCTTGTGTTATTACCCTCAACCCACCTTTCCTGCTCTGTTTTAATGTCCAACTTAAACACATTCATCAATCATTTAGCCCATGCTTTGATACTGATGTGCTGAATTATATTATTAATATTTCCAGAAAGGCAAATTATGAGCACTTTGTATTTAAGAGGCTTTACGGCTTCAGCAAGCAGTTTTTTAACTACCCAGCCTTATCAGTGGAAATCCAGACGTCCTTGGAAGAAAGAAAACAAGGTTCTGCTGACAGTGAGATGAGAGTTTCACCAGTCTATTCAGCTCTTATCAGGTGCAGAAACTTCACTTTTACAATGTAAAAGTGAAGTTTCTGTAAAGTTTTGATTCGTGGATAATCTGTGTGCAGAAGAAGAGACAGTATCACCAATGAATCCACTAATTGGCTGTTTAATTGGCTGCAATTAGAGAAATCTGTATCAAATAGCAAGTTAAAATAGCAGTAATAAGCTGCCATATCTGTCAAATCCTGCTGCAAAATTGTAGAATACTGTATGAATGAGCTTCACGGTTTGGGTGAGGATGAGTTGCAGTAATAGAGGGGGGGAAAGTGGCTGTGCAACAGGAAAAACACAGCAACAGAATACTAAACCACTACTTGTGTGCTTTATACGAATGCACCTCTCCTCCGATTTTGTCCACGAGGGATTGAAATTTGTGTTTTATGGAGGTATTCAAGGATTTATGCTTGGTCTCTCAACTCAACAGGGCAGCTCTGGGTCTTCTGGGGGCCTTTCATGAAATTTAATTTGGGCTCTTCATTCCTGGCTCTGTGTCAACCATCAGCACACACCCACATCGGTACATCTGCAAAGCATGAGTCAGATTCAGGCAACATATGCTTGGGTATCAAGGTGAGATAAATAACACCGTATACTACAATCGCAAAGAGATTATAGTTCAAAAATGTTTGATTGTGAAATGAAACATGTCTTAAATAGATTTAATCTTGTACGCTCGATTTATTAACTTAATCAAAGCAGCCTAATATATGATTAAATTAGCTGTAAAATATTTGTCTGTTTAATCGCATTTATCAATCACTGGTTTAATGATAACTGTCAACACCACAACTATGATCGAATCGTAATTAAAATGTTGTGTATGAGTACCACTGATATATTTATTGCAAAACTATTGGTAAGGTAGTATAAATAGTGGGGGCAGATTCAATCAAAATCCCATTTTTAAGTCATGCTGCAACCAGTCTCATCCTAAAGAAATATGAAATTCATTTTTAAAACTAATGCCAAAACAGGTGTTTTCTAACTTTATTATAATGGAGTCAAGAACTCTCTAAATTAGGACTTCTTACGAGTTTTAAGAGTCTGTTGTGATAATGGAGAGGAAGCCATAGAGACTGCTGTAATGCTTCATGAGCCATACAAGTCTCTCTTATTATAGAGAGCCAAGCTGATAGACAACATTTGGATAAATATTACTCTGAAAAGGCATAATTAGATATTACAGCTCAGTTTCCCCAGACATGGATTAAGCGTAGAGTTGGACTAAAAAAAACTTTTCCAGTAGCAATCTCCATCAAAGTTTTCTAGACTAGGTTTAATCCAGGTCTGGGAAACTGGCTGAAAATGGTTTATAATAGTAGCTTAATCACAGCTGATGGCAAAGTAGCTCGAGCTGCTCACACTCATCAAAAACTTCCCACAACCCTGGACCCACATCACACACCGGTTAATAAGAGGGGTAGAAACAGAAAAGATTATCACTTTTGTAGATATTACCTCATCTCATGAGGTAACCGTGAGCACAGTTCATGCTGTTATGCAAGTAAACAAATGCTTGACTTCATGAGTCTTTGTTTTATTGATTTTGCTGTCGCTTTGATGCATTACTACTTCAGCTTTCAGGAGGCAGTCCTATATAAAACTGTGTATTTTTCATAAATATACTGATCACTAATAGCACTTTATGACCAAAAACAAATACGGATTTCAGATGTTTTCTGGTTTGTTTGTTTTTTCTAAAAACCGAGACAATTCAATTAAAAAAAATCAAGTCTGGCAGATAAACTATAAAATACTGACACACTTTATGAATTTCTTCCGGCTTGTTCCACCAGAGTTTATTAGACTGTTCAAAAGAATACACTTACAATACATATGCTTATATCGGCTGATATTACCTCAAACTACAGAGTGAGAAATTAGCAGCTATAATACATGCAGCTGCATGTTCTAAAGGCAGATGCGCCGACATCATTAATGCAGGAACACTGACTCGTACAGGGAGTCTGTACGCTGTGTGTGAGGAGGTCAGGGCTGCTGTTGCAGAAAGCATCAGTATGGGCAGAGCCTTTCTCCTGAGCTACTAGCTGTCTGCATCTACCAGCTACTGTGAGAAGAGCTCTATAGCTTCACATCATAAGACTTGAGCTTGCAATTAACAGAAAAAATAAAAGCTCACATTTTAATGCTGAGGTCAACAGCTTGACTTTATCCGATGCTGTCCGAGTGTTTTTCTATTTACAAAAAACAAATAAATCATTTTGCAGCACGAATCAGTCCACATTCAACACCCTGATATATAAAGTATCTTGCATATTCTTTCATTGGAGCATTAAAACTGTACGGGAATGGAACAGTTCTAAACTTACTCAGTTATATTTGCAAATGGATAAACACACACAAACACGCACGAACATGAACACTGATCCAAGCAAGCATTCATCAAAGATCAAACTACGGTTTTGTTTTTCCTGAGATACTGTTTTAAGCTCTCGGATATGTTGGGTCCCAGGGGATTTTTAGAGCTGCCTTCTCAGCTAGTAATAAGTTCATGCACATGTCAGTGATGATTATTTTGATCTTTTTTTCCTTTTCCTATTTTCATGACACTTCTATTTATTTTACAAAAAGACACATAACTGAAGATTTTACTATTATTCCAAAACAGCGAAGAGAATCAAAGGAAACTCCCCTGCTAACAGGTGGGTAAGAAACAAGTAATCCTGACCTCTGTCAAGGGAGACGTGTGGATTTACTGCTTTAAGCCCAACTGATCCACAAGGCACTCCTAGCCTTTACCTAAAACCCTACTTTTAGTTGCAGCCTAGCCCTAAATAGATGGAATCATTTGCACTCCTTAAGCCTAGCTTGCTAAAGTCCAAGCAATTTAAGGAAGGAACTGCTGTTGTAATATATATAATGCCAGATTTGAAAAGTAATCAGTCAAATATACCCCACAAGCTTTTGCCAGTGACTTGGAATATTTGGAAGTTTTGTTTCCATTTTTTTTTCTATTGAGATAATTCATACACAGAATTAAAGACACCTCATTGTCACCCACGGCAGCGGATTCAGCATTTTTAGAACTTCAGTGTAAGGATTTTGGCTTCTGCCATGCTGGCTTTTTTGGAGCTTTTTTGGAGCCCTCCACAACAGTCCCACTTTCTCGTCTGGCCCCTTGAGAAAATTAATCGCCCATCCCTGCCTCACATGGATGAAAGGATGGAGTGCAAATTTATCAGCTAATACAAATAAGCTTGGTTAGCAATAAACCATATGGGATGCAACATGGATGTAATATCAGCTAATTACTAATGGACTAATAACATACTAGAATTTCACTCACGAAAACTGAAGCACAAACTTCTTCTACCCTGTACGACAGAGCAAGCCTTAACATTAGTCAGGTAATCCATTAAGACAGGCAACAAATGCATACACACACACTCAATGAAGAAGTTGAGTTTAGTGGATGAGGTCTAGCAGACTCTGAGGCTCCAGTTACCTGTTAGGACACGTGTCAATCACTTGGCCACACCCCTAACTTAATTATGCATCAACCTCACTCGGTTCCTGAAACCATTTCCCTATTGGTTGAACACAGCACTTTCTGCCAGCCGTGCACCCGAGTCATCTCACAGTCAGTCTCCACAACATCTTAACATCTTTGCTACTACTTCGCATCTCTTTCACAACACTGCTTCACTGAAACCATTCGCAAAGCTGTAAATCACAATTAACAGCACAACATAAGTGATAAGTGCTGTGGTGTCAGTGGTCTCTCACTCAATTAGACTGTTATGTAATTGAGTTTTTTTTATTACAGGACTGGAGAGAAGCAGTCTGTTGTATATCCAACGCCATATTCATGGCTGTTTTTTTTTTGGGCCTTGAGACCATGGTGAAAGAAAAGAAACTGGTAGACTGGTGGAACAGATCCTAAACAAGAAAAAGTTCCTGATAATAAAAATTCCATGTAGATTAATTTAAATTACTTGCGCTGTACCGACACAGCAGCCGACACCTAGAACAGATCTGTGATGCTTTATTTGAAACAGATGACAACAGTGTAAAAGTGTAACTCCAACATACAACTGCACAAAAAACAAAACCAAGGTTGAATTAAAGGTCATATTTGTGTAACTCACCACCAACAAACACCTTAATATGAACAAATTTCCACCAGTGTCCAACATTCATTATCCTTTGGCCATCTACGCTGTTTGTAAGACATATTTAATGGGCTCCAATCAGAAGCAGCCATCTATTCTGATCCCACTTTCAGGTGCTGCGATTCCTCATCAGTCTTCATAAAGTCTACTGATCCCTGTGGGACCCTGATGAACCCTGATAGGGTGGTTCACCTGACAGAATAACAAACAGGACATGTGATTCCTATATTGCAGAGAAGCTATTGTCCTGGAGCTGACACGTTACAGATCCACGCATGTGATTCAGAAGCAATAAGGATGCACAAAACAGCATTCATGTGTTCCTGTATTTATTTATTTTTTTACCTGGAACACCAATGCAGGTATAATCAAATCCAAATTCTTCAGGTCAGTTGAAAGACTTGCTATTTGCTTTATTTGTCTCTTCTACTTGACTACACATCAGTGTCACTAGCAGAACAAATTAGGGAGCGTGCAGTGTGTGCTGAATGAAAACAATGACCGTGAGAGTGAAATGGAGGCAGGAGTAAAAGCCAAGACATTTAACATGGTTGAAAAGAAATGGAGCACACATCAAAAGAAAGATTTGTACAAATGAGGGATAAATGAAAAATTGAAGGGAAAACAAAAGTATCATGTAAGCTGTGAGGGAAAGAATAGAGGGAAACAGGGAGTCTAGGTCCGGGTGTGACCCCTGTCAACTGGTGACAGCTTAGAAAAAGAGTCGGGCATGTTCCCCTACCACCTTAACATCACATGACGACAGCTCGTGCAGTGACTACAGGTCATGGTTAATACAGTGAGAATCACCCAAATGAGCCCCCGAACTTAAGACCTGTTCACAACGGTTTAGTGCAAAAGAAAGCCAAGACATCATACTCTCATTGCCGTACTGACTTTCTTGGCTCCGTCTTCTACGTATGTGCATGTCTGAATTTTTTTTTCCTCTTTCAGGGATGATGGTAGAGTGTGAATGTGTCAAAGGGACACAGGACCAGACACCCATGGGAGAAACATTCAATCCTGTTGCACTGCCAGAAGGACACAACAGGAAAGCACTCTCTACCCTCAATCAACCCCTCCCCTCCACCATCCCAGCACTTTCCAGCTCTTGGCCTTTCCCTTTTGTGCATCTGAGTGGTAGTGATAATGGCGGGCTGTCTGTCACGCAAAGTCTGACCCAGATTCACTCTCTGAGAAGAACAGCGAGTGGAATAATGGGGATATCTTAGTCCTGTACCCATAGGATTGATCCTCCCCAGTCGGAACTGTTGGCCTGGAAGACAAGAATGAGCAGGAGAATGCAAAGCCAAGGGCGTACGCTAACCGGCATCTACTACTGGATTCCAATACAAACCCACAGCAGCCAACTCATTAGGCCAGTAACCAGCAACAGGGTGTCAAGTTCCTCATAGACAGCTCCATGAAATAAAGGCCACTGAAACCTACTGGGCTGTGGAGGGCAAAACGAAAAGAAAAAAAATAATAAAACTGAACTTTAAAGCATACTTTTAAATGTGATTCATGATAATGGAAAAAAAAGTCAACATTTGTGCCAATCAGAGACAATCCCCTGTGGCTGTGCACACACTGTTGCATGGATACAGCTACACAGGGCGGTAAGAGAAATCACAGAGAGCTGGGTGGGTGGGGGCCGAGCACACAAAATGGCTGAAAGGGAATCTTAAGAAATTAAGGCTATTTTTTTTTAGATTTAGATTTTTTCTGCTGGCTAATTGTTCAAATTCAAAATGTAATTGTGATGTTTGTAAGGAGATAGTGACCGGGGAAAGATCACAATGTTTACTGATTAATCAGCCTTGTTCAAGTGGTTCTTTTTAATGTTATTTTTAAAACAAAGTTGTCAGACTTACATTATCTGTCATCAGCTTAAACTGCAAAAAGAACTAGATTAATCTAAATACACTGTTTAAATATTGGGTTCAAACTCACCCTTATCCTTCTGGAAGAACACAGCATGAAGATGTCTAACTGATGCTTTGGAAAGTTTAAGAAATGCTTGTACACAGATACCCAATTTCATGTCATTATGTCACAATAATTCAGATGTCCTGATTGAGTATACTGGCAGCATTAAGCTCAGCGGGGCTCGTTTGTTAATTAACACGTGACATGGACAACGTCAACTTTGTTATCACCCTCTCAACGCTGAAATCTGCGGGAGTGGCTTATTAAGATCAAACAGGTGAAAATAAAAATGTAAAAAGCCAATCAAAATCTCGATGAGTGTTTCCCATCTTACAGTCTCATAAATATCCCGTTCAGGAATCAACCACAACAAGCTACTCGAGGCCCCAGTCACACAGTCCAGCTGATGAACTCCTGGCAGCCACTGGCTGTTAGGGAAAAATAAGTATTCTTTGGCAAGTTGTGAATATTTGCTGAAAGTCGCTGTGAACAAGATTGCTAAGATTCAGAGCAGGGTTAAAGACCGGTCCATTTTTCCTTGGTAACCACCTGTCACTAGGGAAAAATTCATATTCTTCAGCCAGTTGGTGAGCGGTTGCTGGCACTTGCTAGGTCATACTGGTTGCAAAGAGGCATATGCATTTGCACCTAGCAGAATGATGCAATCAAGAGAATACCTCCGGTTTTGTAAAGTTAATTATACAATCCAAATAAGCATGAAATAATAGCTTTCTAAACAGAGACATTCACTGAAATCCATGATTTTCCCTTTCTTTATATCTCATGAAGATCATGTCTTTATAACTCTTTTTAAACGTCTTTATGTTTGCACATTGCTTCAACTCCACACTCAAACTGTTTTTAAATTGCACTCCAAGCACAGAAAAATGAAACCTTTCGCACATTCAAAGTTACCAAAACCTCTTAAATTATAACTTGCTTTGACTATCACCTGGCAGTTCATTATTTTTTGCTCTGAACAGAATTCGTGCTGTTTGGAATTCCACTAGATCTGTAAATTTCAGTGTAATAGTGAGTTTGTATGCTCCCTATAACCTGCATTGTCGATGACGTGAACTACTTTTTTTTTTCAAAGTGAGAGAATTCTTTATCTCCAGTATGTGTTGCCCTACTAGTTTCACTACCGCTCGTTTGGAATAAGTCGATGCCAACGGGTGATTACAGCAATTTGCTAGTGACTAAACCAATAACACACCCTCTTTGTTACTGATTTCACCTGGCACCAGCACACAACCTCCACAACCACTGCCAGCCAAGAATACACATTTCTAATTGGTCTCCAGGCCCGTGTGACTGAGGTCTAACATGGCAACTTTACAGGGACATGAGGAAGAAGACTGTAGCTCCAAAAGCAGGAAGAATCCCAAGAAAAATGAATGCTAATAAAGATGCAGTTCTTATCTGAGTCAATGTGTTTTGATTCAGCTGGACCTCATTTTTTTCAAGAACGCCTGAACCTCCATTCATCCATTCTCTTCCACTTATCTATTTCACAGTCGTTGTAGCCTATTCTTCCTATCATAGGGCAAGAGGCAAACAACCATCGACACTCACATTCACAATGGGCAATTTAGAATCACCAATTAACCTAACCCCACTAACTGCACGCCTTTGGACTGTGGGAGGAAGCCGGATTGCACAGAGAGAACTCACACAGACACAGGAAGAACAAACTCTACACAGGAAGTGTGGATTCGAACCCAGGACCTTCTTGCTGTGAGGCAACAGTGCTTAAGCTTAATCGCTTAATTCACCTCTTAGGAAAAGTATCCCTGAATAGTACTTAGCATAACATTTAGACTGCCGAAAGTCAAGAACATGTTTGAGCATTCAGCCTCTTCTCTTTTTTACATGACATTCATATCATAGTCATAGTTTCCTTTGTTTGTCAATTCCCTTTTTACCAAGTAGTGTGGCAAATAAAACTGTACGCACAAGTCATTAACAACCACAAAATCCATTCACTAAGGTTTAATCTATTTAAAAGCTAAAGTGTAGTGCCCTTGCTCACTTCTTCTGAAAAAGGATGGTATTACTTTTCAATATATCCTTTCAAATTGGCCAATAATACGTTTTTACGATGGAGAGCATGAGCTACAATACTATTATTCACTAAAGGAAAAGGTCTGACGTTTTCGCTCGCTTGCTCAGTTTCAGTGCTCTCTGCTTCTCTCCCTCTCCCTGCGTCCTTCATGTGTCCTTGCGTGACAGTGCAACCGCAGTGTGCTTCACCGTTTCTGTGGGAGGCATCTCTGGGATCCCAGTGTGTGGGAGAGGACTTGCGCCTGGCTCCCCATCTTTCTGTCGCTTATCTCAATCATGCACACTCCTGCCATCCCTCCTACTGCCTCCCAATCTCTCTCTCAGCTGTCACACAAAGCCCTGCTTCACTTTGTTTCTCACACAAAGGTGCATTTCTCAGTCTGTCACCAGGATAATGACTGGTGGGGAAGTGAGGCATTTGTTTTCTTAATTCCTCCAAAATCTTTCTGAAAACCGCTTTGACAGCTCTGTCATCAGTGTGACAGGCAGGTTGTTTAGGTTAACATAGGGTAACCTGTTCCTCCTCACAGGGTATCCTCTCGTGACAACCTTTTCAGCTGCATTAATTATAAAGAAATAAATAATTTAACATAAAAATATCTCAAGCTGTCAATACAAGCTGCCAAAAATGCAGGACAAAATCCTGCTACTCAAATCATCAAGGGTAATAATCGTGATTAATAATTGTCATAATTATCATCCAACAAAATAAGCAGGACTATCGAGCAAACACACGTACATACACACACTTGGATTTTCTCTATCCCGGCTCGTAGCTGCAGAGAATTTCTCCTGATTGAGAGTGCTACAGTGCCAGAACTAATTAACAGCATTTGATTGTCTTGCCGCAGAGGTGGAAGTCATTACCATCATATTTCCCTGTGTATGCAGAATATAGTGCTTAAAAACTCCAGCAGATGTTCACAATGTGGACGCACTGTGGGTGAGCTTAATATACATCTATAGTCCATCATCATACTGAATCACACTGGGAAAAAAACATGACATCAGTGCTGGTCCAGTTAATCATCTGGAGTGTGTACATGCACAGGAAGACATCGGCTCAATCTCTCCTTTCTACCTGCGTTTTGACGCTTTATTATCATCATGATAATAGTGGAAGGAATGTGCCTTGCGATCTTTTTTTTCTACCACTCTTTGCATTAGTCAGTGGTTTTCTATTGCTTCAAAATCTTTTGAACATTTTGAATGGGATGGAGCAGCCTAATTAGCCTTCCTGCCTATACAACCCTGGCCTCTGGAACAGAGGGGGGCAGATAGGGACTCTAAAAGGGAAGGAAGGCAAACAGGAAGTTTTGCCTTCTTTTTCCATTCTTTCTCCACTGATCAATCACAGCTTGGATTTTTACAGCATATCCCCTGTTCACCCCCACTCAAGCCTCAAATTATTCTAGCGGACATCAAATGAGCTCCGTAGCTCACACAGAAAGCTGCCAGAGCATAAAAGACCACACCAAATCCAGACACACAGTAATGGTAGAAGCACAGAGGACTATGAATACAGGAGCAAAGAGAATCCAAAAGCAAAAACTGTTTCGCACGACACACTGCTGTGTGAAATGGTATCCCGGGCTCCACTTGGCAGACAAAGTAGGTCTGAATGATTTATGAGACAACAAAGCTTGCCAGTTGTTTGTTTTAGATAAATGCTACACAAAGCAAAAACTAACAAACGTGATGATGGCAAACAAAGAAAGACAAAAGTTTCTTGGCCAAAGAAAAAAATGCACCTAGATTTCCTGAGTTTCAGAGTACTCTTGATGAAGTGGTACAAAGTTCAAACCCACAGGCTGTTTAAGCCTTGGCACAGGTAGGGCTTTCTGCAGCAGTGCAACAGATCCAAAAAAATAAATAAATAAAACTTTTCAAAAGCAAGAGCTGAATTTCTGAGAGGATCTCATCTCTGAAGCTGAACCCGCTTACCTCCTCCAACAGCATCCATGGGTCCCAGCACTAACACCTGGCCAACTGCCCGCCCATCAGGTGTGAACACCTGGTAGTCCTCACCAAACATTCCCTCCCCCTGGTCTGCCAGCAAACAGCCTCTATCCATCCACTAAAGCTGCTCAGCTTTACTCAGCTCAGCGGAAAACCTGTAAGATCAACTGAGTGATGCATCACAGTACTATACTGTACTTTAATGTAATCTTCTGTATTCAAAGTGTACAACACCACTTCCCTCCCACAGTAACATTACGCCTCAATGATTACGACTTTAAAGGACACTGAAGTTAGAGTATGACAAAGGCCTAAATAGGGTAGCTGACTGATAACATAGTGAATGTGCATAATAGGGACTAACAGCACCTCTTGCTCTCTTTTACTACTATACAGTCTTTCAACATCTGTGCTCTTCGTCAGCAACATGCTTATTCACAATCAGGATCGGAGACAAGCGCTCGGGGCTGCAGAAGCACTTCCCCTTTCCTCTGCACTTTCTCTCTGCCTTGATCTACCCTCTTTCCATCTCTGCCTTTCTCTGTCTGAAAGGTTTCTGTGAAAGGCCCAAGATGAAAGGCTGCCCTCAATGGGAGCGTGATTGCAGAGACAGTGCTGCCGGCACAAGGTGCTACCAGAATTGCTCACTCAGAATTGCTCCGCCCTGCAAAGATGCACACCGCCACTGTCCAAAGTTTGTGCATGTGCAACAGCAGAAAGATGTTCCCCTTAACAGCCTCTTACTCAAAAAGATTTATCCCAGCAGTGTTCAGACAACATGTGCGTCGTGTCACATGGAGAGGATGTAATGTGCAATGACACGCACACACACAGAGGGGAAGCGCTATAAGATAAATACTAGCTACACCTTGTAACATGTAGATAGATCTGCTGCATTATATCTGCTGCTTTCTGTGACAATGCGATTTGTTTCAGGATATTCACACAGCATGCACATGCACAAAAATAGACACTTTTTTTGTGATGTGCTGGTTTCTAATCTGATAATCTAAGAGCAAAAGGCCTAGAGACTTGTGCAGGGAACAGCCAAATGTCTGCTCATGTAAAGATGAATTCTTGGAGAGAAAGCGGGGCACATTAAACCATGAGTGCTAAAAAGGTAAAACTGTACAAGAATGAGACATGAACAAAACTCTAGACAGGAACAACCTATATTTACGTAATTCTGTGTTGACAGGAAATGTTCCAGGATATTAAAATCTATTGAGACTTTGAACACCAATTTAAAACATACATGTTTATGTGTAAATGCAAACGTGATTCACTTGGAATAACTTCAGTTATAACCCAGTTATAACCCTCAATATCAGAATATGAAGGGAAAGATACTCAGGAATGCTAAATCATACATTTACAGTAACAATTTAAAAACAACCTACATGTAAATACAAATACATCACTAAACAACAAACAAAAACCACATAGAAGAAGCGAGAGTCCTCCTGTAAATGCCTTGGATACAGCAATAGTGCACCGTTGTCTGTTCTATAATAAGCAGGACTGCAGATCGATAATGCAGAGTGATGTTGCTGTAATGTGACCAGAAGCCTACTTTTCCTCTCATATCAAGATAAATACAAAAAGATGTGAAATCTGATATTACGCTGCACGTGTACAAAACGGATTCACCAAAGGCCTCGTACCAAATTTAAGAGAGACGATTGACCCTCTCAATCCCAAAGATAATATTAAAACACACACACACAGATGTAACCCCTAAACCTATTATATATATACCCACAAGAGAAAACAAAGGATTTTCAGTTCAGTTCTACCAGAAGCTCCTCTCATGTCACCTTCACCACAAAATTACCAGTTTTATGGCTACAGTCCAATTAAAGTGATTATGTGTCAGAGAAGAAAGAGTAATATGATGATTATGATAATGACAGATGCAACACTTTGGGAATGAGCCACAGGTGCAAAGCTAGACCCAGGCGCAGCCATCCCAAATAGGAAATTTTGTGGAGCCAGTAACCGCACAGGGTAAAGAGGTGAGAGATAAAAAGCCAACCCTTCAACTTGCAGAGACGGTAATTTATGTGGAAAGAATTTACAGGTGTCACAGCCCAATATCTCTTAACGGCTCTTTGGCTGATTTAAACAGAAGCATTGGGGCTGATACTAGTCCCTTCAAATTAAGTGGTCTACAGGGATTGAGCAGTGAATGGAATTCATTATGTTGGTTGACGGCTGTGATGTTAATTTAAGCAAAGATAACAGAAAAGTAACAGGATATAGGGAGAAATGTCCTACGACCAGACCACTGTTTTTCCCTTTCACCTAATCCCCTCAACTGGTCACAGCCTTTATTTGAGCATTTTAGCCTATAGTATACAGCGATGATTGTTGGTGTGAACTGGTGCAGACCAATCCCCCTTCCTACCTTGTCTTTCTCCCCATTGCCAACAGCATGTTGTTGTTACTAATCAGTATAATCGAAGCTATGGTTTACTAAAAAAACTAAAAAAAGTGAATATCTGACCTGGAGAATTTAGGGCTAACATTTTCAGTCATCAAAATTACAAAGATACAAAAATGCCAGTCTAAATAACTTAAGATTAGCTGTACAATTAATAACTTAATTGCGTTTAAACATCATGAAAACTGAAAAATCCTAGGTAATCTGAAATTTTCTTGGTTTTCTTGGATTGTATTTAATACTTGGATAAAAACTATTTGCAGTCAATGAGTGCCTGAAATCTAGAACCCATGAACATCACCACGGGCTGTGGTTTCTCCCTTGAGATATTGTGCCCAACCTTTACACTACAGGCACTTTCAGTTGCAGCTCATGTATGAGTCTCTCTGGATTCTGTTTCAAAGCAGGCTATACTGTGTTGAGATCAGGTTACTGACTTAGCTATTACTTGGCTTGAAGAATATCCAATTTCTTCACCTTGAAAACCCATAGGTTGCTTTTGCAGTATGCTTTTGGTCATTATACATTTGCACTGAAGTACTGTCTAATCAGGCTTGCAGCATTTACATGAATCTCATAGTGTATTTCACAATTCACCCTGCAGTCGCACTACCAATAAACACTAGTGGCTTAGTTTCACTGACAGTCATACATGTCAATGCTATAATGCTAATATCATTTAAAAGATAATGCATTATGCAATGAATTATGAGTTTTCATGTGTTTCTTTCCTCTTCTATACTTTTCTTTTTCCTGCTCAAGTTCATCTTGATTTTGTCTGTCCAAGGATTTTTTTCAGACCACTGCATGCTCTTTTAGACTTTTCTAGCAAAGTTGAATCTGACCTTCATGTAAGAGTGTAAACAGTTGTTTGCACTTTGTTGTAAGCCCTCCGTATTTCCATCCATGAAAGTGTCTCTTAATTTTAGTCTTTAACAAGAATGCCTACTCAAGAATGTCCTTGACTTGGTGAGATGTTGTGAAGTTTTTCTCAACCATGGAAGTATTGCTGTCATTATCCACTTTTGCTATCTTTGTTTTGCTCTTTTTTGAACCTGACTGCTGATTCGGCCACTCCTAAAGTTCCTCCTGTCTCTCTGGGAGCTTTGTTTTGGTTTTCCAGCCTAATGTTGGCCTCCCTCACTTGCACTGACATCCAAAACTACTATGAAAAGTTAAACTCAACAATTTGAATCATCCATCCGCTTCCACTTTTCAGGGTCGTGGGGGACCCTGGAGCTTATCCCAGATGTCATAGGGCGAGAGGCGGGGTACACCCTGGACAGGTCAGCAGTCTGTCACATGAAAAGACAGACAACCATTCACACTCACTCATTCACACCTATGGGCAATTTGGACTGATCAATTAACCTACCCCTACTAAGTGCATGTCTTTCGACTATGGGAGGAAGCCTGAGATTGTGGGGAGAACCCACGCAAACACGGGGAGAACATGCAACCTCCACACAGAAACCCCACCCTGATAGTGGAATTGAACTCAGGACCTTAGTGGTGTGCAGCAACAGTGCTAACCACCATGCCACCGTGCTGCCACAAATTGAATCAACTTCAGATATTGTGTCTGCTTCATTTTTCATGAAATAACAAGGGGAAATGCCTCATCTGGCCATCTGGTCTCTCAACTGTCCCATTAATTCTGAGTATTTGAATAGTTTTGTAAAAATCCTTGAATTGAAGTTGAACATCTGCACTTCAAACATATATCGATTCTCTGATTTAAAATCCACTCTGGTGGTGTACAGAGACAAAACTAGAAAAACTGTGTGGTTGTCTAACAAATTATGAACTTAACTGCACCTGATAAAGTTAGTGGCCCTCATTCAGCCAACCTGTAATACCACTTTTGTACACCTAGATTGAATAGTGAGTATTTGTAGCAGGGTCTGCCCTCCATCCAACATGGGAAAGAGTATTTCTGCCTAGAGAGCACAGTCTATGATTCTGACCCTGTGTCAAAAAATGAAACCGTAAACACAACAGTGGCTGAAGCTGTTGGCAAGCATCCTGAAGCGCAGGGCGAATAGGAGACCTGACCATCTAGGGTTTGTTTATGTCTCTACATGCTATTGTCTTGCAATGCTCAGAATGTGATGTTTACTTATCCTCACTCAGAGCAGTGAATAACACCTTATAGGTACTCTGAATTCAAGTAACTATATCGACAGCCATTTTAAACTCTATTACTCTATGTCTGGATTTTCAAACTGTTTAATATACATGGATTTCTAAGGGGCTCTAAAATAAATCACTGGGATATTTTTCTCACCTTATAAAAGACTGCTGCGAGCGTCCTGCTGCTCCAGTGAAAAGTCATACCACTGCTGTGGGGTTCCAGACAGCTACCAGTACAGATAGTGTTCATGGGGCATCCTGACAGCGAAAACAATAGGACATTTTTGTGATGTATGGATAGGATGGATGGACTGAGGACGTTGAAAAGGATCAAAGGGCCACAACAAAGCCCTGCGTGTCACTGAACTCCTGCGTCAAACACCCAACAAGAGAGCAGAGGGAAGAGAAATCAATAGTGACTCATGCTATGCTCAGGCTGCATCAGGTATATTCGACCGTGAAGATGAAACAAGAAAAGAAGGGAGAGAGTACAAAAAGGAGGAGATGAGGAGAAGAAGAGAGCGATGAGGCACATTTTGAAGGCCAACTCTGCTCCCTATTGTTATTAGACAGCTCCCTATAGCCTCCCCTCCACTGCACAACTCTGATGTGCTTCCTCCCCGTGACCTTCGTCTGCTAGATCACATTGTGCTCTTTCCCATCTATTGTAGAACATCTGAGGGAAACAATCTATTTCAGTGTGATCATCATTTTGCCTTCAATCATGTTCTCATTGTGCGAGTGTCTTAAATTACCATAACAACGCAAAGTTGTAAAGGTTAAATTAAGCCTGGAACAAACAGGAAATTAAGAACTCGATGGATCGGTTCCGATTTTTCATGAAGTTGTGAGAGCGAGTCGTGCAGGTGACCAGCATCCCAGAGCGCTGAGTGACACCTAAAGGGCACAGCTTGACTTTTCCAAGACATCTGCAGCAGGTCTCATTAGTATTCAGCTATGAATCATTCATACAGCAGCCGGCTGTCATTACCACAAACAGCATCAGGGGGGACTTACAAAGACACACATACACACTCTCGTTCACAGTTAGGGGTCCGTACAAAAAATATGCACACAACCAAAAATGCTCAAAATGTAGAAAAGTGTGAAGGAACTGTGTTAAAAAGAACTAGTTAGATGATCTGATTAGTTCATCTGCAGAAAACTGATATGTGAATAAAGGCATGTCTCAATTACAAACTGACAGGAACCGATTCAAGTTTCTCCACTAAGGATTTGCTGCTTTTCTGTCTCCTTTACTTCTTTTATTTTTTATTTTTCACAAAGTGATGATCTAAAACTACTGGCTGGACAACTGAGAAGACATTAACTCTACTACAGATTCACGGAAGATGAAAAAGAAATCAATTTTTGTACATTTTAAAACACTAAATTCCATAATTTTAGGTATTTTTGCTTATTAAATAATCAAAGAAACAGTTGTCACTTAGCTTGCTGTTAAAAATAAACTAATTAAATTATTACCTAATCATTGCAGCTCTAGTGGCAGCCCCTGATTATTATAAATGATACGCTGATTACCAACACTCTATGTAAACAATACCACAAGGCAATGCAGTAACAGAAACATGCAAATCACAAACAATAAGCCCTTTGTTTGCCTCCACAAGGTGAGACCTCTTTCCAACAAAAACTCCATTTGCATGCTGTGTGCAACAACTGTTTGTGGTTAACAGGCTTACACACCAAACCAGAACAGACTACTAATGCAGAGAGGATCAACTTCAAAGATACTCCTCTCCCTCTCTCTCCTTCTCTCCGTGTGAGGAAGCAACGGTGCTCGGAGATGATGCACGACTCCGGGAGCACAACAACTTTGTGTCCTCGACATTCCGTCTCCATATTTGACATTGATTATCTATACGTTTGCATTACAACACGCACTGTACTGTAACAAACAACAGGACAGTCAATGATAACCCAGTGAGCCACAATGGAGTTGTCATTATGTACGAAGCCAGGAATCAGTATTTATTAACCACATCACATTTAATGTGTGCCAAGGGCTCTATTCGCTTTAAAACACTACTTTAGCAAATGTGTTTTCATGCCAGTGTTTGCAGTGTGAGTATTACTGTTTTGTTTTTTCTTGTATATATCCATTCATTCATCTGCCCATTTCCTTAATCGCTTACATTAGGTGAGAGGCAGCCATTCACGGATAAACACATCCTAAACTACAGCCAATGCACGCTCACCGATTAACCTAACACGCACGTCTCGACTGAGGGAGAGACCTCTTGGCGCACCCGGCAAACCCAAAGCCTTCTTGCTGTGAGGCAACAGCGCAAACCAGTGCATTTACAGTATACAGTTTAACACAGATACACAGATGCACTTTATGTATTGATGCAATCATAAACACAATTTAATCTTTTCTTCCAGCAATGATCCAAATTGAATCCAAGGGTTGTGATCTTTCCTTCAAATGTAGCTTCTCCATTCTCGAGTCGCACTCAACACATCGCAGAAGGTGAGAAAAAAGACAAAGCAAGCAGTTGTGTAATTTCAAAAACCACACCGGGGAAGACACAAAGCAATAAGGGAAAGTCCACAGTGTCTTCAACAACCTTTTTCTGGCATTTTCCATCGCTGAGAAACAGAATGTCTTTTAATGAAACCAGTAAAATAAAACTCCCCCCAGAGCACACAACGCATTAATAATTCTATGAAGGTATGAATATTTGAAGCTCAGTTTCAGGGTAAGTGTCAATGTTACTTGTGAGAGCAAGAAAAGAGCGCTTTATATTGATAAAAATGAACTGATGCCGAGACATTGCTTGCATAATCTGAAAGGGCATTATAAGCGGCAAGCAATCATATGAAAAATAAGTGTAAAATAAGCGGTTAATAAGCATCTTACATAACATACCTTTTCATAAACCCTATAACTTGTGTCTGAGACTAATGAGCAAGAACCATCCGTTCAGGTTTTAGAAATGACATTTCATCTCAATGAACAAATATCACAGCGGTCTGAATGACAGGCAGCAACCCATCTGTGTATACGCCACCATCTCCAGAGCATCTGCTTGGCAGTGGGTGGAAGTGGGCTGGACTGGATGAGCTCTGCTGCAAAGCCCTGGAGCTTCTCTCTGCAGCCAGTGGTGCAGAATTCCTGCTGTTATCTAGAAGGTGGAGCTAATATTTTATCATGATGGCCTCTTGGCGCTCCAGTATGCCAAAAGGCAGAAGGCTGCAATACAAGACAAATGACAAGCTCCAAATTCCCTGGCCAACAAAACCCACATCTGCCAAACCAACAGGCTGTATGAAGCACACTATCACAGCCACCTCTGCAGAATGAATGAATAGTGCTGAAGAACATTAACCAAACCGAAAACAAAACAAACACAAGCAGATGCACAAATACACATTTGTACCAGTAATACACCTGTATGCGTGCCAACACAGCGGCAGAGATTATAAGTTCAAGACTGCTGCACTCTGTTTCCAAACACGTACTGGAAGATCAGCGGGTTGATCTATGGGTGGGTGATCCAGCATGCATGCACAATGAGCCTAATACATTGTTTATCAGTGTGAAAGAACTGGTAAGCAGGGTCATTAGAAATGTGGACACATTTATCACAGCAGAGATAGCAAGAATTAAATCTTGGACTCAGAGGAAACAAAGCAAAAGGATGCAGAGATAATACGTGAGCTTATGTGTTTATTCAGTAAAATCTATTGATTGTCACTGAAAGAAACTAACAGCCAAAACAGAAAATGCAGAATGGGTGCAGGTGTCACTGAAGCAACGCCAATAAACTGGATGACACGGTAATCTTTCAATGTATACAAAATTTGGAATTTGTGCAGCATTTAACCCCAGAGCTTCACTTCTCATAATCACGTTAACACTTGCTGCCAGTCTGCTGCTTCGCTGCACCTCCACAGCCTCAACAGCCGGCTCTGTGAGCCTCCTGTTTCCTAGTAACTGTGGCAGGGACACAGGGCTTGGTGAACGGAGGAGCTTCTCTTTTTTTGTCATCTTTCTGACAGTTGGGTGCATGCATGCACTGATTTTTAAATAATTTCAGGACTCCTTGCATACATATATGATTTTTCACTGTAGAGGTAACTATGTCTGTCGGTCCGACAGCTGGTGCACGTTTTGGTCCAAACTAAAATACTCCAACCAGTGAAAACAATTAGTAAAGAAATGACAATTACCAGATGAGAAAATATAACTTTTCAACATCTCGATATTTAGTAAAGGCTTTAGTGGTTTAAAAGCAACTTCTGGTTGGATTACCATTAAACCTAACACAAACAATCATGACTCCCTCAGGATAAATTATAATAACTGCTGCCCCATTACCTTTTCATCTAACAGCAGCTGCTTGTAAAAATGCAAATAATCTTATAATTTGGTTTATGACCCGAAACATGTAAAACGAATCAACATTTCCATGCTGTCCCATCACTTATTAAGCCTCAGCTTTTTTTGTTTTGTTTTTTTGTTTGTTTTTTCTCTATTTGACTGAAAAAAAATAACTTGCTGAAATGTATTCAGATGCAGCTACACTAAAATGAGCAACCTCAGGCTTGATGTATAGGAGACACCAGGGAGAAATATGAAATATAGTAAATGTCTATCCTCATTACCAGGCTACAGTAAAGGAAAAAGCAGGAAAAAATAATGCAAAAAACATTTTACCTACACCTGATTATAAATGTAAATTACAAAGTAAATAACAGCCTTATAATAATGAGTCAGTAAACACTGACATTAACTAAGCTGTTCTAAAAATTATCATTTGCAGCTCTGCCAGGTTTGATGCAACTGAAATTAAGCACATCAAATCCTACACCAGTTTTAGTCATAGAAGTACGAGCCAGTCTGTTCAGGAAACGTGTCATGTTATGCAGCCTTAAAAAATTGAGAATTTTTGTAAAAGATATGGGATGATTCTGGTACAGACTTCCAGGGTGGAAGACGACGAGTCTTCATACTGAAAAGGGATATCAATTAATTTGAAGAGCCTACTGAGAGAAAATTAAGCTGCAGCTCATTACCTGTTATCAAATGAATATATAGCATATCATACATTCACTGGGGGATAAAATTTTCCACGTGTGAATTACACTGGAAACTAAGAGAGGTGGACAAGGAGTCTAACACCTTGGGAATACTGCTTGCAATTTGACTGAAGCAACAAAAGCTCTTTAGTTAAAAAAAAAACCCTCATGGTTTTGGTAGCATCTTAATAAACATGTTGTGTCCCAAGACACTGAACTCTGAATCAGGCCATTCCAGTTTCCTGCTGTTAACTAAGCACTGCCAGTGGCAAAACATAAAACATAACAACAAAAATGTTAATTAACAACATTTAGTCATTATGTTGATAATGAAAGAGTAATGCAGCAGGCATTGCATTTCCTTCGAAATGCATTTGCAGTTGCAAACGAGTTGCATATAAACAGTTAAAAGCGTCAAAAGAAGGAACACCATGACAACCTTCAAACACCCTTGTTACAGGCTGAGCTCGGGATTCAGCGGCGATTACCTCTGTGTGCAGTCCTCAACAGACCTATTGTTATTGAACAAGGTCGGACATTAGAAGGCAACTCCTGGCTTCGGAAATCATGACCCATAAGTGACTCAGTACCACCAGAAATAATAACTAACCTCCGCACAATCACTGACCATTCATGACACGCAGTCATATTAAAAGCAGCCATTTTCCACTCTCAGTCTCGCTCTCTCTCCGTTACCACTCATAACACTTCATAAAACATCTCTCCTCCTCATATTGAAAAAAAAAAACAATCTCAGCACATCCTAGACATCTCTTCTGCCTTTTTTTATATTAAGCTGCAGAGTGCACACTATAGACTGCGTTGCAGAAAAAGCCAGTGAAATTTGCAATATGAAACCCACTGGTTTCCAATTTAAACCTCCAGCTGAGGAGATGGATGCTGCCCAGTTAATCGATCAAGAGACACAAAACACAGGAAGAAGCGCTGGAAGAACCAGAGGGATACCGGTCTGTCTCAGGGTAAAACACATCTGACCTTTTCAAACTCACTGCTCTAATAGTTTATGGCGGCGAGTTTGGGCTCATCCGCGAATTTCACATGCAATGTTTGTGACTGCACTGATCCCCCGTTACAGAAAATCCATTTTTTAAGCTTGGCTGGACTTCTCAATAATGCAAGTCCGTATCAGCTTCTCAGCCGGTTACAACTCATTACATGTATATTAGTGGGCGATAACGCAGGAATTGGTTTCCTTGTGAGAAGGGTAACTCCTAGTGGGGAAAATGAGGAAGGAAATGAAAAGTGATCCACAAAGTTGCAGCAGAGCGCAGCCTTTCTGACAGCACAGACTTACAATCACATGAAGAACTGCAGCATGGCTCACACAAATTATACTAAACTGAACGAGCGACTTAAGAAACTGGTTCACAACTGACAGTAAATATGATGGAGGTTTAAATTTTGACTGGAGCAGAATCACGATGGCAATCTAAAATCGCAGCCAAGCCCCAAGGCAATGCAGACATATTTGATGGTTCAGTTCGCAAAGTGATACCCCAACGAACTCTCGTTACAGTTTGATAAATCAACATTTAGTCTGAACATGGGGACAGTGAAGCAGTATATTGAGACCAGGGCTATAATGAGATGAGGGATATTTGGATCCAGTCATAAGCAGAAGAAGGATAATCTGCCCATAATCACTAGAGCCTGCACTCCCTGCTTTGTATTCCTGCCTGAACATCTTTAGAAGGAAAATCAGATGTGCACGTAGGAGGAAATAGTCTGAGAATAAAGAACACCATAACCACTTCTGCTAGCGCCTCGCTAACACCACCACGTTCATTTCCTCTAACTGCCTAGCTTTCTTTGGGGGGAAAGTTTTTGGGGTTTAGCAGTTTCCATAATTTAGTCTTCTCGTGCTTCACAGTTCAGCGCACTCTGTGAAGTAACACAGATTCCAGAAATGAATCTTTAGCCCACAGGTATCTGAAATGTAAGTTAGATCAGTCTCACCCTACACTCAGGAGCTGACTTATTCGTAAGTGATTCAGCTCAAAACGCTTTGAGCCCTTTTAAGCATTCACTTGGTCATAAATGTTTAATAACGACCACAAAAATATGTCTACATAACAAGACACAACCTTGTGCAATATGATCTGCATCTCATAAGTTTAGGCTATTGCTCTCCCATGCAGGGGAGAAGTAGATGTACTTAAACCTGACACAATGTTTCCACTGAATATTAAAAACAGAGCATATGCATGCTGCTATTTCAGGGACTGCAAAACACCAGGTGAGGCTCGTGCAGTTATCAGACCTCTTTGTTCCACAGGCAGAGAGGACGTTTGGTTTTTGCAGGTGTGGAGAAATGAGAAGGTGCAGATGCATGCACGAAATAACCTCCTGGTAAACAAAGCTTATCTGTAGTTTCTTGTTTATTTGTTGCTGCATTAAAGAGAAAAAATGGCAAAAACCTACACAACAAAATCAGGTTTGTGCTGTTGTTTTCAGACAAAAAGTATTCAGATAAGCAATATTTTAACAGGTAAACAAGTCCAAACTTTTACAATAGAATATTTACAATTTATTAGGTATACCTCACTGATACAGAATTGAACCCCCTTTTGCCTTCAGAACTGCTTTAATTCTTCATGGCACAGATTCAGCAGGGTGCTGGATACATTGCTCAGAGATTTTGGTTTATATTGATAGCATTGCACAGTTGCTGCAGATTTTCCTGCACATCCATGATGGGAGTTTCCTGTTCCACTACATCCCAAATGTGGCTGACTGGACTGAGATCTGTGGAGGACATTTGAGTACAGTGAACTCATTGTCATGTTTTCAGGGAGGCTGTGGTCTTTAAACGACGCTCAGTTGGTTTTAAGGGGCTCAAAGTGTGCCAAGAAAATATCCCTCATAGAATTAAACCACCATCAGCAGCCTGAGCCATTGATGCAAGGCAGACTGCATCAACTTTTCATGATGTTTTTGGTAAATTCTGAAACTACCCAAACAGAAAAATTGGAGTCTAATCAGACCAGGCAATGTTTTTCCAATCTACTGTCCAATTTTAAGCAACCTGTGCAGGTTTTAGTGTGAACTTCAGTGGGTCATCTTAACCATGTCTACATGCCTAAATGCACTGGCTGCCATGACATAGACTAATTAGATATTTCCATTAATGAGCAGTTTAACAGGTGTATTTAACAAAGTGGCAGATGGGTGTATATATACTCAGTGTCAAATTAAATATGAATATAATTGATGTAGCAGTCTCCAGTGCTGTTGCATAACTTGGAGGTGTTTGGGATGTTTTATTAAAATTACAGGGGAAAAATATTCATTTCATTAATGAGATCAGTGCAATATCACCACTAAACCTACAACCTCAGTAACAGCTGAATTAGTACCTCGGATGCTGTCAATAAAGCTAACAGAATTTGATTCACACACCTTGCACTAGTTGCATTTTCTGTCCAATAATGGACCGAAAAAGAAACCTGGCTCTGATAGACACGTCTTAAATCAAAGGCTAAATTGTAAATGATAGCTGTAACATGGTGGAGGTAAAAAATTGAAAAAAAAAACCCAGCAGAAATGTTAAAGCCTCTCTGCTCGGTCATTTCACGCTTGAATTTTGTTTTCATAGATCAAACAAAAATTGCATCTGAAACATCAGAGCTTATCTGATTAAAAGCTAAAATCAAAATTTACATGCAGACACGCAACATTTTTTTAAACTGTTCACTACAGACAGCTGTTATAAGTTGATATCTTCATCCAGTGAAAATGCATGGGGTGAAAATGAATAAGTAAGATGTAACTACCACACTGAAAATACTGACAGCAGGATTAGTGTGCTTTGCTGTCAGTCATAAAAGTGCTGATCACCAGAGTCTGAGTGAATCTGGGAGTCAGATGAGGGGAGAAACTCTGCAGCCTCACATTGGGTGAATATTTCAGTATAAGATCTGACCATCAGTGATGGAACTGGTGACCTTTTATATCTAATGTCTGCACAACTGAAGATCCCAAAACAAAAAAATGTGACTATTAATCATTGCAACAAAAAAGCTGAGTTCTGACATAAAACAGGTCCTTTTCTCCCCTAACAAATTTGAATATTTACCTCATTATCTCCTACTTTTTCACACATTGATCTCCACAGTACCAACTGTCACTGCTGCAGAAAACAGATGTTGCTTTCAAATGCTGTTGAGACGTATTGTAATTACCAGGATTGGACATTTTAAATCGACCGATATATTGTTAAATAGCCAACAAACCTCCCTCTTTTTTTTTTGCTTGCATTGCTAATATGCCAAGATCTTGTATTCTCATTACCCTGCCATCACAACACCACTGCTTTCTCCTGCCGCAGCACAAAGTAGCTCTGTACCACTCTGTCTCCAAAAGAGTCAGCAGAAAGCTACTTTTGATTTAGAGACCATATTGTTATGTCTCACTACAGAACACCTTAATATACGACAAGTTGTTTTTATGACTCACAGGCTGTAGCTTTTAAGGGCACATTAGGGCAGTACAACTTTTTCAACAGATCACTGTGGACCAACTAGAGCTCTGTGACGGGGGGAGGAGGGGGGGATCTCGAGAATAATGAAGTAAATATTGCCCTCTTGGACCCACAGTGCAATCGCTTCAGGATCATGTTGTACAAGCTGCTGTGGAGGAATTTTACTCAGTTTCTGCTCTTTTTGGAATTACAAGAAAGTAGCTGCAAGCACTAGAGAGAAGGCTGAGTAGGAGTAGCACCATTCAACTTGATTAGTGTACAGACTTTACCAGCTGACAGGAGGTGATTATACCCTGCAACTGACAGCAGCTGGAGGACAATTATAGAGCTGTATTTGCTTTAAAGTAAGAGGAAAGTGGTGGAAAGTTTAATATAGATTTTCAAATAGATGCACTTTGAGTATGTTTTTTTGTTTGTTTGTTTTTTTAAAGAGTACAACTCAAAATCTATGGTTTTTTTTTTCCTCATCCAAGATTTTTCAAGGTCAAGCAATCAAACCTGGTTTATGGTTGGTTGCTTGAAACCCTGTTGTTTCCAAAGTGCCATTTTAAAAGCGTTAAGTTAAGCATTGCTATCTTAGTTGTAAAAACAAAACAAAAACAAATAAAAAAACAGCTCTGACTGTGAAACCAGACCCTCATTGGCTGATGAAGTGTGACAATCTGTTAACTAAAGAGTTATCTGTATACCACAGATAATCCTCAATTTCAAAACATGGTATGACCAAGATTTACAAAACAGATGCTAGGTACACCGATGGAAGCTACATCCATGCTATATACGGTCTGTAATCTATAAACAGTATTGTATGACATCATCATGTTGCCTAGTAACAGTCTAAAATGGTTTTGTGTTAGCATCTACGCACCTATAAAACCTTAAAAATGTTGTTTCGTTTTTCTTTCACAACAGTGAAACTTCACTTTACACAAATGCTGAATTATGCATGATGATCATGCAATATGACGCCACCATGTTGCCTGGCAACCACTCAGAAATGGGCTAAAATGGTCTGTTTTTAGCCTTTATACACCTACAAAAAATGTATAAAAGCATCATATCATTTTTATTTCACATTAATAACATTTATATCCACAAAACCTGAAATATACATGATTAGTAATCACATAGCAACTGAAATCATCCAGG